>NC_041044.1:34402109-34768359 GCF_900634775.1 Gouania willdenowi
ACGATATAAAGGTAAGTATATTCATAAATAGTTTCTCCCTATATTTATACCAGATGAGTAAGAACATTAGTTTCAACTATTTCTGACTGGGTTGGAGCCAATTATAATTGTAATCGCGTAATTGGTAATTAATTACAATTGACATAATTATAATTTAAACCATATTTCAAAAAATATGTTGCTGTTGTAATCGCAATTGAATTGTAATAGAGTTCAGATAATTGACTTTGTAATTGTAATTGGCATGAACATTTTATAAAAACGGTCATTTACGATGTAATTTAATGCTAGAGAACAGTGTTATAGTTCTATGATTCACACATCGGCCTGTGAAGGAAATCATTAAAATATGTTTCATATTAAGTTTGCCCGTTAGTTCTCTTGAGAATCATTGTACCGTTTAAAAACTGACAGAAAAAAGGCTCAGACACCCACATCAAAAATATTAATACCAATATTTTCATGGATAAGGAAGCCAAACAAGGCAACTAAGAGATGAGGAACATATTGAATGATGAATAATAGTTTTTTAGTGTATTTTACAGCTGATTTAAGACAAAACTCACCCATTATCATTAGAGACGCTAACAGAAAGCTAACACAAGAGGAAGGTTATGTTTTATGGGCTGTTGTATTAAAGGCTCAATAATAGTGATTAATTGTAATTTAATCTTAGTAACTGAGAACATAATTATAATTGATTTCAGAAGGAAAATAATAGTAATTGAAAAAAATGACGGTCAACATAATCGTAATTGAGTTGTAATTGAATATGGATAATTGAAGATGTAATTGTAATTGGCCTCAACCCTGATATCTGAAAATAGAAAAAACTTCAACATTGTGAAAAAAAGTGTGCCACTCCTAAATGTGCAGCGATTGACTCCATTTTTGGTAACAGATGTTTACAATCTCAATTTGAACAAGGAAAAAAGCGATTATATCATATAAATCTCTGGTCTTTGGAGAGAGCAGACGTGTTTTCATTCGCTCCGATAACACGACCTTGGCTACAGCTGGTTACAGCTGAACAGCCTGAAAAATTGGGCCCAAGACTGAAGGAAAATGGTGAAAAAACCGCAGGGAGGCCCTTCAGAACCCAATTCGGGTTTGGAAGAGGTCAAGGAGATGATACGCGAGGGTCTACGAAACCTATCTGCCGAGATAAAGTCATTGGAAAAGACGCTGGAAAACTCACTGGAAAACCTACAAAGCGAAGCAAAGGTACTGAAAGAAAAGAATGAAAGAAATGCTGAAGAGATAAAATTGTTGAACGCCAGGGTTGAACAGCTGGAACAAAAGGAAAGAGAGAAAGATGTCATCATCACAGGCCTAAAGATAAAACCCAGGAGTTACGCGAGTGACGAAGAAACAAAATCGATTGAACAACAGGTCATTGACTACCTGGAGTCGAAGGACATTGTCCTGAACCCTGACAACATCAACTCCTGCCATCTCCTGCCAAAGAAAAATGATAACAGAGCTATAAAAAAATAACCTTCAAGAACATGAAATTCAAAGGAGAACTACTGAAGCAAGGAAGAAAGCTGAAGGAAACGAAGGTTTTTATTAATGAAATCCTGACAAAAAAAAATGCAAGCATCGCATGGAAGGCACGCCAAATAAAAAAAGGAAAGATTCTAAAGACGTGGACAAGGAACTGCAGGATTTACATCACACCACTGGGAGAAGAGAACGGAAAACCAATCCTCATCAAAACGATGGAAGACTCGGGAAAATACGAAGGATCCACCTAAACAACAACATTACTGATGGTAATCATGGATATGGACCCAGATCTATATAAACACTGGAAACAAAACTCAGACTGTGATTATTTTACGGAGACTGAATTAAATGTGGAAACCAAGAATAAAAAAGGTCTGTCATTTATTCATTTCAATTGCTAGGTGGTGGGGTGATTAAGGATTACATTAAATTTAAATTCAAAGTGTTTATTGTCATATGCGCAGTTAGAAACACGTTTTCCTGTACAATGAAATTACTACCTTGCTTATGAACTAAGATATAATAATGTGTTTATACAATTTAAATCTAACAGTGGAAAATACAACACTGCCAATAGAACTAACAACAGCTGGATTAACCTTGATGTAGAGACAAAACAAGCTGCAAATTTGTGTGTCCAAAAGAGACATTCCCGAGTGGTGACATTATGGATGAAAGGGGAAAAAAACTTCCAAACACCTTCGAAAGCGTAACTGTTCTTGCACTGGAGGAATGCTAACAGCGTCTGGCAGGGAACAAGGCCAACACGAACAACGATAAAGAGGAGGAGGAATAATAAAAAAAAAATAAAATAAAAACAAAACACTGACTACAGATGAGAATACACAAAAAAAGGACTGTTCAGAACAACTCAAGAATTTTTGACCAGAGAGACATGTAAACCCATGTAAATTTGCGATGGTAAAACAGGGGACGGGACCCAGATAAGCAAACTGCTTCTCTCGTCTCCTTTTTTGGCATGTACAAAAAAAAAAAAGTGAATTTAACCATGTCGGAAATAAACTGAATAAATAAATAAATAAATAAAATAAAAATTATTTTGGTTTTTTTCCTTTAGGCTGATGTTGACACTGTCCAAAATCGAAATCTGGATTCCCAGACCGATGGAGTCATTGGATTTCCCAACCCGTTGCTTCATCGCAAAGACCCCTCTGCTCCTCAGAGACCCCTCCCTTACCACCTTGCCCCACCCAACCAAGCTTTCCCACCACACCCAAGCAGTGGACGAAACTACCCCCAACAGTACTCTGTCTCCAGGCTTCCCTATCGAGTCAACCAGCCCCAGCACTCGGGGATACCCCAACAGAATCAGCAGCAGCAGCTCAGTCCTGCTTTTACAGCTGGAGGCCACAGCGCCTCTTTCTTCAGTGGTGCCATATCCACCCACAGAACAGTACAGTCTCCCACTTTGGATGGCCCAGACTTGGTGGGTGGGGAGGAGATGAGCAGCTCTGTTAGGACTCCAATGGGACACCATCCAGGCCTTTTGCAGCATAACAGGGTGGGCAGTTTAGGAGATGGACAAGATGGAAACCTAGGAGACGGTCTAGGTGAGTGGATTTTTATCAGTTCACTTAAATATTTTAGATTTCAGGGTTCTCACCAGGAATTTTTCACAGTGTAGGGGGATCGCGAGGTGCGTGAGCGAGGGCCGCTGGCACAAATATTGTAGGGGTGTCAGGACGCATCCCCCCCATTGAAAATTTTGAAAATTATAACCCGCTCACAGACAAACTTTGTGAAGTAAAGCTAAAAATGTTCTTTTTTTTATTTTTGTTCCTGCCTTACTTTAAAGCCAAAACTTGTTGAACCTTTGAAGGTGATAATGACTGTAGTTAGAATTCTGTATGCTGTATAGACAAGAAATAACGTTTTATTGAAAAGACTGATTCAAAGGTCCGGTTTTCAAATTTAAATGATGTATTTTGTGGAACCCACAGTAATATTGGGACTGTTTTGGACACGCTCCCACCCAAACTAATTAATTTTGAGATTATAAAGCACACCGTTTCTATTGGACGGTGATTATGGGTTACAAATCGGAGGATTCACTCTGCAGAGCTTTAATCAGGCCTAAAAAGAAGACCTGAGCCCGACAGAATACGGCCCGAACCCATCAGACCCGACAGTATTCACATCAGTGCGTGTGCATGTAGAATGATTTGTTGCAAGTTATAAACTCGACGAGCAGCTTCATGTGCCGCTACATGCTATGTCCAGTTGAAGCACACTGTAATCGTAATAACTGTCCAATATAAACAAAGTGGAGGATGCACACAGGCAACATTGGTGGCTGCAGGAGTCCTCGGGTAATAACGAAAGCATCCAAGCAAATCGCCTATGTTAAATAGACGGTGCGGCTGACGTATGTGTTTCTCGGTTATGCAGATTAAAAGGAGTTTAAACAACACGAACACCCCTGGAAGCGCCCCTTGCGCTGTGTTTCAACCAGCGTAGGGGGCGACATCACACCGCAGGGGATCAAAATTACACCTTAGGGTGCCCCTATGCTCAACTGCGCTGGCAAGAACCCTGGATTTTCTAAAAGGGACATAAATCTGTTTATTATGTATTAGAGAGTCTACATGTTTTGCACTAACCTCTGTTGTCTATTCAGACCTTCAGGGTCCTATGGCTCTGGAGGCCTTGAGCCAACAGCAGCAAGCAGCCAGGCATGGACAGTGGGGGGAGGCAGCAGGAGCTTTCATCCAAGGAAGCGTCGCCTTCCCTTTGCCTCAGCAGCTCGCCCACCTTGCTCAGTCCGGCATGCCTCGTTTCCCACATCAGATGCTTCCTGCAGCGAGCTGGGGTCTTGGTGCCAATGTAGATGAAGAAACAGTTTCCTCTGCATCTAGCGGTCCTCCTTTCACCAGGTTAGTGCAGATGATTTCAGATTAGTCGTTTTTACAAACACACCTTGAGTACTTTTTTTAACCATTTTATGGATATAGCTTTTGATATGTAAAAATAAAAGGGTCACATGCAATTTGCATCATAAAAACTTTAGGATTCACGTGTAAAACTTAATTCCAGATACCCTGGTCTCTTGAGAGAGATCCCCCCCCAGGAGCAGCCTGAGCCCAGGGAAGCAGCTGAGATCCAACCTCCACCTCAGTCTCGGCTCCTTCAGTACCGCCAATCTCGTGCCTCAGGTGACCCCTCGTCCCTAACGCCCATCTCTAATCATACTGGGCATTTTCCATCAGGACTTTACTCCCAGGAGACGGGTCGCAACATGCTGAATGACAACTTCATCAATAACCAAGCTCTGCAGCAGCATCACCACCCGGGGAATCCAATCTACAACACTGGTAGCTACCCACATCAGCCACCAGCTCCTTCCTCCAGCCCCCCACCCTCCCAGGTCAAATACCTTCTGCAGGAGGCACAGTGGTCCCAAGGCGGAGCCACATCTATAAACCAGTCACAGCAGAACCACATATTAGGCAACCAGGGCCACAGCCTCTCTTATGCATTACCTGCCATGGCTCACCCTGGCAGGCAGGACAATGTCCACCTAATGCAACTTCACCAACAGCACCACCAGCAACAACAACAGCAGCAACAACAACAGCAGCAGCAGCAACAGCAGCAGCAGCAACAACAACAGCAACAGCAACAACAACAACAGAATCAAGGTCCAGATCAGGAGTCCTTTCACCCACTCTCTCCCAGAACTTCAGGAGCCACAGCCCTTCACAATGTAGATGAGGTAAGGTTTGCTTATTTCTTATATTCACTTTGTTAAATAGAGTAAAATAGAATAAGATAAATTTCATTTCCATATGTACAATTTAAAAAGATCAGGTACAATGGAATTTTTGTGTATGTCCCTGAATGTAATGTAATGTAATAGAAACAGTTAATAGTAGAAACAGCAGTAAATTCGAATAAAAAAAGAACC
Source organism: Gouania willdenowi (assembly GCF_900634775.1). NCBI lineage: Eukaryota > Metazoa > Chordata > Actinopteri > Blenniiformes > Gobiesocidae > Gouania > Gouania willdenowi. The sequence goes on from NC_041044.1 coordinate 34,407,544, forward strand.
TAAATTGGGGGAATAAAGTTTCTTTTCCAAGTTTTCTTTTTCTTTTTTAAATACAAATCCCTCTTTTGGTCATACTTTTTTTAATTCATTTTTTAAAAGGAATTTAGGCCCTGTCCACATGGAGAAGGGTTGTAGGTTAAACGGTCAAGTTTTTTTTTTTTTGGTTACGCCTCGCGTTTACACGGCAACAAAGATTTGGAAGCCGAATACGGTAACTTCTGAAAACGGGTCCCAGAGTGGGAAAGTCTGAGAACGCAGCCCACTGGGGTGCCTTGAGAACGGTGTATACGCTACTCTGCAACTGATGATGCCATAGCCCCACAACAACAACAATAATGATGGCAACAAAGCAGAAGCTCTTCATTGTCATCGATCCACGAGCAAATGTCCCATCATGTCTTTGTCTCCATCTCTTTCCCATTTTCTTTTGTATGTCCTGTTTTTTAGTAACGCAAGTTTTACGCCCATCCTCGGGTGTCTTCTTCTTCTTCTTCCTCTGTATTTATGGCAGAGTGCACGCCACAAGGCGTATTACTGCCCCCCCTTTACTGGTCTTTATTGGAACGACTAGATCCTCCCGTACGTTCCAGTGTCATGCAGGAACTGCACCTAATCCAGACATGCTGCCTTTCTCTTGATGTCTTGTTCCCTGTTTTGGTGTATTTCTGTAACAGCGTTATAGCTCCACATAGAGGCCTGTAATGTTTATTACAGCGTTTTTCGCCGTTCCGTGTGGACACACACATAATTACCCATTTTAGGGGGAAGCGTTTTTGTTTTGTCTCCATGTGAATGGGGCCTTAGTCACTACAGTTATCAAATGGGGCTTTGATCAAAGTTGTTTTGGGGTTTATAAATCACTTATTGTTGCTAAATGTCACTTGTGAATAAGTAGCAGAATCAACTGCTTTGTGATAAGTTCTTCATTCTTGTTTGGTAAAACCTAATGTGTGGGAAGGATTCCGCATTAGATTACTGGATATATTGGTTTCCTGTTCTCACTCTTTATATTTCACTGTTTTCCTCGCCTTGCACAGTATGAGCCTCGAGGTCCGGGTCGGCCTCTCTATCAGCGCCGCATCTCCTCAACTTACCCAGATGAACCATCTCCAGCCAATACCCAGAATGCTCTGTGTCAGCAGCCCCAGTCATGCCCTTCAGACAGCCAAGATCACCCAAATCCACACCTACAGCACCATCAGCACCCACACGCTTCTTACGGCTATTCATCACACGACCACCTCTGGCCCAGTAACGGCGGTGGCCCGGGTCCTTTTCAGAACATTCCCTGTAACGGAGCTGGAACACTTGCTCAGCACAGGGAACTTCTAGGTAAGTTGTTAACCTTGAGAATAAAACATTTCTTTTCCCAACTTTTTCAATAATTTTATTGTTTTTATAATTGGAAACATTTTCAGTCATGGGTTAATTACAGGGTTGTGGTCAATTAAATTTTTTATTTACAATTATAATGTAATTTATTATCAATTACGGGATTTTTAATTGACCCCAACCCTGGTTAATTGTCCCTCTGATGCTGAACCTTTTACAATTAAGGAAATAATGGCACTTTTGACTTTTTCTAACGTAGAAGTTCGTCATCGCTGAATTGTTTCTCTTCAAGGTCCAACATGTAATATGTTTTATACATATACATTATGCTGTCATTATCTGTCATTAGCAATGATAAGCTGTCATTAAGTGTTGTTTGGAATTATGTTGGCATTTTTTGGGTTAAGTGGAGGGATCTAGTGGGGTTAGGTAGGGGTAGATTTACGTCAGGGGTCACCAACACAGTGCCCACGGACACCAGGAAGCCCTGATGGACCATGTGAGGTGCCCTCAACAGCTCTAGTCACCAATGAGCTCCATTTAAATCAGATTTAGTGTCCAGGATTCAAACTCACAAAGATAAATACATGTGAGAGATATAGAGTTAGTACTAAATGAGCCTTCTTTAAATGTTTATTTTCACTGAAACATAGTGACAAATGTTTTAAAGTGTTGCAGATCTGGCGTATGGTCAGTGGTATGTTTTATATAATATTATTATCTATATATAAGATTTATTTTTAAAAACGTAAGGTGGATTTTCTATAAACTTTAATGAAAATAAAACAATTGCATGAATTAGGAGAAATAAAGTTTTTCAAGTTTAAACTTTAACATTTTCTACCTGTTTAAGTTACTGCTAGCTTTCCTTATTATCTTACCCTCTAATTAAAGTGAAGCCGTGAACGTTTCATATTTAAGAAGTGCTTTTCTAACTGGGAGCCCTTCAAACTATACAGTAGCTATGAAGTAGGTCACAGTTTCAGAGAAGTTGTTGGTGGTTTTAGTGGTTAGAGGTAAAGGTAATGAACAACACTTAATGACAGCCTTCGTAACACCTTATTCATGTTAATGACAGGTGTCATGTCATAATATCGACAGCGTAATGTCAGCATTTATTAGAGTTGGGGTGAATTACATTTTTCAGTTACAATAAGGTTTTTAATTACCCATGTTCAATTACAGCTCAATTAAGATTACAGTGACCAGCATTTTTTCCAATTATAATTAATTTACAATTTTTTTTATCCTCAAAAAGTCAATCCCATTTACATTCTCAATTACTAAAGCGTAATTACAATTAATCACAATTACTGAGTCTGATATAAATAACCTAAAAGTGAACCTTCCTCTTGTGTTAGCTTTCTGTTAGCATCTTTTATTATAACTGGTCCTAAATCAGCTGTAAAATACACTAAAAACAAATATCTGTCATCTAGTTTCGTTCCTATCTATTGATTACCTTGTTAGGCTTCCTAATCAATGAAAATATGTTTAATATAATATATTTATATTATGATATTTTTAATGTGGACATCTGAGCCTTTTTTGTGTCAGTATACCGTTAGATTTATTATTATTTTTTTCAATGGTAAATGTGGGATAGAACATGGTTCCCCAGTTTTGCGTTAAATTATAATTGATAGTTTTTACAGAATTTTCATGGCAATTACAATTACAAAGTCAATTATGTAAACTCAGTTGCAATGTAATTACAATTACAACAGCAGTAGTTTTTTAATAATTGTAATTATCAATTACGCAATTACAATTACAATTGACCCTAACCCCACTAGATCCTGCCACCTGACTCAAAAATCATACATGTTATAATTTAGCGAATGACATCCTTAATGACACCTTATTCATGCTAATGACAGGGTAATGTCAGCCTTATGTATTAAACTTATATTAAAGTGTTACCCACTATTTTAGCTTTTTAATATTTTTCATGAAATGTATCAAATTTTGTTCATTCTGCAGCGTCTAAGCGTCAGACGGAGGAGCAGGTGAAGGCAGAAGCAGCAGCAGCAACAGCAACTCAGCAGCAGACACACCCACAGTCCCTTCAGCACCAGTTCCCTCCTCTCATGTCCAAAAACAAGCAGCAACAACATCATCATCATCAGCCTCCGCCACCGCCGCAGTCACAGCCCACTGCAGAGCCAACCACTCAGGGGGCTCCAAATTTAAGCAAACCCCCCACCATGTCGTACGCGAGCGCCCTGCGGGCCCCGCCCAAGCCACGGGCCCTCCGGCCGGAGCAGGTGAAGAAGAACAGCGACCCTCTCTCTCTCCTCCAGGAGCTCAGTATAGGTAGTTCAAACGGTAGCAATGGGTACTACTCCTACTTTAAATGAGAACCATTTCTCCATCATAGTCAATAGGTAACCAAGAGAAAACTGTACTTTATGAAGAAAAAAAAATCAATAAAAATAGAAAACTTTTTTTTTTTAAGAAAAAAAACTATTAAAAAAAATAGTGTAAATTGATTTTATCAATTGTTTCTCTTCGTAGGTTTTTTCAGCTTTGTTATATTTTAACATTTTAATTTGTAATACTTTTTTTTTTGTCTCTCATATCTGTGAAGAAAGTATATGTAATGAATGCATTACTGTTATATATACATATGCATTATGTATATATGAATATATACTTATTTTATTCACTCTTGTATATGTAAGTAATGCATAAAAATAAAAATTAAAAAAAAGCATAAAAATGAAGAAAAAAACTAAACAGCTGAGACTGCAGACCACTTAGCTACTCGTCGGCTTTTCTTCACCTAATGGTTGATCAACGTGAGTGTTCTCAACCTCCTAAATATGTTGCTACACTAGTTTTATTTAGCCTAAACACAAAAATTCTGATTTCACCGTGATCGTCTCCTGTTATCGGTCGAGGGCTAAGTGGTCTGCTGACTCGGAGTAAATAAAAGTGTATAGAAGTAGATAAAGTTTTTTCCTTTTAATCTGTACATAGATATAAAAATAAAAGACTGAACTGTAAGCCACAGACATGTCCTTAAATCATGCTAGCATAAACGAGTTCCCTTCTTTTTGTCAGCTTTGACTTCTAAGAAATCCTAACTTGGGAATCAGTAGTAAATGTGATTATTTATGGGAAAAATAACAGTATAATATAATTTTTTCCAGAGGTTTCTGCCGTATATAAATGGAGGCAGATTTGGTTCATATTAAAAAAATAAATAAAATTAAAAAAAATTCTTTTAAAGACAGGCGGTTCATGTTGGAGCTTTGTAACGCAAGGTCAAATGAAGTTAGCAACTCCAATAACATGCAGTTTTATTTAAAAGCATGTTGAAAGTGTCTGTGTTTGTTCCTTTCATGTTTTTTTTCTTCCATGTTTTTCCAACATTTGCAGTATTTCTGAAGGCTTGTGTACACGAAGGTAAATTGTTGAGGTCAAAACTGTGCGTCGCACTGAAAGGGAACAAGTGATTCCTCCAGTCAGATGTTTCTGAACACTGTTGACTTTGCATTATTTTAATCTTGATGAAATTTTCACTACAGGTAAGAAATTTGAAATTAAAAGTAATGCCTTTTTTAAAAAAAATTTAAAATGTGAAATAGTTTTCAATAAATGGTCTCGGCGACGTGATTTTTTAAATCACGTAAATCTATTAAATGTGGTGACACTGACTCATAACAAAAAATTATATTCCTTTTTTTAACGATATTTTAAGATTTAAGCTCTGCTAATTAATAATTGCTTATTTGCACCACATTTACAGCGACATTCATTTTGTGTTCTTTTTGAATAGTATGTTAAATTGAGGTTTTTGTTTATTCAGACAAGGTTTTTCAGGAATTTTTTTAAAACAAAACCTCAACTTAACATGCTTTTTGACCATTGCCTATGCATTCATTAAATTAGTTTCCACAGAAAAGATGTAAATGATGTTCAAAAACCTTTGACTGTGAGAATGTTTGCGTTTAGACTGCGGGAAAGAACGTGAATTGACAGAATTTGGGGAAGTCGTTAATGATGGAAGGTCAGCTGTGTGCGATTTCTATTGTTACAGCAGCACGTGAGTTTAATTCTCCTACATTAACTGTATCTAAAGCTCATATCTTAGGCATTTCTGGATCCAAAAAATTACCCAAGACCTGATTCATGTCACTAAATTGCTCACTTTTATGTTTTTCTTTTCACTTTCAATCTAATGAGGCCTTTTATTAGTTTTACTTTTTCTGATATTAAGGATAGAAAACAATCAGATGTTCTTTGATGGGTCTAAAAAAAATAATGTTTTGTTTTTTGTTTTTTTTTTTTCGACACGATTTGAAGCTTGAGGTTTTTTGACTTGGTAGAAAAAAAACATACATGTAAATATACATTTTCTAGGTATTTACAAACAATAACTTGGACAGCGCCTTGATTTTGTAGAAGCTGTTTAAAGGAGAGGTTTTGCCCTTTTTAGATATGCAAATCCTAAAACAACAAAATGACATTTACTTAGCAATGGACAACAACATGGGAGTTAAACAAACTGGTTGTAACTTTTAGGTTTTTTTTTTTCTTTTTTTATTGTAAGTGGCAGAGGCTACTTACTTTACTGTACATGACATAGATTTTGCATTCATTTTTCTGGATTTGGTCTCGTTTCTTTTCACATCACAGCTGTGCAACAATCAAATCATTATTTTTTTCTAAATGTGAACCTTCTGTTTATGCATGTTAAGATGACCCCGGCTGGTTTTTAATCCTCCTTTTTATCAGTTTGTCTTGATTTTATGGTTTGAGAAACAAAAAAAACAAAAAAAAAGTTTAAAGTCAGATCTTTGGTATGTTATTTGATGTGTACAATAACTTGTGACATTATCAACAAAACTATGATATTTTACTAATGTGTCGATCAGTATGTAACGCTCATGTAAGATTTCTCGTTCTGCAGTTCATTAGCGGGTGATAGCTGAGGTTGCTCCAGGGTGCATGTTCACATTTCTGAATTATTTTTTTTTTTTTGATCCCTTGTTGGCTAATCTCTGAACTTGTGCAATACTTAATTTTTCACTGCTTCAGATACAGTTCTATTTATTGTGGAAGCAAAGGAGGTGGAGCCAAAGACATTTTTGAGGGACATTCAATTTTTCTTTGATTTTGTTTCTTTACAATCAAATCTGTTAAAAAAAATAGTAATAATAATATTAATTAAAATTATACATTTGATGTTATTTTTTTTGCAAGATTTTTTTTTTTTTTCGCTTTTAAAGCTAAAAAAGTGAGACTATCCTTAAAGCATGTGGAGAAGGAGCAACCTTTAGCCTAGCCGGCCGAGCTCTATGTTCATTCTAGTAGAAAATGCCATCCTTTCCCGTTATCTGTCGGCTCTCTTCTGTTCTTCCCCCCGCTACAGTTCATCTATGCCACTCCCGTTTTCCCAGTTTCCCATTGGTTCCCATCGTGGGTACATAAATAACAAATAGAGCTGTTTTACTTTTTTTTTTATTTCTTCTGGTGGTGGTTATATTAAAGGATTTAGACTGTGTTTTAAAGGTTTACTTTCCTTTTTTATTTGTTTCTCTATTAAAGTGTTTTTATTGAAACCTCTGTTTTTTTTAATCTACTTTCTAGATATTAAAGCTCTATACACATGGGCAACCTGGTGGCCCTCATGCTACTTTTGTGTGGGCCTAAAAAATAAACCCACAATCACTCCAAAAATACACAAAATGAGTCTGTAAAAATTACACAAAATAATAACAATGCATCCTCATCAAAGGTGGGCAGCTACAGGGTTATCAAGCCTGAGCTTGCGTCTCATAACTTTCCCACTCTCTCCTAACTGCTGCCTATCTACTTCACACGTGGGCAGTGCCCTTTGATCTTTTTCTCCCTAGGAAGTGTCTGCTTTTTGATCTTTCTTTTTGTGATGACTACAAACCTTAAAACTCAAAAATACACAAAACAAACGTAAACATTATGACTTCTTGGAAAAATACGAAGTGAGAACTAAAATGGCAATCACACAAAATTGTACCAGAAATACAAAAAAACCAACCCTTTGTTCTTTCCTACATTCATTTTACTGGTGACATTAATATGTTGAGCATGTGCTCAATACACAAGGCTTTTATGTAATCAACAGTTGTCCAACACACAGATTACTTTTTATTACAAAGGTACAATAATCAGTAAACACACATGTTGCAACCCACAAACGTATCAAAGCCATGCCGATTCATTACAAAACTAAAATAGGTTTATTTTTTTAATAAAAATTCTCCAATGGAGCAGCCCTGCTTAGTTTACATGTAAAGGTACAGTAGGATCCTATAGCAAAACGAGGTTTTCATGCAAACCATGGAATACTTAGAAATGTAAATTGACTTCCTTGTATTGCTCTTTATCACCATTTGAGGTTTTGTCTTATTTATTCACTGGTAATCGAGCATTCATCAAGACCCAAAATCTTTTTATTTTATTTTTTTATGTGCTGTATTTGTAAGAAAACCATAGAAATGTACCTAAAATTTCTCACAAATGTATGAAATAACATTTAAAACAAAGGGCTTTTTTTTATCCAAGAACTTTTAAACAAATATGACTTGTTTTCCAAATAGTACATTTTGCACCACTAAAGCAGATTATTACGGAGACGTTGCATTTGGTTGATCTCGATTCCACCAATCCAAGTTCAAAAGCTTGTTCATGGATTTTTTTGAGCGGTGCCAATGAAAAATGCGTTAAATGTTAGCTATATACATGACATCACACATTATGACGAACAAATCAAGTTCTCATTATACAGACCAGTTACCGTTTTTTTTGTTTCATACTTTCAGAGTCTTTGTGACGTCGACACAAAGGACTACGAGTATAAGAACATGGTGATTCGGGAAGTCGGGCATCCGATTAATTGTGGCATTTCTGCCGAGCAACGCCAGTCGCCATATTTATTTTGGGGGTAAAACAACGTTAACAGCGTATTGACTCCCACTGTAACAGAAAAACTTTCACCATGCCGAAGAGCTGTTGTGTGTTTGGCTGTTCGTCCAATGTAAAAAAATAATAGTACATTTTTTATATCAATGCTAGCTTTCCTTCATAGGACGGATGGGTAAAAACCCGTCTCCAAAAACGTCCCATTCCTGCGTGTGTTCTCAATATTTCATAACTGGTAAGTGAACAGTTAAGATCTAAATTGAGAATTTTACGGGCATCTCGGTGGCCTTAGAAAGTTGAATGCAAGTAAGCAAGCCCGACTTCCCAATTGGGGGAGAAAATGTTTTTTTCAGCTAAAAGTCGTATTTATGCTTTGTCATTCAAATACATACAAAACTCCTTGCATTTCCCATTGAATGGCTAATACCCTGCCAGCACCAGAATAACCAGCTTTTAAATTAAACTGAAAATACCCTCTGTAGTTTATATGCAAAAACAGACTATTCCACAACTTCCGGCTCAGCGTCCATGCAAGTCTCCCATGGGTTCCTGGGCATCTGGGGCATGGAGAGGATGAGGAGGGCGATCCCACAGATGAAGAGGATGACAAAGCTAGCACAGACACAGGCAAAAGACCAGCCGTAGTAATATTCGATCCAAATCGTGTCCTCGCTCTCAATCATGCGTTTGACCGACTGCCGCATCACCTCCAATGAAATGAAGGCACAGAGACCTTAGGAGAAGAAACGTGAAAACATAGGGATGTGAGTTAAATACACACGTGTCAGGTCTTTGTTAAAAGCTACAAGAACAGAATCAGTCACCTGCAAATGCATAAAACATGCCAGCGGGCTTGAGTAGGTAGTCTTTGCTTTTGCCTATGCAGGATCCTATAAGGCACATAGATCCGAAGATGATGAAGGCCAGACTGAAGATGGAGATTGCTGCAGCAGAGATGTTGTATTCTGTGAAGAAGAAAATTAACATTTTCAGCCATTTAGTGAATACAGCCTTTGGTTTTCACTCCGATGAAATTATGATCGAGTGTTCATAGAAGAAGAATCATTAAACACAGGACGTGATGTTAAACTGAGGTTTACTACTTCAGAGTGGTGTGAGAGCTATGTCTCAGAAAATTTTGGGACGCATCGTCAGCAGTGTTCCTTTGGCTCTGGGGAGTTTCTGCTTTTTTAACACTAGTCATCCTCATCAAAGGTGGCCAGCTACAGGGTGATCAAGCCTGAGTTTGCGTCCAATAACTGTCTCCCACTCTCTCCTCTGTGCTGCCTATCTACTTCACACTCGGGCAGTGCCCTTTGATACTTTTCTCCCTAGGGAGTTTATGCTTTTTGATCTCTTCCTTTGTGGCTGGGTGGAGTCCTACACTGTTATTTCTGCGGTTGTACCAACCTCTTCAGTGACATGGTTGTTGATGCTCTGCGAACTGTGGTTATGTACACATTGCTGTGCTTCACTCGACTGATTTTACTGGTTGCTTCATAAGAAGTACTGATCAGTCCCTTGCCTCTGCTTCCGAACAAATTATTTGAATAGTGCTTTGTGTCAGTGGGTGGATATGGTGTATAACAAAGGTCACCAACCTTTCTCAAACTGTGAGCTACTTCATAGGTGCTGAATAGTCCGAAGGGCTACCAGTTTGAAAAGTGTTTTTTTCATCATCTTCTTCTTCTTCTTCTCTTCTTAAGATTTAGATTTAATGTTTAGATTTAACATTTAAATCTAAATGTCACAGGTGAAACCAAATATTTAGCTTATATGTAAACTCACTGGAAGTACACAGATAAAAGCTCATTCCGGTGAATTTGCTTATTAGCTAAATATTTAGTGTCACCCGTGACATTTATATTTAACATTTAACATTTCCATTATATTTTTACAAAATTCACAAATTTCGCAAGTATTGTTGTAAATCTGGTCAAAAGTAACATATTCACATATGTTTTTTAAATGTGGTTTGTTGCTAAATGTTGCAAAAAGTTGCTGTTTATTTTAGCATGTCCAACTTTACAATCCATGCCTCATAGAAGGGGAATATATTTATTTTCTATTTTTAGCGGGAAGGTTTTTCTTTATAATTCTCAATACAAAGCCTTCGACGTTTAACTTGATGTAGCTGCTCCATAGGACCATTAGAAGCCTGGACAACCAGTACATGAAAACCCACTAAATGCACATGTCCCCATCTTTTCATCATCTGATCCTCCCTGTGGGACACAGAAACCTGTATGGTTGGATGTGCTCATGGTCACATCCATCTACTTTGCTTATTCAACCTCGTGCCCTATTATAGTATAGCCAGCAGGCTCAGTCAGGAGTGAATAATAACACCACAAGGAACTCTAGTCAGTGTACGAATCTGTTGACATTTACACCCCAATAATTGAGTGTGACAGTGCTCCACATGTATAAAGGCCCCTAAAACACACTACGGGGGACGAATGTCAGGAAACATGCGTTGACGTTGGAGCAGTTATTAGTTAGAGTATGGTCACAGAGAAGAGAAAGGATAGATAGAGAGAATGAAGTGCTGTATTGCATGTAATGTGCGTGTTTCATGCTGTTCCTAATGTACCATGAAAAATAAAAAAAAAAGCAGTATCAGCCTTGTGTTACTACATACTCTGGGACGTTAACATGTTAAGAAAAAAAAAAAAGGCTTCCTCGCAAAAATAGCACTGTCAGTTGCATCTAAATGAAAGCATGCTGAAGTATTTGTTTTTATTTTTGTTCAGTGACTTTGAGGCACGCTCCCTCTTAAGTCCGTGAGGGTGCAAGTCTGTCTTACTGAAAAATTATGAAGTGCGTGAACCAACTTCCGGTGACTTTTTCAGGCCTTCTTGCGCCCTTTCCGTAAGTGGCCATCTCCGCAGACTTATCGTAAGGGAATTACCCAGAGTTCATTGCATTGTGACGTATGGCAGGAATCTCCTGGGAAAATAGCTAAAGGTGCTTTAAAAGTGACGTTAAACAAGCAAATTAGTAAAAAATTGTAACAGTGATAATTGTGCAAATACCATATACACAAAAGCAAATGGTAAAAAAATAATAATTAAAAAAAAAAAATCTTCTATTGTTGCAGTTAAGGGTGAGGTGAAATCCCTTTTTCTGTCTTTGTCGCTCCTACGTGATACAGGAGATTTTACTGACAGACATATCTCCACATAAACTAAGTATTTAGTGTTTTAAAAGAAACCAAGAAAAATGTGTAAATTTGTGTGTACATCCTTAAATTTGTGTAATTGTAGATATGTATTTACAGAAAAACTTTGTATAGTCTAAGTTGTTGCATTATGCCTTACATGCTAAAGTGACGTGTGAATGGCCTTGCTTTGCAGTTTGTACTTGTATTTATTTTTTTCTCTTTTTTCTTTTTTGTTTTGTATATATATATATATCGACTAAACTCCAGCTAATTTAGAATCGTGCTCAACTTTTAACAAAATTAAGAATGAGGTGGTAAATAACTGAAACTGTAGCAGTACTGCACTGGCTCCCACATGTAGCCTATGCGAGGTAAATACATTTCTGCTACTGTTTAAAGCATCGATTGACCTCCACAGGGACTGAACAGTGAACCCTGAAGTTTTTTCAGCTGAGAACAAAACATGAAAATCCATTTACTGGTCACAGAAATAACAAGCATTTAACTTTCACATTTGACTTGTGAGTTTAAAATGAATTGGTCATGCATTAAAAAGAAAGACTGTAAACACAGTCATAAAGTGTGTGTTTTATAGCCCAAAGTCCCAAAGCTACAATCATAATGCGTTATTATGTATTGATGTCAACAAAAAACAGAGGACTGTCCCAATTCTATTTCTAGTATTTCAAGCCCTCAACGCCTTACACACTCCATCACTTTCCAGGTGAAGTTCCTCAGGGCTCAAGGCAGTGAGTGTGGACATTGGGATTGGGCCTGAGGTTGTACGTGGGACTGGCTGAGTGACCCAATAGTCCCTCCTATCTCCTTTCCTATCCACTTTTCCATAACCCCGTGGAGGACGTGGGGGGGGTTCACAGGGTTAAGGAAAGGTGTTAGGAGGGGAGTAAGGAAAAGGCCATTACCTTTGTTTTGACAGTCAGACGCACTTCCACTAGGTGACGTAATAATCTTATGGCCGCAAAGATTAGTGACGTCTGCCGTGGTCAACAAACTACACATTTCCGAAAATGAACTAAAAGCACATTTATAACACTTTCTGCTGATATAATCTAAAAAATCATACGGTTTGAATGTAAATCAAAGGAAAAGAGGCTACCAAGCTCACTCACCTTCCACTCAGAAATACTGTATGAGTTATGTTGAATAAAACATAATATGGAAGAAAAAAAAGAGTTACAAAAATATAAACAATTGTTCACCCTTCAAAGAGTGTGAACAATAATACAATAAAGAGTCTATTCCTGAGGGTTTTTAGTCAGTCATAATTCTGGTAAAGTGAGCGACAGGAAATGAAATTCCCTGGAGTTTCACTTCCATTTCAATATTTTTTTTAAGTTCTAGACTGACTAGTTCTAGGGTTATAGTCCAAGTTTAAACATTTCATAAGAAATATTAGTGTTTGTTTCTTTGAAGATTAATTTTTGTAGGAGATTTTTCCTTAGTTTGAGTATTTTCCACGTTACCCAAATATATTTTTATTTCACTTAAAAAGTCTTAATGTTGAATAGATGTGATGCCATGGTCGAATGACATAGTAGTATAATAGTGACATGGCAAAACGTTTTAAGAAAAGTCTCCTGTCCTTTTTTTTTCCTATATTAGTAATTTTGAATGTTCCAGACATTGGGGGCCATCCACTTCACAAGCTGACATGATCATGGTCATTGCACAAGAACATGGGCTGACCACATTTGACCTGGGGCTAAACGTGGTATTATACTAAATTATTAGGGATATTGTTCTTACTCATAATTTAAAAAAAAAACAATGAAAACAAATCTGTACTTTACAACATATGGAAAAACATATTCATGCAACAAACATTAATTCTTCCTCAAATCAAAGAATCAAACTAATAGCAAGTAGGACAAAAGCACAAACCTACCTTTTTGTGTTTTGTATTCAAAGATTTCAGCATCTTGTCCTGGCGTGAAGTGTCTGAAGTAGGTGCAATTTTCCTCTAGAAGAAGAATAAAAAAAAACCAATTTAATCAGGATTTGACCTTTTTCTGATTGTAATGAGTCAGTCTTCATTGTCTTTAAGTAGAGATTATTTTGCTCACACTGTCTAAGAAATACAGAATGACATTAACAATTGATCTAAAGTCCTTATCCGACTAGGATCATTTATCATCTTGACATTTGGAGAACATAATATCCAGAGGTGAAAGTAAAGGACTCACATTACTATAAATGAGTTGCTTTTATGGGTACTCGTACTTTTGTGAGTATATTTCTAAATCAGTCATTTTACTTGTACTTCAGTATGTTTTAAAAGAAGTAAAGTACTTCATTACATTTCTACACCCAACCGTTGCTGAGTAAATATTTTTTTTTATTCTAAAATGATTAACGAACATTGTGAAACTACAAAAAAATGAAATGACCAGACAACAATCAAATGTATCACATCATAGCTGACTGATCAGATTAAACGTAATGCATGGCGCCAAAACAGCATTGGTCATTTTCTCATTTTTAGAGTTAATAAATGTAGCTATACTTAGAGCCTGAGATTTTTTTTAGTTTTTTAAAAAAAAATGAAATTCAATGGTGTTAATTCATTTATTTATTTATTTATTTTTAAACATTTTGACAAACCGTTTATTTTATACAGATGCCTTTGTGGAAAATGAATTAAGTTCCAGTTGTGCAAGATTTGGTCTCTTCCTTTTTAAGTTCATACATGAGATGTTTACTGTGTGCAAGGGAACCATGATTTATTAGCAAAAATAAATGTATGCGATGAAAGTAACGAGAAACTTTTACTTTGAGTACGATTTATTTGAACTTGAGTATTTTATCTATGACACAATTTCAATCAAGTAACAGCATTTCTACTTGAGTAGGATATATCAGTACTCTTAGAACCTCTGATAATATCTTGCTTTTCTTAAAGTTCTCATTCAGGGTCAAACACATTTTCTATTTCCTATTTATTATTTCAATTCAACTTTATTTTTATAGCACAAATTACAACAAAGTCATCTCAATTTGCTATTATTTTATACTTTACAGTGTTAAGTTAAACTTTTACCTATTAAATGAGTGTTGTGCTTTGTTAAGCTCCTCTTTTATTCAAACATGAGTCCAGACACATAACTTTCAAACGGAGTTGGAAACCTAACACTCCAAAAGCATCTCACAACCTGACACCCTCAGGAAGGTCTTGTCACCAAAAGGTTTGCCGTGCAAAGCTGCGGCCAGCTTTTCATGGTCTGCTCGTCAAAGTAACTGTAGTTACAGCATATATCACATTTAACTTTTCTCATACAGACGAGGTGTAAAACCTCAGAGATTTGCACAACAAAAAGTCTCTCGTGGGTTTGATAGCGAGAATAGCCTTTTATGATGTGTCATGGAAGACAGTTTGAATGATACTGGTAAGCAAATACCTGTATTGGAATAAAAGTAGCAAAACACAGAGAATCAAATGCTCTTTTTACATATGTCACTTTCAAAGTAAAAGTGCATGTCAGTGAGGCTGGTGGTATGAGGTACTTGCTTGCGCTCACATTGCTAATCCATGCAGTCTAATCATAGGAAGAGAAATGCTTTCATGTGGAAATATGTATCACACTATATACAGTAAGAGCCCATTCATTCATGCTGCGAAAGCTTGATAACTGTCACATGTTCCCTGGAAGCTATGATGATAAGCTAAAAATGAAACATCCCTGAGTCATTTGATATATTGTGTTTAAAGAATTGTGAATACCATTTTATTTTTAAGCCAACTTAATAAAGCAATGCCTCAAAAAGGCTCCCCTGACACAAGCTGTGTTTCCATTACTCTTGGTAATGTGCAAAATCTAAATAGTGCAGTAAAAACTGATTATGGAAACACCTGAATTTCAAACAAACACTCAAATATAGCTAAAAGGTTTTTACGATTTAATGAGGAGTATTGATCGACCGATTCATCGGCCGATTTTTGCGTGTTTTAATGTATCATCATCGGCCGATGCGCGCTGCTGCGTTTGCCGATCCACTTTATAAACAGAGCGGCTGCTACAAGCTGCTCCGTGTTGCTTTTCACTCCCAACGGCAGGTTTTAAACTTTCAATGCATCTTTTAACTGTTTAACTTAGCGGTTGTTTCGTGGTTCCACTTGTTGTGTTGCACTTGTAGTTAACGAGCAGCTGGCTGGAGGTTTTGTGTGTGTGTGTGTGTGTGTGTGCGTGTGTTTCTTTTTATTCTTGTTAATGTTGATGCAATTTAGAACAGAAACCTGATCAGTTTGTTGCTTAATGAGCATCCGACATCACGTTATTTTTCTTTGCTACTTTATATTCTGGGGTTGTGTTGGAATGGACTATTATTCATGGTTTCTTTTTGTGTTTTATACTATAATTATATATCTTCATACTCAATAATCCTGTTAATAAAATATATCTTCAGTCAGGCCAACTTTTGTCAAAGCTTTTTTCAGGGCAAAGACGAACAATTCTCTTTCATAATATTTCACGAGATGTCTCTCTCTTTTTGTTACTTGTTCTACTACATCACCTGTTTTTATGATTTGTTAAATATTCTCCCATTACCCATTCTCCCTCAGCTTTGTTAATTTCAATAAATGTTCCTTTTTTTAATTGAGACTTGTACCTTTTGTTATCATCTTTTTGTAATTTTTATGATGTAAATTGAGGGAGCAAAAGTAGTCAAGAAAATCAGCAGTCCTTATCGGTCATCGGCTAAGGCTGATGGGAAAAAAATTGGCCCTAAAAAACCCATATCGGTCGATCCCTAATGAGGAGGAATTTCAGACATTTCGATATTGAAATGTGTTGCAAAAGACGCGTCACAGAACGTGACGTACCTGGTCACATGACCACTTCTCTCTAAGAAAACATGGCCCAGTACGTGTAAACAGACATTTCTCAGCATTAGACCTAAAATTTGAGTTACGAGGCCCCTGTTCAAAACAACCTTCAATGGAAACACGCGCTATATCAAGGCGCTATTATACTTTGTCGACATTTAGAAATATCACTTTTATTTCGTGAAAATCTGTAATGAAAACCCAGCTACTGGCATCTTGTAAAGTTATTTATTGCGCAGACCTGCATACAAACACAATGGGTCGTACCATTTCATTTCAACAAATTTTTAGGACATCACACGCACTTCTGTCTCAAAAACGTTTTTATAATTTTGAAGGAGCTGGCATGTCCACCAGATAGGATGTATAGTAGATCTTTTTGTATATTCTGAGAGAGTAGGTGAAGCTGAAAATGGAAGAACAATAAGGACGCACAAAATCAAACCTCTAAATTGGACATAACTCAAAAAGGATTAATCCGATCAAACTAAAACCTTACTGTGTGCCTTTTCAATAATCACGGAACAATTGGTAAAAAAAATTTGAATTCTTTGAGACCAACGTGCGTGGGCCATTTGTGAAATGACATGGAATGACCCCAATGTAATATGTATGAGGGGAACGATTAAACAAAACACTTAAAACACACACCCTGAGGTTATTGTTCTGATATCTCTCACTATAAGTTTCAGTTTAATATAAAAGCCTGTCAATGAAGAATGTAAATGAACCTTTATTGAAAACGTGTGGATAAGATTGTTTTGTGTCTGTGGAACTTGAGTGGATAACTTTCAATCAATGTGAAAACCATCAGTTATTTTTCAGTTTGGAGCCAACTACTGTCAAGTCAAATAGTCAAAAGTCAAATTCAGCATTTACAAAAAAGAGCACTTGGAAAGCGTCAAATATCTTCTTTACCAGATATTGGCAGTTATGTGAATAACCAATTGTACGTTTTTTCTTCCCACTGTCACCAAATGCTTGTTCATGTGGATCTTGTTGGGTTCTTTTTCTTACTATGGACTTGTTGTAATTTGCGCTATATAAATAAAGTTGAGTTGAGTTATCTGGATCTATCTACCCACATTAGTAATGGTACAGTTGGTCCAAATGTATGTTTGCCACCATTGAAAAAATAAAAATAAATTCCGATGAAATACACAATCTAGCTACGATCTGGATGAAACATGGTAGAGAAAATGAGGAAACAACCTGACATAAATAATTAAAATCTCATAAAGAACAAACCAAGATATGAATTTTGGAAGTTTCGCCAACGATGAGAGATCCAAACTGATCCAGCTTCAGGATATTGATCCAGATTCCCTCCCAAATTTAATGGAATCTTCCATGGCCTACGCTCTATCTTCAGATACAATTTTGTTAAAAACCATTAAGTGGTTTTGACGTGATAAGATTTGCAAGCCTCTCTTGTTTAACATAGAGGAATCTGTCATCATCTTACAGATCAGGTGAGGGGCTTCATCTCTCCATGTCCCAACCGTGTGTCCCACTTTTTGTTCAGAGCATATTTATCCATCTTGTATTGATGGTGTTGACTCTCTAACCCACCCAAAGTCTCAACACAAACACAAAGATAACGTGCAAACTCGGCACCATGCAGGGATTTGAACCCAGGGCATTCTTGCTGTGAAACAGTTGTGCTAACTACTACTAGCCTACATCACCATGCTAATATTCTCATATCAACATATTCACTCTTTCCTCCTATTATGTACAGCCATGCAGGTGCATCTCACCCGTGAGGGATGCGACACCCACACTTTCGTACAAAACATAATTCATCCCCGGCACATTTTACAGAGGGGTTCATTGTTTAAAACGTATTGGTCCAGTTAGATTGATTGAATGGTGATCAAGCCAATCACAACCGGCCATTTGACAAAGCCGCCATTCCGAGAAGGTAAACAAAGAGTTAACAGCGACGCGTAAAGTGTAAATAAAGTGACGATAAATGAGTAACAGGTGGCAAAAAATGGTCCAAAAGTGTCAAAAACGTGGCAAGAAATTAGTGAAAAGTGACTAAAATAGGCCAAAAGCAGTCGAGAGTAGCAAAAAAATTGACAAATAAGAGGAAATGGGTATGATATAATGGTAAAATGTAGCCTAAATGAAAAACATGTGCCAAACAATAGTTAAAAAAATGTAAGGAAAAAAGGAAACAGGTGTTATTTATTGGGCAAAAGGTAGCTTATTTGGATGAAAAGTGGCAAAAAAAAAAAAAATAGTTAAAGAAAGGACAAAAAATGGATAAAAGTGGCAAAAACAACTTGCAAAAATGGAGAAAAATTAGGAAAAAAATTGACATTTATTGGCAAGAGGAGGCTAAAATCTGAAAAAAATTAATAGTGTCAAATCTTTTGGGAAAGGAGTAAAAATGGGACAAAGGAAGTTGCACTAAAGAAACACTGATGTACAGTACATGTTGCAACTATCCCAGTAAACCTTCCCGCTGGATAGGCTCTGCCTATGTTCATTAAGGACCAGGAATAATGTCTGTGCTTATATCCTTATATCTATAGACATGGTACAGACACTGATACCCTGTTCCCATTTTCAGGGCCCAACCCTGGGTTGGTATGCCATCAGACTTAAAGCAAAATACCAAACATTCTACTTCCTTTTTGGCCACTGAATCCCATGTCCATCATCTATAGACTATGGAGTAATATGAGTGACCATGTGACGCGGGCCCTGAGGTTTTAAAGCTGCGTGTGGGTAGAGGTTTGTTGAACGGGAGATCTTACACATATTGCGGACCCCTTCAGGCGGCCCTGTCACTCATGCCAGTAGACACGGACGTGAACACCTGACCCTGGTGGGTCCCTCCCTGCACAGCTGAGTATTTACGTGACCCATATTTATAACTGCGGCAACTGCTTGCTGAGCAGATTGCTCTTTATTGTTAAGTGAGAAAAAAGCTTCAGCGTGCTGCAGTATTTTTACATCAGTTACATCTGCTGCTATGGTTTTTACTCAAGAACTTGCAAGTCAACCTATATTTTCCCACTGAGTCCCACAGTGAAAAGGATCACACTGTTTAAATCAGGCATTAGCACATAACTCTGAGGACATGAGGCTATAAACAAGCACAGCTGATAAACAATAATGTTCCTTTCCAGATACAGTTATTGAACTCTGGGAAAACCCCAAACATATACTGTAAGTGGGATGGATTATATAGCAGCATCTTCTTTGTGTAGTGAATTCAACGAGTGCCATTTGGCTAAAGAAAATATGATTGAAAGGGAATTATCATCAGATTTAGGAGTTTCAGAGGTGAAAGTAAAGGATTACAAGTATTTACGTTACTGTAATTGAGTTGCTTTTATGGGTACTTTCTATTTCTAAATCAGTAATTTTACTTGTACTTCAGTACATTTTAAAAGAAGTAAAGTGATTCAATACATTTTTACACCCAATCGTTACTCAATAAATTATTATTATTTTTTTATTCCTGTTTCATGGCTCATTGAACATAATCCACATGTTCAGGTTGGGGTTTCTACCTATTACGGTATGTTTACATTTGGCATGGCACTGTTTTAGAGTTCATAAATCTAGCTATACTTAGAGCCTTTCTTTATTTTTAGTTGAATTCCATTGGTGTTACTTCATTTTTTAAAGATTTGTACATTTGACAAACCTTTTATTTTAAACAGATGCCTTTGTGGAAAACAAATTTAGTTCCAATTGTGCCAGATCTGGTCTTTTCCTTTTTAACTTTATACATGAGATGTTTACTGTATGCAACAGGGAATCGTGGGAAGATTTATGACCAAAAATAAACATGGGGGGTCAAAGTAACTTTGACTTTGACTATGATTTAATTGGGCTACTTTTTACTTGTACTGTACATCGGTGACAGGTGGCATATAGTGCGTGTTTATCTTTGTCAGACGGACACATGGTTTGTGCAAGGTTGGGATCAATGGCAGTTGTTTTCTATCAATCTAAAAGATTGGGACTAATTACAAGTCAACCAATGGGAATTATTGGTTTTATGTATGTACTGTATATCATTCTGATTACCAGCAGATTGAGGAACAAGACTTTCCGTAGTCCCTGCAAAATCATGAAACATGTGACCCTTTATAGTAGTGGAAACAAATTGAGGTTTTTCCTTTAAAGCAGTGTTGTCAAACTCTAAGTCTTTGTTCTCAAGTGGGCTGCAGATTCTGGATGGAAAAATTAGTAATATCAACATTATTGTGCCCTTGTTTGTACTTCCATGTAAATATAATATGCAACATATATCATTTTATAATACATATAGATTTTTCTTAATTTTGTGACATATTTTGATTTATTATGGGGGGTATTTGTTGAATAATTTGAGCAAAATTCCAAGATTTAGGGAAAACAATTTGGCATTAAGAATGACTGCCTGCATGTGATATAAGCATGGGAAAACTTCAACCCTGCAAATATTGTGTAGTTTCATTAAATATGTGTATTTGGAGGGACTGTGACCTAAAACTTAATGAATTTGTAATTTTCACAATGATTCCTGTTTTCTCTGTCATTTTTACTTTCTCCTGCAGAACAGATTGGATGCTCCAAAAAGCTGGATTTGACCCCAGAGCCTTGAATTTCAAACGTGCCATAAAGTAACTCTGAAAGCAAAGGTTTTTTTAATCAACAAAAATGAAATAATAAACCATTCATGCAGTGTTCCTTCTAGTTCATTATTTTTATATACTCTTGAGAAGAGTCAGCGGTCGTTATCTAATAAAAAGTCATATTTTTGTTGCAGGATTGCAGACATTGCATTCCTCCCAGTTAGTCCCAGTTTGCCTGTGTGGCTATTCCATAGCTAGTAAAAGGTCAACTGGATATTCAATTTGTTTTAAATCTAAGCCTGTGATGAGCTTGTGAACCATGTACTATTTGCCAGGAGAGGCTGTAACGCAGAACGTAATCCAATTATTTTCCTTTTCCCCCAAAATCTGCAAATTTAGAAATGATAAATTTAAATTTATCATTTCTGGAGTGAAAGGCTTCAGAATGAAGTGAAACCTGTTTGTGTTTTTAAAGCAGACTGGTTAAATGTGATGGTCTTCTGACAGGAATCCCTCTAAAGAGAATCAAACAACTGCAACCAATTTCTTTGGTTCAAGTAACTCACAGTGAGTTTCTTCTTAATTGCTGACAGTATATATTTGCATTCACTGACACCATGTGATAGTGTGTTCTCATCTGCCACTGACAAGCATCCGTGTTCTCAGAATACCAGTATAAATGTGTATTATTATTATTACTACTTTGTCAGCAGGCTCAATAGCTGTTACTTCTTAAATCCTCCCCTGGAAGAAGAGGCCAACCACCTGTTGTTGAGTTTGGAGCCGTCCTGGTAATGGATTTGCAAAGATTCTTATTTCAGTTGGTGATAACAATCAAAGTTGGCTGGCTTGAGTTTCTAAATGACCACCTTGGTTAGCAATGCTGCCTCACTTCTGGAAGGTTGGGTCCTTCCAGTCTTCCACTGGTCTTTATGCTGTGGGTCGATTTCTCATCACAAAGTAAATGAATATTAGCTTCCAGTAATTCTGTAACTTGACCTCAGATGTAAATGGGTGTGTTATTATCCATGTTCTCAGTAAAGGACTGATGAAGACAAGTAGATGTCTACTGGTGAGTAAGCTTGGGCAGTGGTTCTTCAACTGTTTTGCCTCAATGACCCCTTTCTCTTATTTCTGAATCCAAGTACTCCCTTTATCCAGCTACGACATTACGCTCAGAATACTGTGAAAAACCAACTGTAGAGCACAATGATGGAATGAATGAGTGATAACACACATTTTAAATAATCTCATCTATCTATAAAAACAAGAATGTTCTGTATGCGTTTGTCTGTGTGTGTGTGTGTGTGTGTGTGTGTGTGTGTGTGTGTGTGTGTGTGTGTGTGTGTGTGTGTGTGTGTGTGTGTGTGTGTGTGTGTGTGTGTGTGTGTGTGTGTGTGTGTGTAGAGCGAATATCTCCCCGACGCGGTATGTGTTTGACCTGAAACTTTGTCAACGGCTTCCAAATACAGCGAGTGTGTGCATCCGTTATTTTGGAGTAATTTGGTGAAACATACATTACAGAAAAATATAAAAATGACACATTTATCATGCGCATGTCCCATAGAATTAAACCAGGGAAATCGCACACGCTTTTTGACTTTGCACCCACACATAAAGCCCTTTATAACACTACAAAGTACAGAGTATGTACACCTCTTTCTACATCCAACCTTCAAACATATACTCATTTGGCCATAATTGACAACTCTACTTAAGCTCCTCCCACTATATGAATACATACTTCCGATGGGCAGTGTACTAGTTTAGTAAATAAGTGGAATGAAATTGTTTTTAGTGCCTCCTGAATAGATTTATTTCAGTTTTTATTGTTTCTGGTCATCTCCCACCTGGTGTAGAACCAAGAATGACCCTTGCATTTTCAGTCCATGTTCTACTCAAGATTATTACCATCATCATTATTATGATTATCATTTTTAACTAGAAATAAACATAATACCCCATATTTGTAATGCTTTTCATTTTCCACTCTCTCTCTCAAGTACGCCCTGTGGTGCCCTCGCGTTTTGAGAAACACTGAGCTTTCACATTCACATCTCCTAGATATAAATGAGCCCTAATCAAGAACCAAATATTTTCTCATCCTTCTCAAATGTCACTCCTGAGAAATAAGTCTCGCAGTGAGCTTTGTGTGCGTTCTCTAAATGATCTTAGAGCTGATATTGTGCTCCTCTCAAATAAGTCTAAATTTGATATTCTTACTGGAAGAACTATCTCATCTCTCTTATGTCTCAATGATAGAAATACATAATTCTGTCTCTCATTAATCACTATTTTATTCCTCAGATTGTCTTACAGTTTCTGTCTGTTTTCTAGCGCCTCACCAACAAAAAAGAGAGGCTCCAGCTTGAATTTGGCACAAAATTATAAATGTAGGGGATGTTTTATTATAGTTAGGCATATTAATCGGTAAATTTGTGAAGGGATTTAATGTCGGCGGCTTTAGCAGGTGTGGCTAAATGGCTAATCAAGAGCTTACTATTTCTATTGTAATTTGGCTTGTAAATTCAAAAAGAAAATCTGCCTTGGAAGATCTAGTTGCACTTAGTGAACAGAGATGCAGATGCTACATTTTTCTTTGTTTTACAAACAAAGGTACACTGCATTCTTACAAAAAATGTGGACGTAACTGGCAAAATAACTTAACACACCAAGAATGCAATAGTTTCAATAACCCCCAAGATATGATCTTACAATATTTGTTATTTATTACTTACATTGATCACTTTATAAATAGATCACAAATCTAAACTCTGTTGCACTGGGACACTGAGAGAGAAATATAGCAGGTCTGGTGATCTTACTTTAGTATTTCTATTCTTAGTCGTTTCAGACCTCATGTACTAGGATTGTGAGTTGATTCTCACAAGGATGCAGCACTTATACAGCAGCACTTAGTGACAAAACATTTGTGCAAACATCACAGCAAAAAGAACAAAAGGCAAAGTATATTCTTTATCTTTTTTTTTGTAATTCAGTCTTTAACGCTATACAGGAAGTGCAGCTCGGACTTTCTCTTACCTCCTGGCAAGCTGATGGGTCCACAACCATGTTTATCGTTGTAGTTCTCGGAGCTGATGTAGATGTGCTTTTTGCACAGCCTCCACAGACCAAAGTGTGCCGCCTCACAGGTATCATTCAGTCTCTCCACCTTTGGGCTAAGCACTGCCCAGTGGTCCGTCACCACCGCTGTGAACATGCAGGCTATACCCACCAGCAGCACGAAGATGGTGATCTTGATCTTGGTTCGCTTGTGCATGCTGTTGCCAGGTAGGAAAAACTTAGTCTAGGCTGGATATTTATATTTTAAAAAGCACTAGAGTAAATATTTGGCGATGAGGACACACTTGTCCGTACCCTGAGGGCTTTTTCTCTTCAAAGTGTCTGCTGTAGGTCTTGAGTCTTGAATTGTTCGTTCTCAGCTGTCACAAATCTGTGCCTCTGGTTCAAAAGGAAAAGGGTCCAGACTCTGCTCCGTCCAACTTTTAAGTCCCCCTTTCCCTCCTCTCTTAGAGCTGTCGCACAACTCAGAGGGTGCAAGTTTAGATAAACAGCTGTTGAGGTAGATCAGGGAAGTTGATGACCAAACTGTCCTGTATGTGGGGTAATGTGTGTGCGAACTGCACCATGTGTTTAGTAGGTGGTTTTTCTGGGGGGTTGCTGGGTGCTATAAATGTGCCTGGTGAGTCAAATTGTCAGGCTCCCTTCTTATCCAGTTACAGCACCTACGGAGTGGAGATGTGTAACGGGCCATAATAAGTCAGACTTTTTCTCTCCTCCATTTTTTTTTAACTTGCAATCTTTCAAAATGGGAGCCTTGGCATGGTGAGAATACTTCCACCAGCTTCATGTTTCCATCCATTATCAGTGGTTGTGTTTTTGCCCTGTGCTTCACCTCTGCGCTCTCAGTGTGGATTAGTTACTCTAAACAATTTATAAATGGAAAGAGGATGTGAATAATCGTAGCACTGGCTAGGATATTACAGGGAACGACACATGTTGGAGGAATACTTTCTTTTACAGACCACGGCAGGGCAGTTTCCTTAAAGGGCCATGTTGTAGCATCACAGTGTCTAGATTTATTCCTATGCTAGACTAATTCTATGCTATTGCGAGGCTAATGCTAATGCTAAGTTAATGATATAGCTAGGCAAATGTTAATGCTAGGTTAGAGCTAATGTAAGGCTAATGTCATTGCTAGGCTACTGTTAATGTTAGGTTAATGCTACTGTCACTACCTAATCCTTTCACGGCGCGGATCCTTTTCAGATCCTTTCAACGTATGCGCGTAGACTACGTCACTTCCTTCACTCGCAATCCTTACGACAGAGCTGGTGGGACGTGATATTTGAATGTAAACTGACCATACAATGTTTGTTAAATATTTTAATAGTACACATGTAAATATGTGACTGTTTTGTGGTGTTTTTAATTGTCAATTAAAAAAACAAAAAGGAATAAAAACACAATACACAACATAGGCAATCAAAAACCAAACAGAAAATAAAATAAAAATCTAAATTAATCGTAATTCACTCAAAACATACATTTCTAATTCTTTTCAAATAGCAGGGTTTCAACCTTTCAAATAGTACACAAACTGCCATAAAATAGGTCGACTAGATTTAAACGCGTTCGCTCCGTCAAAAGATTAGGCAGTGACAGCTATGGTAATGCTAAAATTAAGCTAATGCTATTGCTAATGTTAATTCTAGGTTAGTGCTAATTTTAGGTTAATGTTATTGTTAGGCTAAAGCTAATGCTAGGTTAGTGCTAATGTTAGGTTAATGTTATTGTTAGGCTATAGCTAATGCTTGGTTAGTGCTAATGTTAGGTTAATGTTATTGTTAGGCTAATGCTAATGATTGGTTCATGCTAATGCTAGGCTGATGCTATTGTTGGGTTAAAGCTATTGCTAGGTTAGTGCTAATGCTATTGCTAGGTTAATGCTAATGCTAGGTTAATGCTAAATCTAGGTTAATGCTGAAGCAAGCTAATGCTATGATAATGCTAGGTTAATGTTAGTGCTAGCTAATGCTAAGCTAATGCTATATGAATGCTAGCTAATGCTAAGCTAATGCAGCACCTGCATCCTCACTTGCATTTCTTCAGCAAATGCAAATATTCTTGTTATTCATGGTATCATTATTGTCACTTCAAAAACACAGGAGACAAAAATTAACACAGTTATGTTTTAAGGTATATAATTATTAATCTGTTACGTTACATTTGTATATGCTAAGACCAGCGTTACAAAATCGTTCATTCAACAGCAGTGCCTAACCAAGAAACTTCTCAAACATCGGCCAAAAATTCCCATTTCCCACTCATGTAGACAGTGAATTATTCTAAATAATATTAAACCTAATGAAGGTTATGTCATATACAGCAGCCTAAATATTTGGCTCCACTTTAAAAAACAAAAAACAAAAACAAAAACACAAACAGTAGAAATTACAAAAAACAAATGCAAGGCAAAATCAAATAATCGCTCCACTGAACAGCATCGTGTGCAAAAACATCAAATTCTCTGACCTGCAGAACAAAGCATGTTTAATTACTATTCATACAAATGTTAAAAAAAGGAACAAGCAATTCTAAAATCTGAATTTGATGTGTTTTTTTGTGTCAAAGATTTTCCGCCTGAATTTGCACATTCTTCCATTATCTGCATTAGTGGAGCTTCAAATCTCTGAATCACTGCAGAGACCTGAGATATAATCAGATATTTACAAAGAAAAAGAAACTATTACTCATTTTAATGAGCTGTTTTCAGCTCAGTGGACTCATTTTGTAAATCTGTGACTCACATTTGTTTGTAGTGCAGTCTTTGGACAGACAATCGACTCTCGTATTTTTATTTCTATGAGCTATTCTTGTAAAACCAGATACAGCTGCCAGGTTAAAAAACCATGGCCTCTGGCCTTGTCCCAGAACATGATCAGAATATCTTTAATAACACATGTCCATCCCTTCATGGTTTAAATGCTTAGCAAGTCACATTATAGGGTGTGTTTCTGAACGTGATAAGTTAATTTAAGGTAAGAAAGAAAAGTGCAGGGTGCACGGTGGCCTAGTGGTTTGCACGTCCCCCTCACAGCAAGAGGGTCCTGGGTTCAAGCCCTGGGGTGGACACTTGGGTCCTTTCTGTGTGGAGTTTGCATGTTCTCCCCGTGCTGCGTGGGTTTCCTCCGGGTACTCCGGCTTCCTCCCACAATCCAAAAAACATGACTGGAGTCTCTAAATTGCCCATAGGAGTGAATGAGTGAGTGAGTGGTTGTCTGTCTGTGTTGCCCTGTGATGGACTGGCGTCCTGTCCAGGGTGTACCCCTGCCCAGCGCCCTATGAGAGCCGGAGATTGGCACCGGCAGATCCCCGCGACCCTGATAAACGGGAATAAGCGGGTATGAAAATGGATGGATGGAAGAAAAGTGCTACAGTGTCTAGCCCTCCCATTAACAACAGGAAATATTTTAGTTTGATTTAGAAAGGGGAGACCAGAGATCGCTTGCATGTTCTCCCTGTACTTTGTTTGCACCATCAGACACAGTGAGTACAAAATAAGAATAAAGAAAAATTTAAGTACTCTCACTTATACTCACCAATACCAAGTACCAATATTGGTATTAAATTAAACTTTTTTGGAAAAAAAAACTAAAAAAATTGGACAATTCTTAAGTAAACTTAAAATATCTCAACAAAGTTGACATTTTTCTTTTACAACTACCTCACTGATAAGTGAAATCTAATGGTTGAGGCTACAATTATGTCAGTGCTATCGGAGCATGTTTACGAGTACACACCTAGTATTGTTCTATCTCTACTTTTGAATAGTTTGTTTGGTAAAATGTAAAGGAGATTGTTTAACACTGATTTTTTTTTTTTTTAACAAAATTCCCATCGCTGAACTTCTGTTTATTTGAAACATTGCGTTTAAAAAGCATTGCCATTTTGTGCAATAAAAGGATGTCTGTGATTTTTTTAAGGTTGAATTCCTGTTTTTCCCCCCATTAATCAAATATTTCAAGTATTTTTCATTGATGATATACGGTAATTAAGTGCACCAATTTCTGAAGAATGTTATTCACGTTAATCAAAAGAGAACAATTGCTTTATTCCTTTAACATTAACAGGGTCTCACCTTATCCTGTAAAACGTGTTTCTCACAATGCATCTTTTTTTGATGGTGTACAACATCAAGAGGTTTTAAATGTGTTTTAGTCACCAAGTTTAAGCCCTTTTGTTGTAGTTGTGAGTAAATAATACTGTATAGTTTACTCTGCATAATTGTCTTGTGACCTAGTTTTAGAGAAATACTCAGAGTAAACCTTTAATGCCTGTTGACTTTAGGAGATTTAAAGGGGCGGGCGGGTGGGCTAACGTTTGACCTCAGGAGTCATTATACTGTTCACTCATTGACCTTTGTTTGCAGTGTTTGATCCACTTTTGTTTGGCCCCTTTGGGAGGCCCCTGGTACTTAAACTTCTCTAAACCAGTCATTTAGTTGCTTTTTGTTCAGAAGATCTGTGATGGATCATCATGGCCTGATATTGTTGGTATATACAGTATGTCCCAACAGATGATAAGCTTTGGTGGCTAAACCCGGCACTGTGACAGGTGTCGTCCTAACCGACGGCTGTGGTTCACAAATCAACACAATGGCACAAATACCAAAGTAGGGTGTGGTATTGAACCCTAGCTGAGAAAAATGTCAGCTGTTTTATATTATTAAAAGATAAAGGGAAATAAGAGAGAGAGCAAAGATGACAGCAGACAAAGGAATGAACATTACGCTCCAATTTTAAATCCCACTTTACAATATCTTGTAATTATATCCCGCTGTGAGCTATGCTACCAGAGGTGGACTAGGATCAAAATTCTGCCCAGGCATTTTGTGTCCAGACCAGCCCACTACATTATCAATGGGCACTTTATGTCTTCATTTTACCTTTTGCCCATTTTGCAACTTCCTTTGCCCCTTTTTTGCACCTTTTCAAAAACTTTTTCAGACTATAGCTACCGTTTGCCAATAAATAAAATCTTTTCCCTGTTTTTTGTGAATTTTTGCAAGTTCTTTTTGACGCTTTTAACCAATTTTTGTCCTTACTTTAATTTCTTTGGCCACTTTTCATCCCAATAAGCTACCTTTTGTTCAATAAATACCACTTGTTTCCTTTTTCCCCCTACATTTAGCCTCTTTTTGTTCCACATTTTGCCCATTTAATTATTCATTGCCATAACATACCACCTGGTTCCTCTTTATTTGTCCATTTTCTGGCCACTTTGACTGCTTTTGATAAATTTTAGTCACTTTTTACTCTTTTCTTGCCACGTTTTTGCCACTTGTGGACCGTTTTTGGCCATCTGTTACCATGTCTGCCTCCACTCGCTTTTAAAAACAAGCAAACAAAAAAATAACCGGACCGGCCCACTTTGGGTCAACGGCCCACCGGGACATGCCAGATGGTCAGTCCACCCCTGCCTTCTACACTTTAAATATATCTCTTACAATTGGTTACCTGACATTAAGTTGGGATGTTTTTCCATCCAGGATGTAGTTTTCACTTTTTTTCCTCAAATGATTATTGCTTAAATGTTTGTTGCCACAACCAAACTTTCTACTTGGCAACTTATTCTACCTCAATTCAGCTAAGAAAAACAAAAAAAAAACATCCTATGAACATATAATAAGACATCTACAACTGAATTATTTAGTAATGTACACAATAATTCATCTATTAGCTGTCATTTTTACTTTCACCTGCGGGCCGAAATGGATGCTGTAAAGGGCCGGATTTGGCCCCCGGGCCTTGAGTTTGACACATGTGGTGTAGATGACCTGTAGGTAAGACACTTAACAGCATAAAACATTTTGGATCTCTAACATGGTGATAAAAGTGAAGAAAGTCCCTTTTCTGTTTAACACGATCCAGTAGTTACTAAACAAATCAACATCCTGGCACCTTGACACAAATTCATTTCTTGTTGGTTGTCAATATTTGAAATCTATCTCTTCCAAATGTTTTTTTTTTTTTTTTAAATAATCTAAATCAGTATCAATACAGTGATAATCAAAGACACAAGTCTACTGAAGCTTAAATGCATATTGTCTTGCCCTATAATAATAATACAAAAAAAAAAAAAAAAATCATATTAAACACAAAGGCTGCTGATGCACAAAAAAAATTTGTGGTAAATGTGAGCATCACACATGGCATCACACTGTTTTTACACACACACACACACACACACACACACAGTGGCTATAGAGCTAATTAATTCTATACATTGTCCCTGATCAAATGAAGAGCAATCTATAGGGACAGTCTCACACTGTTAGCACTAATACACTCCACAGCACATTAGATTGTACTGACATCACCGTGTGCCCTGTCACATCTGCTCTGTTATATTTACAAAAATCTGTATTAATTGTATGAATGTGTCGAAGTGTGGCAGTGTTACAGAGACCTAACACACATACTCTGCACATATGTATCACATGACTCGCACACACGTTGTTAAGATATTCAAGCGAAAGATTTAGGAAATTAAGAAAATAACAGTTAGATGGTCCAGCGAGATTCATTTTGTCTTCTTTTTGAATAGCATGTTAAGTTTAGGTTTCATTCATTCAGAGAAGTTTTTTTAAGGAAATTTACAAAATGAATCTTGCTGGAACTACTACATGGAAGTCAAGTGGAAACTTCAAAGGAACCATCAAAGGCGATCAGTAGAACTCCTCTGACAAAAACTGGTAGTCGAAACATGTCAGGAGATAAACATTTGCTGAATAAACAAAACCTCAACTTCAAATTAGCACCCTTTATTTTGAGTTACAAATACAAGACTTAAAAACGATCACAAAGCCACAAAATTGATCAAATACCTTTTGTTTGTAAAACAGTTTCCCGAAAAGTCAGGAAAAAACACCACCATGGTTGGTTTGGTTTATTTAACCCTTTGTCATGTCAGGCAGTGTACAACAACAACCTGCAAATACAAAGAAGTGCAAGTATAACACTTTTAAGACTCTGTGCTGGAGAAGATTGTTACGAAGGACTGCAAAAAACATTGAGCATTTCTTACCCTGCCATTCCATTACTACATCTAAGAATAATAGAGTAAACAGCAACTCAACTGTCACTTTGCTCTGTGTACAGGCACAATGTTGGAGAATAGTGTTTCATGTATCTTTCTTAAATGTTTCACGTTACAAAAACAAACGCATTTCGATCTTAAAACAGTTCTATGAAATAAAAACTACCTAAACTTCTCTCACCTCCCTGTTTGGAAGCAAATTACATGGAAATACGAATGTTGATAACAAAATGACAAATACTGAACGTTATACAACAGTTAGTAACAAACAAGTAATTTGATTGAGCAAGAGACATTCCAGGAGTGCTGATATAGGGCAACAACAGCACTGGGACTTCTTACGGATCATATCACTCCTCTGTACAGCTGATCTAAATGCCAATAATTACTGTTACATCTTGGGCTACACACCACAGTACACTGTCACTACGTTCACACTGCAGGTCTTAATGCAGAATTTTTCAAAAACTCGAATTTTTTGTGTGTGTGATGCATCATATTAAATACGTCTTCAATCAGTTTAGAGTATGACCAGAATGCGACTCTGAAGTGACCCGCAAGCGCAGACGGAATCCTAAGGTGCCCCATGACCCCACGGTGTTTACGAGTCGCATTGAGAAATTTTCTTTCCAACAGAAGTTAGCACTTCAAAACTTTAAGGAGAGTGAAAAAGAAGAGATCCAAGTTAATCGCTCTAGCTGTTTGCTGTGATGGCTGCTACATCTTTACAACAGAATGTTTGGATGCAGAGTCTAAGTCAACAGTGGTGGGATAGGGATGTTAGCGACTTCAGTGATGCAGAATTCTTTTTTTTTTTTTTTTCTCTCTCTTGTCTGCACATGCTGTCAAAGGTCAACACTACACGAAGTGCAATCATTATGAGACAGCAATGCATGTTTTGTTATTGCAATAAAATAAATTGATTTATTTTATTGCTTAATTGTGACCATCACCAGCCCTCCCTAAGGAAGGGTAAGAAATATTTTATTAGGATATAAAAAGGGAGAGCAGTGTTACACCTAAGTGGACAGGGAGGGGGAGGGGAAAGGGAGCAGGGAGGAGAGACTCAAGGTAGGAAATAGAAAGGGTGGGGAAGAATAGATTATTTTACAGTGAGGGTGAGATGTGAAGTTGTAGAATATATTGTGCTTATTATGTTGTGTAATCAAGCCAGTATAGTGACAAGTGAGAAGCTTAGCTATAATGGTGGTGGCTGCGAAGAGGGGGAATGAGTGAGTGGTAGTACCTAAAGCAGGTATTTGGGATTAACGTGTCTAAAGTTAAGCCCAGTATGAGTTTTATCCCACATCCCAAGGCGTGCCAGTGCATCGTATACCAGTATATGTGCAAAACAATGCTACCGCAAACCCAGGAACTGCCCCGGGCCCGCAGATGCAGCCAGGCCAGCAGAAAGCAGAATTCATTAAAATTGGAATTGTGTTGTTCAAACTGTTTTTAACAGATTAGATTCAGGTCGCATATGAGGAAAAAGACTGGATTTGGTTCACATTTGCCTGCAGTGAACGTAGCAAGTGTGCTCTCCACTTGTGGAACTATTTTTGTTGGTGGAGCCAAATGATTATTAAATAAACAAACAAATCATAATTTCGTGTCACTTATTACAGTTAAGTAATAAAATGTGCTTGTAGAACTGTTCAATAAAGGCAATATCGCACTCGAAGTTGTGCTGTTGTATGAAATATCAGCACTGGTGTGATTATCTATGGCCGAATCACACCCTCTCGTGTGATATTGCTTAATTACCACCACCTGAGTAGCCTGGTGTGGACGTCATTCACGTCCAACAGTAGCTGAACTGCAATTATGCAAGCTTTTTATTTGTAGCTATGTATAGTTCAGTGTCTTTAGAACATTGGGTTGAACAACTAACCTCTTGATTGGTAGATGTGCCCTTTGACCTGAGTCCAGTCAGGATTTTGGCCCTCGTGTCTTGTTTTGTCACATCAGAAAATTTTGTGAATGTTAAAATGAATTCATCACAACAGTGCAAGGGTGTGGTTACTGTGTTTAAACTTTGGAAGCTTGACCAGTCGATCAACTTAGGTGGCGATCCTAACTTTTCTTAACCTTGCCTGCAAGATGGATTCTCCTGGTGTTCACAAACACCAGAATCCATCTTGTGCTATTCCCGCCTTTGCCTTTCGAAACTGAACCAAACCGATTAGAACCAATCATGAGGCAGTGTTGTGGTTTAGGGGCGGGATATCCAGGTGTGACGAAGGCAGAAGCGCCGAAACAAAACTGGCGCAGTTGCAGGAAGAGGAACTAGCTAGGCTACCACTGTTAGCATAGCTCCGAATCAAAACAGAAAGATGTTGGCGCAGGAGGATGGTTAACGTGCCCTTAACTCGCATACTTGCGTTGCAAAACGACAAAAGTCACTCAACGACATAATGACTGCAGCATTACTATCCCAGAAGAAAACCAGAGGAGCCTTGTTGTTGTTATAGCAGTGTCTCTGCGGTGCATGCCGATGACATCATCATCATCGTGATTGGCTAAAACAAATCATGGTGGACAGGTGCTTCGCCCAATCAGCTTCAAGCATTCTGTTCGTGTCCCTCCCTGGTTCTGAAAGAATTTGCCAGACACAGACCCAGATTGATGTGGAGAACTGGAATTAGAGGGAGGGGCTACACATCAATCTGGCTCTTGCCAGGTTAAACTTTTCTACAACATGGTAGAAAAATATTTTGTTTGCTTCCAAATGTTTTTAGAAAGTGTTGGCAAAACTGTTAGGTTTCAGGCACATGTGACACAGGAGGCTAATGAAATGTCTACAGTTCTTGACCTTGACACGTGGATGACTTCATGTCCCAATCTACTTGTATCTTATCAATGAGTAATTAGCAAATTAATTTAATACAGTGATTGTTTTTGGAAGTCATCTGTAGGCTTTGTTATAATACACTTACATTTGATATTCATTGTCTGTTTTAAAATATCTTTTTGTCTACAAACTATTCGTCGCCATAGAGGTTCCACAATATGTCCACTAGGGGCAGCAAATTCTGGCAAAAACTGGCGAAAAGAGAAAAAGGGAAACATCTATAAGTAAGAACACTGTCCTCCCTGACTACTATTGGTGATTTATTTATTTTTTTAAACTACGGTACTTATCTCCAAGTTTTCAAAAAAAAAACCCCCCCAAAAAAACCAGGCTGAACTATGGATGGAATTAACAGAAAACAAAGGACAGACTGAGCCACAAAGACCGCTGGATTACAACGACCAATGGAATTAGTATAATGATTTTTGTTGGACAATCTAAAATGTTTGCATGGCAAAAATCTATATAAAAGAAAATTCAGAAAGATGCAAATACATGTTACTGCACTCTAAATCAGTGATTTCCAATCTTTTTTCTCCTGTGTACCCCCTTCATAAGTACTCTCTCCATAATTTCTTATGCTTTTTTAATTTGTGGAATAACTGTGTCACACTGGTCAAAACATTGGTTCATTAAGGCTTAATCTACAAATTTAGAATTCAAAGTCAAACCTATATATATATATATATATATATATATATATATATATAATAAAATACCATGCAACATTTATGTGATTACTTCAATAGTAAGTAAATATAGTCTCCTTTGTAAAATGTTATTTTCGTTGTTAATTATTGACTCCTATTGTCAGAAGTGTGATACAATGATCTCTACAGCATAAAATGATCCTTTTTCAATAAATTACAATAAAATATTGTATTTAATTGAGCAATACTACTATAATAATGTTAGTTTGTGGTGAATTTGTCCAAAAATAGCCTAAAAAGGAACATTTCCTGATTAATTTTAAATTCATTGTTATGAATGCAATGTGCCCATGTACCCCTGTTTGGGAACCACTGCTCTAAATGATCCTTATGGGGTTTTTACTGTTGTTTAAAAATGGCAAACCTCCAAAGGATTAACACATTTGGTATGCATCCCTTCAAATGTTGCAAATATTTGTGAATAAAATACTTTTTTTTAACCCAAATACAACAGTTACCATCCATTGACTAAGTTATATAACTATAAATAGGATTACCAGAGTCCAATGTTTATGCAAACCTCATACTGGTGTGGTCTTTCTGTTTCCTCCATCTTTAGTTTCTTTCAGGAAACAATTGTGAACTTGTAAAAATCCAGAGTCCCTCTCCGGGCTAAACGAGCCCCCTTTCCCATTCAAAGGGTCTCTACTGAGGGCGTACAGAGATATATTTCCCCTAGGCAAGCTCATCCTCAGCCCTCCCCTCGCTCCATTTCCTCCACTAAACTTCCCACTCACAGGGGAGGGGTCACGGGATGGGTCGGTTGACCTGGAACTGGACCTCGATCGTCTTCGCCGATAGCGATAACTTGGCATGAGAGAATATGTTGATGAGGACGAAGTTGATTTAATGAAGTCGCGTTTGACTCGGAAGCGTATTTCTTTGTTTTTCTCGATGTATATGTTGACCGCGAGAACGCCTATCGATTCAGCAACGATGAAGGAGAGAGCACCAAAGTAGAAGGACCAGCCGTAGTTGTACTGGTTCTTCTTGTCCTCGTCTTTTTTGTCGCTCGGATCTCCTGCGTTGCTGGAGATGTAGACGATGATGCCGATGATGTTGCTAAGGCCTGGAGATGAAAAAAGGAAGAAGTATTTCCCTATTGATCAATTTATGATTGACAATATATACGTTTTTAGCAAAAAAATTAAAACAAAAACTAAAATGTAACAATCGGAATATCTAATTGGTTATTACAAGGGTTGGGGTCAATTATAAATGCAATTGCGTAAATATTAATTAATTACTATTATGCTGTAACCATAATTGTAATTGTAATTTCAAAAAATCTTTTGCTGTCAGTCGTAATTATAACTAAATTGTAATTGAGCTTAGATAATTGACTTTGGAATTGCCATGAAAATTCGATAAAAATTGTCAATTATAATTTAACGCAAAACTGGAGAACCATGTTACAGTTCTATGAACAGTTCTACACATATGTAGTTCACAATTATTAAAATACATTTCACATAGTTTTCCCACATTTGACCATTTCAAAAAAAACTAAATTGAGGGCTATACTGACACAAAAAATGCTCAGACGCCCACACCAAAAATATTAAAACCTATATTTTCATTGATGAGGAAGCCTAACAAGGTCACCAATAGAGAGGAAATAAATTAGATGATAGATATTTGTTTTTAGTGTATTTTACCGCTGATTTATGACCCGTTGTTATAAGAGATGCTAACAGAAAGCTAACACAAGAGGAAGGTTAACTTTTATTAGGTTATTTCAGGTTCAACAATTGTGATTAAGAACGTAATTGTAATTGACTTTCTGAGGACAGAAAACAATGGCAATTGAATTGTAATTGGAAAAATGCTGGTAACTGTAACAGTAATTTATTTGTATTTGAAATATTTCATTGACCCCAACCCTGGTTATTTCAGTTTCTCATCTGTGCAAAGCATCGTAAAATAGTGGAGAAAATAAAAAAGGACATAAAAAAAGATACAGTAGTTTTGTATGTTGCCCTCTTTTATTCACCTCTCACCTGCTGCCACGAACAGAATGCCAGCGCTGAGCAGAATGTTGTTTCTGCTGCTGTAGACGCGTCCAATACCAACACACAGGCCACCCAACAGGAGAAGGATCGTGCTGAGTATTGGAAATAAGCTTGAAGCTCGAACAATGCCTGTGGACAGGAAACCAACCAGTGTCAAAATTTGGAGTGAAATACAAACATTTTATAATTTCATTTATTATCAGAAATGTGCTGCTTGGAGTGGGTTTCCCTCCTGATGGAAGGGTCAAGGTTTCAAGATGAGAGCACTTTTACACTAGAATATTTGCATTTCCTGAAGATACTGCAAGTGAGGATGCAGGCCCATGTCGCACTGCATTAGCTTAGCATTAGCAGTGGCATTAATGAATTCATGTTGGGTGTGGGATACATATGTATGTGTATATACGTATATATGCATATGTGTGTATCCATAAAATGAAGAGTCCGTCCTTAAGACTGCTCTACTGTAAAGTGCCTTGAGATACCATTGGTTATGATTTGGCGCTATACAAATAAAGATTGATTGATTGATTGAATTTGTATTAGTATTAGCTATCATTGGCATTAGCTAACATTAGCTTTAATAATACCGAGCATTAGCATAGAATTAGCATAGCATTAGATTTTGCTAGCATCAGCTTCGTGTTAGCATTAGCCTAACAATAGCATTAGCATGGCATTGGCCTTAACCTAGCATTAGCACTAACCTCGCATTAGCTTAACATTAGTAATAAGGTTGAAATAGGTTGAAAAACTAGAAAAAAACTGAAATGTGTTGAAAAAGTTGAAATGGTTCATAGGCAGTAGCTGAACATGTTAAAGGTTGAATGATCAAAATGGGTTGAAGGATGGCGGGGGATGAAGGGCTTAAAAGTTGAAAAAGCTGAAATTTCCAATAAAAATAAATGTGAAAGAAAAAAGTTACAAATTACAAAAGTACAAGCATAAATCTCAAGAACTTTCAGAATTTTTTGATAGCTTATTTTCAAAATCAGACAAACGGTGTAGGAGGAGTCAGCGACGACGGAAGAAAAAACAATAGTGAGGATGCCGCCTCACCTGATATGTAGACTAATGAAGCTAAATGACAGTATGATGGTGTGTGGTACCATAAAGCAAGAAATAAAGGGACACAATGAGCTCTTCCTTGAGGCAATGAATTAAACAAAGAAAATCTACATAAAAAAAGGAACATGAATTATTTTTGGATGAATCTACAGTATTTAACTAATTGTTTTTCCAACAGTCTTTGGAGCTGATGCTGATTCAGAAAAAATTAAATATGAAAGGAGTACTGGCAGGTGTAATGGTACTGATACGTATATCCTTATTAAATTGAAGTTATGTTACTTGATTGTCCGTGGCTCAGGTGGTAGAGGGGTTGCTCTCTGATCGAGAGGTTGGAGGTTGGATCCCGGTCTATACCGGTCTATGTGTTGAAGTGTCCTTGGGCAAGACACTGAACAAATATATAACAAAAGAAAACCTCAAAGCATTAAGTCTCTAGATGCTTATAACTACTTGTTATGACAGGGCAGGTAGGCGGGTTGCTGTACTCCTGTTAACGAAGGTTTCTGTGTACTTCCGTGTATTCTGATCAGTTTCAATGGATGAGTTTCCAACTCTACATTAAGTCTCCTCCTCACTGTCCCACGTCTGCTTATCAGTTCATTTACAGCTTTTTATGGTCACTCTTTGCTGGATCCAGACTGAGATAGCTCTCAGCATCGCCTCAGCAGTCCTCCGGTTGTTTTGCACCGAGCCTGCGTGCGCATGCACCTAATTTAGTATGCATACGTCACACGAAATGGGCCTATATAACCCCGGTATAAATCTGCATGATGGGTGACTGCTGTGTGTCTCTGGGCACAAGTCATGGAGGGTCCGCCTTCTCCAGCTACCCTGAGCCGTGGTAGAGGCCCGGGTCCTTTAAGTCCTACCTCTGGAGGGGCCGGGGCCGGGGGCCGGGGCGTGGGGCCCTCCAGCCCCCCCTGAGCCCCACCCCTGCTTCTGGAAAAAATTCTGGATGACACAAAGAAACTGATCATCATTGACAACAGATCAAATTCAAGCCATTGCCTTAGGGAGGGAATACATCCTCAATCTACTTTCAGTATCTATAGTCTTTAACTAACATTCTATTCAAGGGGGGCATCCAACCCGTCAGAACATATAGGATGTCGAATTACTGGCATTGGAAACAACATGTTTCTGAGGCTTCTCTATAAGAAATCCACAAATCTTTCTGACACAGAAGCCTATAATTAATTCAATAGCCATCAATGCCAGCCTTTGCTGTAGCCAGTGTTTGTATGGGAGATACTGGGAGTGAGCATGGTTGGTGGTATTCTCCAGTAAACAGCCTCCGTAACGATTGCTCTGAAGGTGCCAGATGCGTTTTCATCTGCTCATCCACACATTGGATCCACATCCACAGAAAGCCTCATGAAGTCCATCAGCTGAGGCAACAAGACCAACACAGGCTGAAAACAAACAAGATAAAAAGCCAACCACTAAAGTTCCAGTGCACAATCTGACACGTTCTTTGAGGCCAATTTAAAAATAACGCCTCGCAAAACAAGCCAAGCATGTGAGAAATGTATTAGATATTGGCTTTGATCAAAATAATATTCAGATTGATTTTTATAAATACATAAATGAAATCAGTTTCTTGAAATCTACTCTTGCCCTTCGATGCATGAAATATGAAAACAAGAGTTACTGTTCATATTCATGTACATTTTTCATGCAAAAATTTAGTTTTTCAATTTTAGAACCTTACAGATGCATCAATTCAAGTGCCAAGCAACAAAGTTAAGACAGCATTAATATAATGATTGAAAAAAAAAAACACGAATGACATTTAATTTATGGTAATTCATGAATGGTTATTCTTTAAATGCAAAAAAAAAAATGTAATGTAATTTAAATGAAATTACCTCAAGTTGAGGGTTTTTATCAGCAATTTTAGGTGAGATTAAAAAGAGATTCATTAGATTAAATAATTACAGAGCATAAATAATTAATCACTCATTTTTTTTTTATCTCTTGAAAGCACTAATCTACATAGTGGAGCTTCATCAGCCAGAGACCTCGGTGAATGCTATCAGTGTGCGATGGTATCTGGCCTGCTTAGGGCAGTCTGACCAGAACTGACCAGGAGAGAGTTCTGTAATTACATATCATGAATGATTGAAGAAAAAAAAACAACTATATAAAACAACTGTCACACAAACAGAATGGTCCTTTGGTAAATGTAGAATACATTGTTATGTTGCCTCCTCTTGCTGAGCACAAGAGATTCGCTGTCCACTCACAACACTTTGGATTACAATATACTCAAGGATGATTACGGATTTTTGACCAAATAATACCAAAAAACAAAAAAACAAACGTACATACTGCAGCTTTAATTTTCTCCGTAACACCCATTAATGTAATGACATCAGGCTTTTTATGGGGCTAGGTACAGCTGTCATGACACATTAAATGAATCTGTGTCAACTCCACACCAGCAACAGAGAGGAAGAAGGGAGAGGCTTTAAAAGCGTGAGAAGGTGAAGTGACTTACGTAAGATGTACTCTGAGCTGTCGGTATCGTAGTCGTTATCTTCTGGAAAATGATTGATCCAAAAACAGTTGCCCTTGTTGATACCTGTAGAGAAGTCAAAAGACATCAAGACAACTAGAAGAAGAAGTAAATGAGTGCAGAAGAGTCTATCTGCAGCTGAACTGTCCTGTGTTCACCTCCCGTTCTGTCAAAGACCATTGGAGAGCTGACTGTAGTGGATCAGAAGTTTAGATTTAAGGCCCTCAGGCTCCCTCTGTTCAAAGAACCCACAGAACATCTTCACTCCACTTTTAACAGAATAAAACATTGGCCTCTCTTTAATATTCAAACGTAGCCTGAGCTACAGCATAACTTGTGAGTTTGCAGCTACATTGTGTCATTTCTGCATTTGTTGCTGTTTTAATTAGTCAGTGATTACTTTACGCACACACACACACACACACACACACACACACACACACACACACACACACACACACACACACACACACACACACACACTAAAATAATGTGTCATCTACATTAGTAGGGTTCCTACAACTTTAGTCAAATTAAATTAAATCATTTTTAAGACTTTTTTTTGACATTTAAAATTAAATTTAAGATCAACCAAAACGCTACATCAGTTATATAGGGTTAGGGTCATTTTTATCTAGTGTCTAGTGCAGACGTGCAACTGGCAACCCCCAATGTAAACGCACAAAAATACACAAAATGACAGTAAAATACACACAAAAAATAATACAAGAAGACTTCAAAAATAGCCAGAAATCTATAAAACAACAACAAAAATATACAAAAAATAAAAAAAAAACATTAAGAAAAGCCATTAAGAAAAATCTTTGTTGAACAAGCAATTTTAATAAAATTTACATTTCCTTATGTTGTTTATACATTTAAAAAAAAACAAATGTTACTATTTATTTTGAAATGTGAGACTAATTATAAATCCTAAAGTATTAAATCAAAATGAAAAATACACTTTTCATCCCAAGTTTTGTGTTAAATTAAATTATAATTGACATATTTTATAGAATTTCCATACTAATTACAAAGTCAATTATCTAAACTCAATTACAATTCCATTATGATTACAAACAGCAACAGATTTTTTTAAATTACAATTACAATTATGCCACAATTGTAATTGATTATCAGTTGCACAAATGCAACCCTGAATGGCACACACAAAAGATGAGATTTGGTAATCACTTTGCTTCGGTCATATTTTGTGTTTAATTAATTTGAATATAGATTATTAAAAAAAAAAACACACACACACAGAAGTAATAAATAAAACATATCAGCAAAAGGTCAACGTTCCTTTTATTCTGAGAGAATCAGTTCACTGAACGGTAAATATACAACCTAATCATTTTTTACATGAAAGATATAGCCCACTAAAACACGCACTTTATTTATTTATTCTTTAGATGTAATGCATTCATTTGCCCGAATAGTAGAAAATCATTATCTAATATTAACCTACAAAAATACCTGTTTACGTCTTTGAGGAATTCTCACAACACGTTTCACTAAAAAGTACCACCCTTCACAACACTCTCTAAGCTGCAAAAATGAAAAAGGGGGAAAAAAAGTGCATTTGATCCATACGTCATAGACTTATAAAGTTTCAAAAGTAATATTTTGTGTTTTAGTAATCTTTTTGTTGTTGCTTAGTCTCATATTTCCAGTCATGTTTCTCTTCACACAAAAAACGAAATAAAAACAGCTTGAGGGCCTGTTATGATGAAACTCTATCGTTCTCCTTATATCACTCTTTTTCTGGAAGGTTAAAGATAATCTGTGATACAACACACATTTAATTCACCGTGTAGTCTATTATAGCGTCGTGTACTCCCCAGCATAAACACTTTAACTCGATATGAGAAGACGTTGAATTCTTGTGTTTGTTTGAAATCCGTGTACCATTCGTTCTTTGGTTATTCCATTTTAAAACCAAAATAACAAATAAACAGTGTGGTTATTTTGTTTTTCTGATAGAAAACAAAACAGAAATACAGAAAAACCAAACCAGCATCGTTTTTTTGTTTTAAAATTGAATCTGGTTTTGTTTGTGTCATATTTGAATATTTACGGGAAAACTAGGACGAGAGCTTCATGTTTTAATCTCACCACACAGAACGAAGGACAGACGGACTTTTACTGCGTTTGATAAAAATGATCTTGCATCATGTTTTCCACCTCACACTGATGACAGAGGTGTCATTTGTGCGTCATTGACGTTTCGTTAAAGACTTATTGATGCTGGAAATCTGAATCTGCGAATATTTGACAACTTTACTCAACAGTGTTACGGTCCAAATAGTATCAAGATAAACAAATATTGTACATGTTATAAAGACTATTTTGCATAATACTTGTCCTTTGGTGTGCCTTGGGCACAAAAAGTTTGGGAACCACTGCTTTAGACCAGGGGTCCTCAACATGGTCTCACCCTGGGACCCACATTTTACCACGGTCAATAAATCGCGACCCAATTTTTTTTTAAATTCAACCAACCAAATTTTGTTTTTCAAAAATAGCTGTTGAAAAAACACTAATATATAATATTTTTTTTTTAAAACATAAATTGATATATTCTCCTGTGCAACATGCATTTCACAGC
The DNA here is from genome assembly GCF_900634775.1 of Gouania willdenowi. Taxonomy (NCBI): domain Eukaryota; kingdom Metazoa; phylum Chordata; class Actinopteri; order Blenniiformes; family Gobiesocidae; genus Gouania; species Gouania willdenowi. Next base: position 34,450,269 of record NC_041044.1, read on the forward strand.
ATGCCTGTCAAATTTTCCCATTCCTTTTATTGCATTACAGCAGTAAATTTTCCTGAAATTATTTCACATAATTTCTCCAAATTAAATAAAAATTGGTCACAAAATCAATGAAATGTAAAAGAAAAAATCCTGCAGGGAATGCTATCCGTCACTTATTGCCTGGATATTGTCAGCGCATTACATACTGTACTTTACGTATCATTTATACATCTTATAAAGTGCAAACTTGGGAACATTAATGTTGAAATTGCTTGTTTTCCCGCCTAAAATCTGAGGCCTATTTAAAATCAAACTACTTTGTATTTTCTACTTTTTTGTCACCAGTTAAACTGGTGACAAAAAGTAGCACATAAGTTACATTACTGGTGAATTGAAACATTACTAACACATAAATAAATCAAAACCAAAAATGGATGTTACGAAAAAACATGCATACGATATGTGATTAAAGGAACCAGAGGTGGTGTAATGAATCTACTGGTGCTCCTCGTTTTTTGTGATCAATTTCCGTGTGTGTTGACAGCTGCTACAATTGTTCTTGCAAAAGTGTCAAATGGTAGAACTTCCAACATCTATCTATCACCAGCATCACAGTCGATAGTCAGTCACCAGTTTATTTGGATACTATTTAGACTGTAACACCGCGAAACAAAACATAAACGTGAGCAGCTTTTTACTGAAACATCCACAGACTGAATGACCAGAAAACTGCTGAAATAAGTCCTAAACAGTTCTATTATTAAGTGAGGAAACCTGGTTCAGACTTGTGGAGGTTAATGAGGTGAAGTGGAATTCAATTCTTGCTCTAATTTCCCTGTAAATATCCAAATATCACACAAACAAGTTAAAAACAACAAAAAAAAGAAAAACAGAAAAAAACAAAAAAAAACAAACAAAAAAAAACGCTGTTTTGGTCAGTAAAAGAAAATAACCACACTGTTTATTTGTTTTTTTGATTTGGTTTTAAAACTGAATAACTAAAGAACCAAGTTTTCACACATTTTACCATTTAAAAAAAAAAATTAAACCTCATATTTTTATTGATTAGCCTAACAAAGTAGCCAATATAGGAAATGAATTAGATGATAGATATTTGTTTTTACAGTATTTTACACCTGATTTAGGACCTGTTTTTATAAGACGTGCTAACAGAAAGCTAACACAAGGTTAACCTTTATTAGGTTTTTGTTTCAGGCTCAGTAATCGTGGTTCATTGTAATTGAACTTAAGTAATTTAGAACATAATCATAATTTAATTTCTGAGGATAGAAAATTATTTTCATTTAATTGTAATTGGGAAAGATGTTGGCGACTGTAATCAGAATTGAATTGTAATTAAACATGGGTAATTGAAAATGTAGATGTACTGTAACTGACCTCAACCCTGGTTGATATGATCCAATTTGCTGATATCGAATCGATACCAGAATGACATGGGGACACCCTCAGTATTTCATGTCTTTAGTTTGACAAACAGCAAAGAAGAAAATTAAAGTGAAAGTTGTTTTGACAAGACGTTATTAAAGGTCCGTAAAAACTACACAATCAGGATTTAAAGATGATTTGAAGCGAGGCCGATGCAGAGTGAGCTAATAGAGGGAGGTTTAACCCCAGAGTCCACCTGTCTGACACACTAGAGCCCGTATATTACTCAGCATGCTTCACCATGGCAACCGTAACCAGCATCCCACAATCACATTAGGAGCTTTGCTTCTCAGGAGGACATACTTCACACCGTAGTCATGCATCAACCAAGCTTCCAATAAACAAACACATGCAGGCGCACTAACCCAGTCACCATGGCTAAATGTGGAATCCATTCCCAATCCTCCCAATTTCACACATCACCTGATATAACCCGTATTCTTGCATGCGTGCACGTTTAGCCTGGATACATACAGTACACAAATATAAATATGGCTGGATGGATATTGAACGGACGCTGAAGAATTTGATTTTCTCATGTGATGTTTGGTTCAACCACAAAGAGGCATTTAGTGCCACTGCAGCACGCTCACACATTCCGAACAGATTCCTTAAGTGAGAGTTCTTGTTGGTGTTTCAGCTTGACTGGCTACAGAACAAGACATGACTTTATTTCTTTTAAAACTGTATCTACCGTCAGAGACGCCATAGCTTGTTCTACAAGATTCGCCCAAACTCTTTACAGATGTTTGGTTTGGATCAAAGAGAGAAAAGGCATTTCTTCTGCTTGGTTAACCATCATCGTCTCCGTCCTGTATTCAGCTCTTTCTCAGACAAATGGCTGGACTAAGGAAACCTAAGATGTCAGGAACTGGAGGTTTCTTCCTTTCTTTTTCTACTTCTAAATCTTCATCTAAACCTCCTTCTTCTTCATCATAATCTTGTAAATCACAAGTGTCAAACTCGAGGCCCATGGGGTCAAATCTGGCCCTTCAGACCAGCGGCTCCCAAACAGTGTGCCAGTGTGAAGCAAGTCGGGGGGTCCAGTGGAAATTTGAGACAACCATACATATTGCAATAAACAACTACACAAAAATAATTGTTTTTTAATTTACTCCTTTGTATGTACTCATTTCATAATAGGGGCAAACTCTATACCTATTTTTTATATATATATATATATATATATATATATATATATATATATATATATATATATATATATATATTGTTAGTAAATGTTTAATGAGTAATATAGTTGTCTTTGTCACATTTTATTTGGTTTTTGTAAATAATTATGCACATTTACAAATATTGTACATGTTATAAAGACTATTTTGCATAATACTTGTCCTTTGGTGTGCCTTGGGCACAAAAAGTTTGGGAACCACTGCTTTAGACCAGGGGTCCTCAACATGGTCTCACCCTGGGACCCACATTTTACCACGGTCAATAAATCGTGACTCAATTTTTCTTTAAATTCAACCAATATATAACATATATTTTTAAAAACATAAATTTATATATTTTCCTGTGCAACATGCATTTCACAGCATGCCTGTCAAATTTTCCCATTCCTTTTATTGCATTACAGCAGTAAATTTTCCTGAAATTATTTCACATAATTTCTCCAAATTAAATAAAAATTGGTCACGAAACCAATGAAATGTAAAAGAAAAAATCCTGCAGGGAATGATATCCGTCACTTATTGCCTGGATATTGTCAGCGCATTACATACTGTACTTTATGTATCATTTATACATCTTATAAAGTGCAAACTTGGGAACATTAATGTTGAAATTGCTTGTTTTCCGGCCTAAAATCTGAGGCCTATTTAAAATCAAACTACTTTGTATTTGGCCCCTGAACTTAAATGAGTTTGACACCCTTCTTCTAAATGTTCTTCCAAATTCCACCAAATTTTGCACAAAGGTCCAGTGACAGTAGGGCTAGGCAATATAGAGCTAAACTTATATCGCAATAGTTTTTTCTCAAAACGACGGTATACGTCATAAATCTTGATAATTTAATTTCAAATAAAGTCTGACCATAAAAACTATTCTGTGTAAAATGTGCTGATGCAAAATGCGTCACAGGCACATTTATTAACAAGCAGCTGCACAATATGAGCCACTTTTCATGCTGTTTGTTTGTTTTATTTATTTATATATTTGAGCAACATAAAAAACTAATTTTTTGTACAATACATAACACGTATTCAAGGAAAAACTGCTCAAAAGGAGTTGTGTTCAAATGTTGTTTACAAAACAACATTTGAAACTTCACATTTGGTTTTTCATTATATAAGAATACTATACAAACATATACATACATATTTTTTATTGTTTATGTTCATTTGTAACAACAGTAATGGAAAAATAAACCAGAACATTTTCTTTTTTATCGTTTATGTTCTGAGAAGTAGCAAAAGCAGTGACTCTTGAAATGAGTATTTTGATATAAAATAAGCTATAAATATATAAATACTTTATATATCAATATAGGTGATATTGTAAATTTGTCGCCAAAATAGAAAACTCGATATCTTGAATCTCGATACATCTCCCAGCCCTAAGTGACAGTTAGTACTTCTATCTATAAGGTTATTTACTTAGTTAGAAGTTAAAGACAAATGACCAATTTGTTTGCACAAAAGTTCTGGCGTAAAACCAACTTTGATTGAATACAGAAATGGAGTGGGAGGCCATGTTGCTCTGCCTTCACAATAAAGTTGCAGACGTGACACGTGTGTTCTAAAACTGTCTTATTGAGGAGCAAAAGAAAATGTGTTGCTTTTACTTTTAGCTCCGGATAAAACACGTTTCCAGCATCAGACCAGAGTGAAGATGTAGAGAAAGGTCTTTGTTCAATGGCAGTCAGCACTCCATCTCACTCAATAGGCAAGAGAGAACCTATGCATGTCTGTGATCAGCTTTACAGGATAGTATATACTGTATATAAATAGCAACACTTACTATCTGCAACAGTAAAGCAAAGCAGAAAGAACATGAAGTTGGAGCATCAAGTGAGAGCTCAGTAATGGCTGCACTCGTCACTATGGGAAGCAGATTGAGATCCTCTGCACAGTCTGAGAGACACTTCAGTTTCCTCACAAAAGATTTCATTCATCCCCTTTATTTGTTTCTATTTCAAATCATGAATCTAAAATATGAATTAAATATGTCACGTCTTATCTAAGAAATAATATGTACTGCTTTGTCTGGGAATGGCACAGCGTCCACAGTATTTATTGACAGTTTCCAGGACTAATATAATATTTCTACTCAAAAAGAGTGTTAGATTTGTTTACTTTTTTAATCCACTCTTACTCTTCTTCGCCCCCTCTGTCTCCTCTGTCTCCTCTGTCTCCTCTGTCTCCTCTGTCTCCTCTGTCTCCTCTGTCTCCTCTGTCTCTCAGTTTCTTCTAAATATTAAAGCCCAATTAATGGACAAAGCTGGGTTTATGTGTTTCTCTGTCGACCCATTACATCTCATGACATTTTAATAATAAGCTGTGTTTTATATTAATGATAAAGAAACAAAGAAAGTGAAAGATGGAAAAACTGTAATGAAATGCATCCAACCTGTTCTCAAAGAGAGCAATGAGATGCATCCAACCTGTTCTCAAAGAGAGCAATGAGATGCATCCAACCTGTTCTCAAAGAGAGCGATGAAATGCATCCAACCTGTTTTCAAAGAAAATGATGAGATGCATCCAACCTGTTCTCAAAGAAAATGATGAGATGCATCCAACCTGTTCTCAAAAAGAGCAATGAGATGCATCCAACCTGATTTCAAAGAAAATGACGAGATGCATCCAACCTGTTCTCAAAGAGAGCGATGAGATGCATCCAACCTGTTCTCAAAGAGAGCAATGAGATGAGATGCATCCAACCTGTTCTCAAAAAGAGCAATGAGATGCATCCAACCTGTTTTCAAAGAAAATGATGAGATGCATCCAACCTGTTCTCAAAGAGAGCGATGAGATGCATCCAACCTGTTCTCAAAGAGAGCAATGAGATGAGATGCATCCAACCTGTTCTCAAAGAGAGCAATGAGATGAGATGCATCCAACCTGTTCTCAAAGAGAGCAATGAGATGCATCCAACCTGTTCTCAAAGAGAGCGATGAGATGCATCCAACCTGTTCTCAAAGAGAGCAATGAGATGAGATGCATCCAACCTGTTCTCAAAGAGAGCGATGAGATGCATCCAACCTGTTCTCAAAGAGAGCAATGAAATGCATCCAACCTGTTCTCAAAGAGAGCGATGAGATGCATCCAACCTGTTCTCAAAGAGAGCGATGAGATACATCCAACCTGTTATCAAAGAAAGCGATGAGATGCATCCAACCTGTTCTCAAAGACAGCGATGAGATGCATCCAACCTGTTCTCAAAGAGAGCGATGAGATGCATCCAACCTGTTATCAAAGAAAGCGATGAGATGCATCCAACCTGTTCTCAAAGAGAGCAATGAAATGCATCCAACCTGTTCTCAAAGAGAGCGATGAAATGCATCCAACCTGTTCTCAAAGAGAGCAATGAGATGCATCCAACCTGTTCTCAAAGAAAGCGATGAGATGCATCCAACCTGTTCTCAAAGAGAGCGATGAGATGAGATACATCCAACCTGTTATCAAAGAAAGCGATGAGATGCATCCAACCTGTTCTCAAAGAGAGCAGCTCTTTGAATTCCTCAGGCATGTTTGCACTGGATCAGAGGCAAAGCTGCACAAACAGCCAAACCTCATCTCTGAAACCAACCAACCAGCCTCGTTCCCAAAATATCTCTCTGCATGAACTTATCACAATTTCTGTAAATTGGAATGATTTTCCAGACCATCACATCACAGTAATGTCAAAAAACAAACATTAAAAAAGCATTTTTAAAGATGGAAATCTAAACCAAAGTGTAAAGCAGTAAAAGGGCAGGATGTGACCTTTTCTTCCTCTGGTGACTAAATAATTCACAAGGAAATCAATACACACCTTTGTGCACCGTGTGGAGCAGTTTACCCTTAGAATCTTCCTGGAAATTTATCATTTATAAATTAACCCATAATGTTTGTTTATTTAGGTTTAAAAAGAAAAAAATATGCTGAATGCGTTGCATATAATTTGGGATTCCTTTTAAATATTTAATTAAAAATCATAGAACTTTTAGTGGTTTAAAAATTTAGTACAAAGCTTTAGTTTTAGGATACATTTCATATGGGAAAAGCAGCATCTACTGCAGGTTTCTTCAACCTTGGGGTCGGGACCCCATGTGGGGTCAGCTGGAGTTTAAATGGGGTCGCCTGAAATGTCTAGATATTTATATTTTTTAAAAGTATATATTGATTAGAAATAAATTTTTTGATCTTTTTTAAGTTATTCTTTTTCAAATTAAAACAACACACATTCTTAAACAATTGTATTCTATACTTGTCAAATATACAACTAGTTATTATTATTATTATTATTATTATTATTATTAATAATAATAATAATAATAATAATAATAATAATAATAATAATAATAATAATAATAAAATGCAGTTAAATAAATATCAGAGCTGGCACAGCTTGATACTAATCATACTAATTTATTTTTAAATATTTGGTGGCTTTTATCATTTTATCTTTCATAAGCTCTATACTCTGTGACTGCACTTTTTATTGTTTTTCATGTACACTTTTCTTCTCTGCTATTTATTTGTTTTAAGCACATTTTAGTAATTTTTTGACACTGTAAACTTGTTTCATGTACTGCTGCCAGGACACACTTTTAAAAGAGATTATTAACCTCAATGTGGTTCCCCTGACTAAACAACGGCTAAAGAATGAATGAATTTGTGATGTGCAAAACAATAAAAAATAAAATATAACAAAATAAAATAAAAAATAGGGCTTCACATATATACAGTATATATGTAGAACAAAATGTACAATTAAGTTATGTGTTATTATAAATAGGGAAAAGGTTATGCACAGAATCTCTCTCACTGTCTCATTCTCAAGTACCCACTGTAATGCCATCGCTTACCCCTAGGGGTACACGTACCCCTATTTGAGAAACCCTGCAATTCAGTATAACTAACATCATTTAAAAAAATAAAACAAAAAAATTAACTAGTTCTACAATGAAAAAATGTATTTAGAGTCTCTAGAAAATATTGATATCAAAATGGGTTTACGATCCAAAAAAAAAAAAAAAAAAAGGGTTGGGAACCAGTGCTGATCCTGACTGGGATTAAATGATCCCACAATGCGCGCTTTGTGTGCCATCTGCGTTAAAAGAACCATCAGAGGAAGCTGGAAACAGAACAGTGTGTGTGTGTGTGTGTGTGTGTGTGTGTGTGTGTGTGTGTGTGTGTGTGTGTGTGTGTGTGTGTGTGTGTGTGTGATGAATTAAAAAAAAGAAGTTTTCAAACTAATAAACACAATAACAGAAAATGTAGTTGACCTTCAATGCAACAGATCCTCCACAGCCCAGAGTGCGTCAGGTCGCCTTTCACTTTCTTGTTTTGCATCTGAGGGTCGTCTGTGGAGACATTGGTGGTGTTGCACATGTACGCCCGGGAGTAGAGCCAGTAGTCGGTGCCGATGGCGATGCTCATGAGGCTGAAGGCGGTGAAAGCGCCAACGATGGCCAGCAGAGTCTGAGTCTGAACCCCTCGCTCACACCATGCCATCGCGTCTCATTGCGCGAGGGCTTTTACGCACGGGTTTATCTGCTTTATCCTGACGATCTGCAGGTCCAAAGTTTGATCTGAGTTCAGCTGATGATCATCCTTCTCTCCTTTAGCTGAGATGCCACAGGTGGGGAGATAAAGTCAAGGTAGAGAAACACCATCCTCAGTGTGGAGCACTCAGTGATAGTCAGTCAGACACTCACTACACTCACTGCTTGGTTTGACAGAGGATGGAGCAAAACTGCATCCAGGCCACACCTTTTTATCATGTAACCAATAGGAAGCAACCATTGTAAGAACCAAACAGCATCACTTTGGACTTTTACACACAGCACAGCAGGGTATACAGTAGGTCTGTGTGTGTATGGAGGTAGATTTGTGTCTTTATTATTCAATACAAAAATACATTTTAATCAAAAGAAATATCACCTCAATCAAAAAACTAAACAAACTTTTCATTAAAAAAATGAATATTTTTAATCAAAGAAAAAAGTACGAAGCCCCCTGGTGACATTGGAAAAAAATTAAATAATGCGTGGCCACGAATTAGTATTTCGTGCACACGTTATACTGATCACGTGGTCACAAGTTAGTATTTCATGCGCATGAATTATATTTTGTGGCCACAAAATTGGATTTCATGCGCACAAATTAGTATTTCCTGGCCACGAATTAGTATATTGTGCGTACAAATGATTATATTGTGGCCATTAATTATTATTATTTTTTTTTATTATTATTATTATTATTTTTTTTTTACCATGTCATGTCTGGGGCTCCGTGAATTTACTTTTGATTGAAAAGTTTTTTTTTTTTGATTGAATAAATAAAAATAATAATGCACTACCCATAATATTGCCCAAATACAAAAAAAGCTGACTTAAAAAAAACAAAACAAAAAAAAAAAAAATAAACAGTAACTTTTCAATATAAAAGAATCAAAGTAAAAAAGTGTTCACATGCAATTTTTTGAGTCTCAAATTTTATTTTTATTTTATTTATTTTTTTTAGCATTGAACACTTTTTTTTTCTTTGATTGAAAATACTTAGTTTTGATTGAAAAGTTGTTGTTTTACATTGAATAATAAAGACACAAATCTACCTTCATATATGTGCATTGCCATGAATCTGATATGATTCACAATTTCCATGTTACAATTGAAAATTATCTTTTTTATTCCATGTCAAAGTTAAGTGAAATATCCAGAATTCGTGATCTGCATATGATTTTGACAGAGGATTACTCAAAAAGTACACAGTAAAGGTACTCAATATTATGCATGCAAGTAGTCTATGAAGTGCTAAGTTCATCAAAATATGAATCATGGACTACTTATAGGAAAAAAGTTTTTTATTTTGTCAAATTTGGGCAAAATATTGTTAAATGTGTTTTTTCTCTTCCAGCAGCTCTTTGGACCGGTCTCATTGTGATTACCGTAAGTGTTAGTATAATCGCGCACAAGAAAACAACGTGCGGTGGATTTGACAGGCAAACGCGAACCACGGCTGGTTTGACCGCAGTTGAGACTCGGCGGTATTTTGGTTGAAGCAGAACCAGGTTCTGCAGACGTTGGTGTGCCTGGATCCAAAGCCCCTATTTATCGGGGCAGCGCTGGTCTGGCAGGGGTGCATTCAGAATCCTTGAACAAGTGTTCCAGGGGTCTGCTGATCAGCTGTGGCTGACAGGCATCTCTTTGCGGGTCCATTGGTGGGCTCCGAGGCAAGAGGAGGGCGGGCAGCAGCAGGACTCATCACCACCGGGGGGGTCTGTGAGTTGACACTGCGCTGGTGAAGCTTTTGTCCTGGTTTCAGAGTGAGCTGAGGTCTGATTGGAGTGGATTTAGTTTCTATTGTTCGTTTGGAGTCTGGATCGAACCTCTCCAGGATCATTTTGGCATTTTTATAAGTTTCCATAACTTCTTCAAGTATCTTCCTTTTTTTGGCTTTAAGAGATTCTAAATTGCCATTGTTCCTTTTAGTTCTTCTAGTGAAAACAACTACAAGCAGTTTTCGAATCAACCAAACTAAAAAGGGAAATATTATAAAAGGAAGAGAGAGGATGAAGCGTCCCATCAGCTGCTCGGGGAGGAACAAAAAATACACAACCATGAAAGTCATCATGAAGAGAAGGAACGAATACAACAGCAGCCGTTCGCCCCATCGCTTCAACTGCCTTTGATACTTCTTGCTGTTATCATTTAGAATCTGAAAGTCCTTTTCAATCCCTTCCAGAATCTGCACAGTAGATTGTTTTGAGCTCCGAAGTGAGATCAGGGCTCCCATGCTGATGAAGAAAGAGCGATGAATAATGTTGTCACTTACAGTAAGTTTCACAGATTATACTGCAGAGCCTTCAAACAGCTCTGAGTGCATAAAATCGAAGGAGTTTCACTTGAAAGGAGACAAATAGAACGAGAACTGGGAGCCTGTGACGTGGCAGGACTTTGTAGTCCACCTGGCTTTCAACTTAAGGGAGTTTCCACGAAGGGGGCGTGGCCAAGGAAGACCTACAGGGCTGAACTTCCAAGCTAAAATGCATTGAGGAGTCTGATGTGGTTCACTGACACTTCGATTTATTATAATGCTGGCTAAAGTATAGAAGTTAATTAACATTTTGATAGTATTTTTTTTTATTTTGTAGGCATTAGAAATCATTTATTTCAATCAGCTGAGTCATCACAGACAGCTGTGCTCATTTTGAATCTGATGGAAAGCAAGTCCAGATGTGGTGCAGAGGTATTATTTTTGGTTTGCACGCCCAGGCTCATGAGTTTGACTAGGTTTAGTGATGAACTTCATTTTTAAAATACATTTTGAAATAGCCATAATATAAATATAATCAGCGAATGAATATTGATAAACAATGCAGATGGTGGTAAGCAACATGGGTTTGCCTCCTGGAGTGCATCTGATGTTCTTTCAATGTGGAGCTTGCATGTTCTCCCTGGTGTGGGTTTTGTTCTGCAGGTACTGACAGAACATCGACATTGACATTACAGACTTTGTCTGAAAATGTACCATAAAAAACCTTTTAAGGGAAATGATTGCTTATAATTCACATACATTTCCACTTGCTGTAAATAGTTGAAAAGAGTCATTTGTTTAAAAATTGTATAATGTTTTTCTTGGAGGTTGTTGTATCTTCACTAATTCTTTGAATAACATGAATAAAAAGGAGATTAGAAGGTGATTAAGTTTGTTGAGAGTGGCTTCAGTTTTGCCTCCTGATTCCTGCAAAAGACTGAAAAGATGTGCATGTGTAAAGAGCGACTGTTAGATAAAACAGTAAGGGATGACTTTGAAATTGCAATGAGATGTGAAAGTAGCTTAAATACAGCCTGCGGACAAAGAGCTGAATATGCAGAAATCCCAGGAAGTGACATGATTCACTTCAGAAAATACAAACTCCAAAATGCACTAATTTATGAGACAGGGTGTCAAACACTCTCATTTTCTTCTGATTCTGATTCATGTTCTTACTTTAAAAGCAATTCATTGAACTCTTGACTCAGCAAAGTTCATGAAATAGACTTTTAATGAGTCAAACAGTCGTTAGAAGTTTCATAGAAGTCGCTAAAGAGAGCTAGCGTGATCAGACAAATTTGTAAAAGCGGATGTTTTTCATTTTGTTGTTGTGTCACTTTAAGACTTTGGGTGTTTCAGACTAAATAAAGTTTTATGAAATTAAATGTGTTTCATTATTTTTTATTTTATTTTACTAATCTGTGCACCTTAGTTCCACTTAGTCAAGTTGTGGGAGTGATGAGAAATCAAGCAGGTGATTTTGACCCGAAACATTTATTAAAGTATAATTAAATGTCATTTTTTAAAACTTCATTCTGTTTTTGCAGCCACTGCAGTGACGCTGCTGTTTCACATCAAGTCTTGTTTTCACTGCAGTTTTATGTTTTAGCTTTGATGCCTGAAATGATTTTCTTTGGAAGGAAATTGCTCTGTAATTTTCCTAATGGCCCAGCTGAACATATTGCATAAAGTCTTTTCACTTGTCCTCATTTAGGCCTCTTTTATTGCATTTATATATATATATATAGATATATTTTTAGAAGCGCGTAGCAAACTCCAAAAGCTTTCATTCCAAACTTCTTTCTTTAATTTCTCTTCTTTTGACAAAGGCTGTTTTATTTATTTTTTATCTAAATTGCAAAAAAAACCAAAAAAAAAAAACCAACAACAACAATCCATTATAACCATTGTTGAGCTGCTTTATATACAGTAGTTTATCATTTGCAGGGCCTTGGTTCATTAAATAAGGCTTTACAGCAGTAGTGGTGCCACACTGGATAAACCAGAGAAACCTAGTGCTAGGACTCACTCTCAACACTTGGTGGAAAGCCAAAACCAGCTTGGCAATCAACCAGATGCTGAACCAGTGCTGGGTTTGAATGGGAATGCTGGTAAGTTCACATCAGAAACAAATAATGACAAGTGGATGAAGTTTCCATTTGTTTGTAGCTTCATTGGTATTGTTAAAGCTTTAAAGAGTCACCGGTGCTTAAAAGACAAAACTCATTTTATTTTAAGGCTTTGGTTCTCAAAGTGGGGTACGGGTACCCTGGGAGTACGCTCATTGTCATAGGTGGTACGTGAATAAAAATTAAATTTAAAAATTAAATTAAATTTAATTTAATTTAAATTTAAAAATGTAATTTTAATAAAAATTAAAAATCTAACAACATTGAAAACTAGAATCTCAATGGACCAGCAGCAGGGTTGGGGTCAATACATTTTTTAATTACAATTACGTTTTCACTTACACTTGTTCATTTACGATTACAGTTACCAGCACTTTTTCTAATTACAATTAAATGGCGATTATTTTTTTTATCGTCAGAATGTCAATTACGATTAAGTTCTCAATTTTTGAAAGTTCAATTACAATTAATCACAATTACTGATCCTGAAATAAATAACCTAATAAAAGCTAACTCTTCTTCTTATGTGTTAGCTTTCTGTTAGCATCTCTTATAATAATAACAGGTCCTATCATCTAAATTCTTTCCTATCTATTGGTTTCCTTGTTAGGCTTCCTAATCTATGAAAATATAGGTTCATATTTTTTTAAATTGTAAAATGCGGGAAAGCTTGATATGAAATATGTTTTAATAACTGTTCACTACAAATGTGTAGAACTGTACATAGAACTGTAGGTTTTGTGTCAAATTATAATTTACAATATAATTTTCATGATGAAATCTGAAAGTTTAGGTAAATTTTTTTTTTTTTTTTTAGAAATGCATATTTATATTAAGGCCTAAAGTTCTTTATAAAATATTCTTTACAGTAACAACATTTAATGTAGATTTATTCTTATCATTTTTGTTAAGTATTTCTTTGGCAATCAAAATAAAATGTGGTGGTTATTTATGATTTATTTGCATTTTAGTTCAAACAAGCGGTCATTTTTATAAATCAATTTATTTATTTATTTTTAATTCATTCATTTCACTATTTTCACTTTTAGGGGAAAATAAATCACTATATCGCTGTGTAATAACATTTGGCAACATGTTAGTGAGCTGTCTTTAAAAAATAACTTACTTATCAAACACACAACTTATAAACATCATCATTTTGTTATTGTATTTGAAAAGATATTGGCAACTAGCGGCCCGGGGGCCAATATGCGGCCCTCAATTTTATTTTGACAGCACAAAATGAATTAGAAAACACACGATGCCTGAAAAAACATACAAAACAACAACAAAAATACACAAAAATAATATAACATGACAACATTAATCCACAATATGATTTTGCTTTTTTTTTAATAAAAAAATGAAATATATTAATTGATTTGAAAAAAAAAAATCACAATATCACACTCATTCCCTGACATATATATATATATATATATATATATATATACATATATAAAGGGAATAATGATAAAATACTGTTATAATAAAATACTGTGTTTTCCCACATCTTACAGTAGATGGTGCTGTTGTCAAAGGTGACAGATAAACATAGTTATAACTGCTTCTGGACTCCTTTATTAAATTGATCACTGAGTGCCAAAATGCTTTTATCCAAACTAAATATGAACAATATTGTCAACTCAGAATTGCAATATTTTCAAGTCTATTTTAATGAGTGTCCAGTAATGGGTTAATGGTTGTGTGGAAAAGAGAGTTTAAAATAAAAATGAGCTGAAAGCAGGGATTTTGTTCAAGTAGTGACTTTTACATCAAGTTTAAAGCTTGAAGCAGATGAAAAAAGATTTAAGTTTTATCAAGGTCATCAGGATCATATGCCTGCATTAAAACTCAAAGTATTTGTGAGCAATAGATGAGCTGAAGCATCCTGTTGATGGATGAAGACTACTGTATATATATATATGAATTAATTAATACATTTTATTTAGTTGTCCATTCGATTTCGATGCACAGTACATATACAAATACCACATTCACCAAATACATCTCAACCAAAAAGGGATTGGGCTGAAGCTACTTGCTTATATGAGCCCATCCAGACTTTACAACAATTTAAACAGTTTAAACACAACAACAATTCTCAATTAAATTTGATACATTCATAATATTAGAAATGTTATTTTCCTTTTTTTCTTCTTCTTTTTTCACTTTTATGACAACAGTATATAGGCATTAAGCATATATGACTGGTAATATGTCTGACTATCTGTGACAGTCAATGACCTTCTCTCTGTGTGAGTGGAGACCAGAGCCATGCTACTGTTGCTTCACCACATCCGTCTGCCTTTTTAACCTTTGTAACTGTTGTAACGACGCGATGAGACTTTAACTGGGACATCCGTCACTACACTATTGCTACCGAGGGTACGTGAACGCGCCTGACTTCAGTGGAGCAGCCAATAGTGACGTCAAAAACAGCTCATGTGTTTGTAGAAGCATCTCTGATTGGCTAACATCCAGATCCCAGGAGTGTCACGGTCCTAGGTTTATAAATGTCATTTTACAGAGTCAGGAGGAGGAGAATAGATTCACTATCCACTCGGAACACTTTGGATTACAATATGTTCAAAGATTATTATGGATTTTTGACCAAATGATGCCAAAAAAAAGTTACATATTGCAGCTTTAATCTGATGACAAATGATTTGTCCCTCAGTGTCGTGCTTAATTGTCTTTAAATACAGAGAGACACTTAGTTATACAACTTATTGCATTCACTGAAAAAAAAAAAGTTTTGTTTTTCTGAATTGATGAGATAAGTAAGTAAATTTTTAAAAAAACTGGCCGTTTTTCAGGTTTTATAGGAAACGTTTTTCAGATTCTCTGAGCTGATGAGATAAAAATAAGTAGTTAAAAACACTTTGGCCCTGTTTTTATAGGAACTGTTTTTCATTTTTTTCTGAAAAACTGAAAAATGTTTCCTATAAAAAATAATCTCATCATCTCAGAAAAAAAGAAAAGTATTTCCTTTAAAAAATGATCTCATTACCTAAAAAAAAAAAAAACGAAAAATATTTCCTATGAAAATGCATCGCATCATCTCAAAAAAGATAAAAATATTTCCTATGAAAAATTATCTCATCATCTCAGAAAAACCAAAAAGTATTTCCTATAAAAAAAACTCATCAACTCAGAAAAACTGAAATTTGAATGCAATAGGCTTCCGTAAATAAGTTTGTGAATACATTATTTGTCATAATTATTATCATCATTGTGAGAATGAAACGTATATAACCCAACTTGTTGGAATTGTTCTCTATTTTGACATAATACTTTAGTGAGTAATAAATCTCTGACAGTTTTAAATCCACAAAGATAAAAAAAAAAAAAAAAACCTCTTATTTTAATAAACAGTAGAGATTAAATTTCTGAGTTCAAAGAACTCAATTTTTTTTAAATTCTTTCTCCAAATTAAATAAAAATTGGTTACAAAATCAATGGAATTTTAAAGAGAAAAAACCCTTATTACCACTTATTGCTTGGATATTGTGGGCTGCCTTACATACTTTATGTATGATTTACCGTATACGTCGTATAAAGTGCAAAGTTGAGGACATTAACGTTGAAATTGCTCATTTTCCCGCCAAAAATCTGCGGCCCACTTAAGATCAAACAACTTCATATTTGGCCCCTGAATTTAAATAAGTTTGACACCCCTGGTGTGGTCAGTATTTGTCATGGCTTGGTGTAGATGTGTTGTTTACCTGATGAAAACGCAATGCACCATGGGAGGTAATTGTATCAGCTGCGTATCACCTGTGATCATAGAGTTAATGAGAAGTTATTGATAGGGCTTTTTAAAATATTTTAAAATGCCAATTCAGTCGACTCTTCCCCACGCCTTCCATTTTCCTACCCTGACTCCCTCTTCCCTGTTCCCTTCCCCCCTCACCTAAGTGTAACACTGCCCTCCTTTTATTTTCTCCCTTCAATAAAGTTTTTCTTACGGAGGGATGGTGATGGTCACAATTATGCAATAAAATAAATGCATTTATTTAAATGCAATAACTAAACATGCATTGCTGTCGTGAAAGTATTACACTAAAAAAATAAATAAATATTTTTTTCAACTAGAAGATATATAAAAGATAAAAGAGTATAAAGTATAAAGTACAACATATAATCTAGTTTAACATCAAAATAAATAAATAAATAAACAACCAGTCATAAATGAAACAAACTGAAAAATCGTTTGATCTTTATTCGACAAGGTTTCCACAGTCTATTGCACATTTAACATCATGAGTTTGACTGATCATAAAAACACACATAGTAACGTTATAATAACAGTGGAAGCAGAACATTCTCAATGTTTAACGTGGTTTTTACTGTGGTGGCTCTGTACAACTGTACAGTGGAAAGATAATATATAAAATATTTTTTTAAAAAAAATGTCTCAAAACCAGAAGGTGAAACCTGCCATCGTTTGTGTTGTTTCCTCAGATGTATTTCTTGTGATAAAATGCTGCATGCTTTATGTAAAATCACACCATGCAACATTATTAAGTGACAAAAAAAACAAAGACTAAAATAACCAATAGTTATGATGATACATGTGTGTAAAATGTTTACTCTCCGCTAATGCTGCTTATCATAGACACAGAGCACAACATCATCCATGGAACATAAAATGATGCTATATTATTCGTACATATCAACATTTCTTCTGTTATAGATGATGGATTTGTGGACATAGACAACTCTTTTGCAGATTATAAAACATTTTTGCAGTCAAGGTATTTTTTTTTACTGAATCTCATTTAGCCTTGTTTCCTTCAGCACGTCTTACATTCATTATGACTCAATATAAAAATATTGTTTCACACGCCCTGACAGATTCACATTCTGCATCCTTGCATGGCCTCAAAAAAAACTCCACCTACCATTTGGCTTTCTCCTAAAAAAAAAATGAAGCATGTTAATATTAAAAATTACAAATTCAGGATTATGTTTTCTGTACTTCTGGATTTCTATGCATCTTTAATTGTTTAGTTTCTATATATTTAAGGATGAAGGACATCACATTCCCTGTAACAGAATATATAAGGTAGAATTATTTGACCCAAAGCTGTGCAATGAAGCAATATTTGATTGATGAATACGATTACTCATAAATATATAGTAATTGTGTGGACAAGCAGCTTATAACAGTTCAGTGTCATAACTATTATCTACTCAGGTTTCACGTGTACTGCCTACACATAAAGGTTTGGCTTGAAAATAATTTTAAAAAATGACTACAAACAAAGCTTTTTAAGTTTGTAAAGTGATTATGTTAAAATATAATACATTAAATGGTATAATATTCTTACATTATGGGTTCAACGTACCCTGTAAACAAAAGAATCCTGCACGTCTTCACAGAGTTTTCGTACAAAATACCTCGAAATTCACATTTTCAATATGTTTCAGTCACTCGTTCCATTTTTCACTAAAGTTTCCAGCTTTAAGCTCGACTCTAACACAATGTGCTAACAGTGGAGTGCACAATGACAAACAGAATACATAACACCAGTGTTTTATTATTACAGAACATTTTTTGTTCTTATACCTCTTGATATTTTTCTAAGAAAAATGTTAAGCATACATTACAGTAGGTATAATTATTTGAAATGCAGACTTTGCATCCCTTACGTTCCCTTCTCCTAAAACTCTAAACTAATTCATTCACAAAAACACTCAATAGAGAAACCGATCAAAGCACAACCTGTTTTAAATGTTTCCTCCTCATTCCTCTGCCATTATTTATTATTACACATAACCTGAGAAAACCTTCAAATCATAGTTTGTACCTTACAAAAGTGATTTCTCACCTCTGTGTCGTGTTAAACTCTACTTAACTGAGCACAGATGTGTCACTGCTGAGTAATAATAACCATCAGTGCCTTAAGTCAGGGTTTTTCAACTTTTGGGTCGTGACCCCATGTCGGGTCACGCCTGTGCTCGCTCTAATTTCCCTGTAAATATACAAATATCTCACAAACAGAACAAGATCTTTTTTAAAACAGAAAAACGCTGCTTATCTGGTTTTTGATTTTTCTGTATTTCTGTTTTGGTTTTTAGTCAGTAAAACAAAATAACCACACTGTTTTTTGTTATTTTGATATGATTTTAAAACAGAATAACCAAAGAACAAACGGTACATGGATTATATATATAGGTATATATATCTAATAGTAGGTTTTAGATCAAACCTACATATATAGTAGGATATAGAATGAAAATACCTACTAAAGATACAGTATGTCCTACTCAAAGAAATATATAACAGACATTGTCAAAAAATTATGATAGAAAAAACACTTTGGGGTCACCACAAATGTGTGATATAAAAATGGGGTCACGATCCAAAAAAGGTTGTGAACCACTGCCTTAAGTTCTGTAGGCAGGTTAAGCACACTACTCATTAAGGAGGATGAAGACTTTGTAATAGCTGTGGTCTTTATAGCTATAGTAGAGACCTAATACTGCAGTGTAATGTTAGACAACTCAATGCCAAGCATGTCAAACCCCCGTTATAGTGTTAGACCCAGTGCTGCCCCTCAGCAGGGTGAGGATGACATCTGCTCGTACTCAGGACACTTGAGGAGGGCGGGGTAGTGGGAGGAGTTCATCTGCAGGGAGGCCTCAGATGAGATGGAGGAGGGGCTGCGGCCACGCCCCGCCCAGGCGTCCGGGTGTAGAAACTGACCCGAGTAATCGGAGCAGTTGCTGTGGCGAGGGCGGTAAAAGCTTTGATGGGGTGTGTACATTTCCTCTGCTGTATAACGCTTCATGAACAGGTACACTGACATGACCCCCGCAGTCTGTAGGGCAGAAAAATGTAGGACGGGGTTGGGGTCAAATGCATTTTTCAATTACAATTCTGTCTTCAATTATCCATGTTCAATTACAACTCAATTATTAAATTACAATAACCGGCATTTTTTCCAATGACAAATAACTTACAATTATTATTTGCATTTCCTGAAGAAAATGCAAGTGAGGATGCAGGTGTTGGCCTGCGTTGCACTGCTTTAGCTTAGCATTAGCATAAATGTATCTCGCTCAGGCCGTCACCCTGTTTGACGCGGGCTGAAAAGATTGGGAACCCCCGCTCTATGGTCTTTAATAGAGTAAACACTCACATACATGAGAACGCCACTGCCCCTACAGTAGTGGATGTGCATATACACTTTACCCGAGTACAGCAATTTTATTTGTAATTGGAAAAATTCCTGGTCAACGTAATCATAACTGAGTTGTAATTGAACATAAATAATTGAAGATGTAAGTGTAATTTAAGAATGTAATTGACTCTAACCCTGGGTATTCTGCTGTTTTGTTTAGATCTCAAACAAAATCATAGTTTCACTTTTACAAAAACATTTCTAACTACATCCATGTTGAGTGAAAACAATGTTATAAATCACATGACGTTACCTCTGTTAGCAGGAAGGAGATGGCAGCGAAGGCAAATGACCATCCATACTTGTAGCTGAAGTAAGCCTCATTCGATTTGGGCCTGTTTAACATTTCATCATTAATGTTGGAGATGTACAACACCAGGCCAACAACCAGAGAAAGACCTGTGGGAGACACAATAAGTGTGGCTTCATCGTTCTGGTTGACAATAACACAAAATTATACATAATATAATATATAATAGATGACGCAAGCAGGATTCGCCAGTGTAGCTCATCTCTGTGGCCATCTTACCTCAGACAACTGACATTCTGACGGTAACTGTTGGAAGGTGAGTGATCAGCTTAAACAACTACAGCCTTAACTCGATGAAATATTGATGAATTTACAAACGGTTTGCCTTATTACAGACCTTATTATGCGTAGGTATGACATAGGATGCTTGTCATTTGAAAATTGGTTTAAAATGAAGCATGTTAGGGTTATTTAAATAGTACATGCACCATTGACATTGATGTAATGAGCGGGCCCAGCTGTCTGAGGTAACATGGCCGCCACGTCGCTCCCCACAGCGCGGGTAAGTCATCTAGTGTTTACATACATCTATGGTGGTTGGACTCCAGGATAAGCCCCGCCCAAAAAAATACGTCACAATGTTTACAAACAATCAAAGGGTCTATACTTTTAACATAGATTTAAATGATGACATTTCATTTTTGAATGTATTTAGCATTTCTGGACAAACCTGAAAGGATGAAGAAGATTCCAGAGACAAAAGCCAGGATTGTGCGATGTGGTCGAATGTGGCCGATGTTACTGAGCACAAAACCGATGAACATGAAGAAGAGACTGACCAGAGGAAAGGGTGTCGTAGATCGAATCATCTCTGAAATGGAGAAACGGGAAAAGTACAGCATTGCTAACTTTAACATAGTTTTCCTTGCAAAACTACTTATTAATGCATTTGGTTCAGGATTGGGGTCAATGACATTTTTCAGTTCCAATTATGTTTTCAATTATCTATATTCAATGACATTTCAATTACGATTACAGTGACCAGCATTTTTCCCAATTCCAATTAAATTCCAATTATTTTTTATCCTCAGAAAGTCACTTACAATAAAGTTCTCAATTACTAAAGTTCAATTACAATTAATCACAATTACTGAGCCTGAAATAATTAACCTAATAAAAGTTATAATAACTGGTCCTAAATCAGCTGTAAAATACACTAAAAACAAATATCTATCATCTAATTTCTTTCCTATCTATTGGTTACCTTGTTATGCTTCCTAATCAATGAAAATATAGGTTTTAATATTTTTGGTGTGTCAGTAAACCCCTAGATTTCTATTTTAAAAAAAGTAAGCTTGATATGAAACATATTTTAATAATTATTAACTATATACTGTATATGTGTAGAACTGCACATAAAACTGTAACATGGTTCCCCAGTTTTGCATTAAATTACAACTGACCATTTTTTTTTTTAGAGTTTTCATGGCAATTACAATTACAAAGTCAATTATCTGAACTCAATTACAATTTAATTATGACAATAACAGATTTTTTAAATTATAATTACACTTGTAACTATGCCATAATTCTAATTATTTATCAACTACACGATTACAAATATAACTGACCACAACCCTGGTTCTAACAGGATCTCCCTATGGCAGGCGTGTCAAACTCATTTTAGTTCAGGGGCCAATAATGGAGTTTTAAGTGAAAAAAGGGAAAATCCATCATTAATGTGTCCTGGTTTACACTTTAACATATAAATGGTATATAAATGATAAACTATGTGAGTATAACATTCCTTGCAGGATTTTCACTTAAATTTCCCTTATTTAGGGAATTTGGGAAAATTTTGTGGAATAATTTGAATTTTTTTTTTCAGATTTCTAGAAAATTAAGAGTTCTGTCAACAATTTGAGACTAAAAATAACTGTCGTCGCGTGATGTAAAAACTGGAAAACTGAGCTCTGCAAATATTTAATTGAATTTTTGTATTTGGAGGGGCTTAGATATCTACAACTAAATTAGTTGTTCATTTGTTAAGTTGTTTCATGTTTTTTCTATCATTTTTACTTTCTTGAGTGAGTTTGACACAGGTGCTCTATGGTGAGATAATGTCAGATTCCAGCTGATAAAAATAAGAGAAAGTATTTAATCCTCTTGCATCATTAACTTTGGAAGCTTTTTTTCTATTAAAATGGAAAGAATCTGACATAAAATTGGTAGATATGGTAAAAACAATTGAATGGTTGGAGAACATGCACTTACTGAGGACACTAACAGTAGAGTCAGACGTCATCTGGACAGTAGTGGGTGTAACATATTCAATGGTGAAGCACCGTCCCTTCTCATCTCCTGGAACAAAAAGCAGAGAATAAAAATAGCCTTACCTTCGTTTTGAAGCGTTTGAAAAGTTTTCATCTGTTATTTTGCCTTACATAGCCTTACGACTGTTTTGAGGCGTTTTTTCGCACTTTTTTATGCCTGATTTTAGTCTTACCTCCATTTTTTGGAGTTTGAAATCTTTTCGCCCCTTTTTATGCCGTACTATAGACTTATCTTTGTGTTTTGGCGTTTGAAAATTTTTACGCACTTGTTTATGCCATACTATAGACTTATCTTTGTTTTTTGGCGTTTGAAAATCTTTCGCCCGTTTTTTATGCCTTACTATGGCCTTACCTTGGTTTTGAGGCGTTTGAATTTTTTACACACTTTTTTATGCCTTTCCATAGCCTTTCCTCTGTTTTGACTATTACATTTTTTTTCACACTTTTTTATGCCTAAAAACAGCGGCATAAAACAGACATAAGACTATAGTAAGGCATAAAAACAGGCAAACATTTTTCAAACCCCAAAAAAAGGAGGTAAGGCTATAGAAAGGCTTAAAAACGAGAAAAAAGATTTCAAACGCCTTAAAACGGAGGTAAGGCTATAGTAAGGCATAAAAAAGTGCGAAAAAAATTCAAACACCTGAAAATGGAGGTCAGACTATAGTAAGGCATAAAAACAGGTGAAAAGATTTCAAACTCCAAAAAATTAAGTTAAGACTAAAGTAAGGTATAAAAAACTGACAAAAAAATTCAGTCAGTCATAAAAACGGGGAACATTTTTTTCAAACGCCTCAAAACGTACGTAAGTTATAAAAAAGTGCAAAAAATTAGTAAGGCATAAAACAGGTGAAAAACTTTCAAACGCCAAAAACGGAGATAAGGCTATAATAAGGCATAAAGAAGTGCGTAAAAAATTCAAGATTTTCAAAAGGGCGGTAAACCATGAAAACAGGCGAAAAAGTTTCAAACGCCTCAAAACGGAGGTCAGACTATAGTAAGGCATTAAAAAGTGCGTAAAAAATTTAAACACCTCAAAACATAGGTAAGGCTTTAGTGAGGCATAAAAACAGGCAAAACATTTTCAAACGCCAAAAAACAGAGGTAAAGCTATAGTAATGCATAAAAACGGGCGAAAAGATTTCAAACTTTCAAAATTTTTTAAAGGTTAGGCATAAAAAAGCTTTTGAAAAGTTTTCATCTGTTTTTATGCCTTACTAGAGTCTTACCTTCGAATTTGAATTTGAAATCTTTTTGCCCATTTTTATGCCTTACTATATAGCCTTAGCTCTGTTTTGATTCATTTTAAATTTTTTCACCTTACCTCCGATTTGAGGCGTTTGAAACCTCTTTGCCCATTTTTATAACTTACTAGTCTTACCTTCATTTTTTTGGAGTTTGAAATTCTTTTGCACATTTTTATGTCTTACTATAGCCTTAGCTACGTTTGAAAATGTTTCACCCAGGTTTATGCCTTTACCATGACTGTACCTTTGTTATGAGGCGTTTGATATTTTTTCGCCAGTTATTATGTCTTACTATAGTCTTACCTCCATTTTTTGGAGTTTGAAATCTTTTTGCTCGTTTTTCTGCCTTACTATAGCCTTAGCTCCGTTTTTTGGGGTTTAAAAATTTTTCGGCTGTTTTATATCTTACTATAGTTTGACCTCCGTTTTGAGGCGTTTGAAAAAAATGTTGCCCGTTTTTATGACTGACTAGCCTTACCTCTGTTTTGAGGATTTTGACATTTTTTTGTCAGTTTTTCTAACTTTATAGTCTTCACTTCATTTTTTGGAGTTTTAAATTTATTCGCCTGTTTTTATGCCTTACTATAGCCTTACCTCCGCCTTTAAGCGTTTGAAAATTTTTCGCCTATTTTTATGCCTTACTAAAGCCTTATCTCTGTTTTGAGGCGTTTGAAAAAAAATTTCGCCCGTTTTTCTAACTTACTTTAGTCTTACCTTACCTTTTTGCTCATTTTTATGCCTTACTATAGCCTTAGCTCAGTTTTTTGGGGTTCGAAAATTTTTTGGCTGTTTTTATGCCTTCTTATATTCTCATCTCCATTTTGAGGCATTTGAAAAAAATGTTGCCCGTTTTTATGACTGACTATAGTCTTACCTTAATTTTTTGGAGTTTGAAATCTTTTCACTCGTTTTTATGCCTTACTATAGTCTTACTTCCGTTTTGAGGCGTTTGAAATCTTTTTGCTTGTTTTTATACTTTGCAATAGCCTTAGCTCTGTTTTTTGGAGTTTGAAATCTTTTCACTCGTTTTTATGCCTTACTATAGTCTTACTTCCGTTTTGAGGCGTTTGAAATCTTTTTGCTTGTTTTTATACTTTGCAATAGCCTTAGCTCTGTTTTTTGGGGTTTGAAAATTTTTCGGCTGTTTTTATGCCTTACTTCCACTTTGAGGCGTTTGAATTTTTTTTAAAACTTTTTTATGCCTTACTATGGCCTTACCTTTGTTTTGAGGCATTTGAATTTTTTAAACACTTTTTTACAGCCTTACCTCCGTATTTTGGCGTTTGAAAATTTTTCGCCTGATTTCATGCCTTATTGTAGTCTGACCTCCGTTTTCAGGTGTTTGAATTTTTTTCGCACTTCTTTATGCCTTACTATAGTCTTACCTCCGTTTTGAGGCATTTGTAAAGTTTTCCGCCCGCTTTTCTAGTTAACTTTAGTCTTACCTCCATTTTTTGGAGTTTGAAACCATTTTGCTCGTTTTTATGCCTTACTATGGTCTTACCTCTGTTTTGAGGCGTTTTAAATCTTTTTGCTCGTTTTTATGCTTCGCTATAGCCTTAGCTCCGGCTTTCGGGGTTTGAATTTTTTTCGCCTGTTTTTATGCCTTACTATAGTTTGACCTCTGTTTTGAAATTTTTTTGCACTTTTTTATGCCTTACCTCCATTTTGAGGCATTTGAAAATTTTTCGCCCTTTATTATGCCTTACCTCAGTTTTGATGCATTTGACAAAGATTTTGCACATTTTCATGCCTTACAAAAGTCTTACCTCCGTTTTGATGCATTTTAATTTTTTACGCACTTTTTTTTTTTTTAAAGGATTTTTTGGGCTCTAGTGGCCTTTATATGACAGTTGCTTGACAGAAAAGGGATCATAGAGAGCAGGGAATGACATGCAGCAAAGGATCCCAGGCCGGGAATCGAACCTAGACCAGCTGCAGGTGAGGAACTACAGCCTTCGTTCATGGGGCGGGCGCTCAACCCACTGAGCTAAACACCACCTCTTATGCACATTTTATGCCTTTTATGCCTTACCTCCGTTTTTTGGTGTTTGAAAATTTTTCGGCTGTTTTTATGTCTTACTATAGTTTGAATTTTCGCCCTTTATTATGCCTTACCTCAGTTTTGATGCGTTTGACAAAACTTTTGTAAATTTTCATGCCTTACTATAGTCTTACCTCCGGTTTGAGGCGTTTTAAATCTTTTTCCTCGTTTTTATGCTTCGCTAAAGCCTTAGCCCCGGCTTTTGGGGTTTGAAATATTTAATTTTAAAATTTTTCGCCTGTCGTTATGCCTTACTATAGTTTGACCTCCGTTTTGAGACGTTTGAAAAAAAATGTTGCCCGTTTTTATGACTGACTATAGCCTTACCTCTGTTTTGAGGATTCAGAAATTTTTTGTCAGTTTTTCTCTTACTTTAGTCTCAACTTAATTTTTTGGAGTTAGAAATCTTTTCACCTGTTTTTATGCCTTACTATAGTCTTACCTCCGTTTTGAGGCATTTGACAAGTTTTTTGCCCGTTTTTCTAGTTAACTTTAGTCTTAACTTCATTTTTTGGAGTTTGAAACCTTGTTCGCTCGTTTTTATGCCTTACTATAGTCTTACCTCCGGTTTGAGGCGTTTTAAATCTTTTTGCTCGTTTTTATGCTTCGCTAAAGCCTTAGCCCCGGCTTTTGGGGTTTGAAATATTTTTGCACTTTGTTATGCCTTACCACCATTTTGAGGCATTTGAAAATTTTTCGCCCTTTATTGTGCCATACCTCAGTTTTGATGCATTTGACAAAAATTTTGCACATTTTCATGCCTTACAAAAGTCTTACCTCCGTTTTGAGGCATTTTAATTTTTTACGCACTTTTCATGCCTTACTATAGCCTTCCCTCCGTTCTTTGGTGTTTGAAAATTTTTCGCCTGTCGTTATGCCTTACTATAGTTTGACCGCCGTTTTAAGGCATTTGAAAAAATTTTCGCTCGTTTTTCTCACTCACTTTAGTCTTACCTCCATTTTTTGGAGTTTGAAATTTTTTCACTTGGTTTTATGCCTTACTATAGTCTTACCTCCGTTTTGAGGCGTTTGAAATCTTTTTGCTCGTTTTTATGCCTTACTATAGCCTTAGCTCCGTTTTTTGGGGTTTGAAAATTTTTCGGCTGTTTTTATGTCTTACTATAGTTTGACCTCCGTTTTGAGGCGTTTGAAAAAAATGTTGCCCGTTTTTATGACTGACTATAGCCTTACCTCTGTTTTAAGGATTTTGAAATTTTTTTGTCAGTTTTTCTAACTTACTTTAGTCTTAACTTCATTTTTTGGAGTTTTAAATTTTTTCGCCTGTTTTTATGCCTTACTATAGTTTGACCTCCGTTTAGAGGCGTTTGAAAATTTTTCGCCCTTTATTATGCCTTACCTCAGTTTTGATGCGTTTGACAAAAATTTTGCACATTTTCATGCCTTACAAAAGTCTTACCTCCGTTTTGAGGCATTTTAATTTTTTACACACTTTTTTTATGCCTTACTATAGTCTTACCTCCATTTTGAGGCGTTTGAAAAAAATGTTGCCCTTTTTTATGCCTTACTATAAGGTGTTTGAATTTTTTATGCACTTTTTTATGCCTTACTACAGTCATATTTCCGTTTTAAGGTGTTTCTAAAATTTTTCGCCTGTTTTTAATGCCTTACTAAAGCCTTACCTCTGTTTTGAGGTGTTTAAATTTTTTTTACGCACTTCTTTATGCCTTATTATAGCTTTTTCTCCATTTTTAGAGTTTGAAGATTTTTCGCCTTTTTTTATGCCTTACTATATTTTGACCTCTGTTTTGAGATGTTTGAAAATTTTTTGCACTTTTTTATGCCTTACCTCCGTTTCAATGCGTTTGACAAAAATTTTGCACATTTTCATGCCTTACAAAAGTTTTACCTCCGTTTTGAGGCATTTTAATTTTTTACGCACTTTTTATGCCTTACTATAGCCTTACCTCCGTTTTTTGGTGTTTGAAAATTTTTCGCCTGTCGTTATGCCTTACTATAGTCTTAACTCCGTTTTGAGGCATTTGACAAGTTCTTTGCCAGTTTTTCTAGTTAACTTTAGTCTTAACTTAATTTTTTGGAGTTTGAAACCTTTTCATTCATTTTTATGCCTTACTATAGTCTTACCTCCGGTTTGAGGCGTTTTAATTTTTTACGCACTTTTCATGCCTTACTATAGTCTTACCTCCGTTCTTTGGTGTTTGAAAATTTTTCGCCCTTTATTGTGCCATACCTCAGTTTTGATGCATTTGACAAAAATTTTGCACATTTTCATGCCTTACAAAAGTCTTACCTCCGTTTTGAGGCATTTTAATTTTTTACGCACTTTTCATGCCTTACTATAGTCTTACCTCCGTTCTTTGGTGTTTGAAAATTTTTCGCCTGTCGTTATGCCTTACTATAGTTTGACCGCCGTTTTAAGGCATTTGAAAAAATTTTCGCTCCTTTTTCTCACTCACTTTAGTCTTACCTCCATTTTTTGGAGTTTGAAATTTTTTCACTCGTTTTTATGCCTTACTATAGTCTTACCTCCGTTTTGAGGCGTTTGAAATCTTTTTGCTCGTTTTTATGCCTTACTATAGCCTTAGCTCCGTTTTTTGGGGTTTGAAAATTTTTCGGCTGTTTTTATGTCTTACTATAGTTTGACCTCCGTTTTGAGGCGTTTGAAAAAAATGTTGCCCGTTTTTATGACTGACTATAGCCTTACCTCTGTTTTAAGGATTTTGAAATTTTTTTGTCAGTTTTTCTAACTTACTTTAGTCTTAACTTCATTTTTTGGAGTTTTAAATTTTTTCGCCTGTTTTTATGCCTTACTATAGTTTGACCTCCGTTTTGAGGCGTTTGAAAATTTTTCGCCCTTTATTATGCCTTACCTCAGTTTTGATGCGTTTGACAAAAATTTTGCACATTTTCATGCCTTACAAAAGTCTTACCTCCGTTTTGAGGCATTTTAATTTTTTACACACTTTTTTTATGCCTTACTATAGTCTTACCTCCATTTTGAGGCGTTTGAAAAAAATGTTGCCCGTTTTTATGCCTTCCTATAAGGTGTTTGAATTTTTTATGCACTTTTTTTATGCCTTACTACAGTCATATTTCCGTTTTAAGGTGTTTCTAAAATTTTTCGCCTGTTTTTAATGCCTTACTAAAGCCTTACCTCTGTTTTGAGGTGTTTAAATTTTTTTTACGCACTTCTTTATGCCTTATTATAGCTTTTTCTCCATTTTTAGAGTTTGAAGATTTTTCGCCTTTTTTTATGCCTTACTATATTTTGACCTCTGTTTTGAGATGTTTGAAAATTTTTTGCACTTTTTTATGCCTTACCTCCGTTTCAATGCGTTTGACAAAAATTTTGCACATTTTCATGCCTTACAAAAGTTTTACCTCCGTTTTGAGGCATTTTAATTTTTTACGCACTTTTTATGCCTTACTATAGCCTTACCTCCGTTTTTTGGTGTTTGAAAATTTTTCGCCTGTCGTTATGCCTTACTATAGTCTTAACTCCGTTTTGAGGCATTTGACAAGTTCTTTGCCAGTTTTTCTAGTTAACTTTAGTCTTAACTTAATTTTTTGGAGTTTGAAACCTTTTCGCTCATTTTTATGCCTTACTATAGTCTTACCTCCGGTTTGAGGCGTTTTAAATCTTTTTGCTCGTTTTTATGCTTCGCTATAGCCTTAGCCCCGGCTTTTGGGGTTTGAAATATTTTTGCCTGTTTTTATGCCTTACTATAGTCTGACTTCCATTTTCAGGTGTTTGAATTTTTTTTGCATTTTTTTAAGCCTTACGATAGTCTTACCTCCGTTTTAAGGCATTTGAAAAAATATTCGCTTGTTTTTCTCACTCACTTTAGTCTTACCACCAATTGTTGGAGTTTAAAATTTTTTCGCTCATTTTTATGCCTTACTATAGTCTTACCTCCGTTTTAAGGCATTTGAAAAAAATTTCGCTCGTTTTTCTCACTCACTTTAGTCTTACCTCCATTTTTTGGAGTTTGAAATTTTTTCGCTCGTTTTTATGCCTTACTATAGTCTTACCTTCGTTTTGAGGCGTTTGAAATCTTTTTGCTCATTTTTATGCCTTACTATAGCTTTAGCTCGGTTTTTTGGGGTTTGAAAATCTTTCGTCTGTTTTTATGCCTTACTATAGTTTGACCTCCGTTTTGAAATATTTTTGCACTTTTTTATGCCTTACCTCCATTTTGAGGCATTTGAAAAAAATTTTTCTCTTACTTTAGTCTTAACTTAATCTTTTGGAGTTTGAAATCTTTTCACCTGTTTTTATGCCTTACTATAGTCTTAGCTCCGTTTTTTGGGTTTTGAAAATTTTTCGTCTGTTTTTATGCCTTACTATAGTTTGACCTCCGTTTTGAAATATTTTTGCACTTTTTTATGCCTTACCTCCATTTTGAGGCATTTGAAAAAATTTTTTCTCTTACTTTAGTCTTAACTTAATCTTTTGGAGTTTGAAATCTTTTCACCTGTTTTTATGCCTTACTATAGTCTGACCTCCGTTTTGAGGTGTTTGACAAGTTTTTTGCCCGTTTTATATAGTTAACTTTAGTCTGAACTTCATTTTTTGGACTTTGAAACCTTTTCGCTCATTTTTATGCCTTACTATAGTCTTACCTCCGGTTTGAGGCGTTTTAAATCTTTTTGCTCGTTTTTATGCTTCGCTATAGCCTTAGCCCCGGGTTTTGGGGTTTGAAATATTTTTGCCTGTTTTCATGCCTTACTATAGTCTGACTTCCATTTTCAGGTGTTAAATTTTTTCCCACTTTTTATGCCTTACTATAGTCTTACCTCCGTTTTAAGGCATTTGAAAAAATTTTCGCTCGTTTTTCTCACTCACTTTAGTCTTACCTCCATTTTTTGGAGTTTGAAATTTTTTCGCTCGTTTTTATGCCTTATTATAGTCTTACCTCCGTTTTTTTTGGCATTTGAAATTGTTCCGTTTGTTTTTATGCTTTACTATAGCCGTACCTCTGTTTGAAGAGTTTTCAGCCATGTTTACTGTGGCCTTATTTATGATTTTCACTTTATTATGCTTTACTGCTTTTTCAACCTCATTAAAAGTTGCTAATCTACCACTCTTTTATGTTAGTTTGTGTCTGGAGGATAAATTGAACCCCCCTCACCTGTGGTTAGTGACCCAAAGCCACATGTTTCCACAGACTTATCCCCTACACCACTGGTTCTTGACTTACTGAGAGTGGTGCTCGTGGTGTATTTGACTTTAACTTTTTTGGTATTTGAGTTCAAAAACATTTTCAATACAAAGAGTTTACATGTGATGTTTCTAATGGAGGAATGGGATTTGAACCTTAGCTCTGGGGTGCCAGAGTCACAGCTTGATGTACTACACTAAAGCTCCTCGTACTGCTTACTCTTCTTGTAGCGCATTTCACTTTTAATTTAGAGCATGAAACTTGAAAACTGTATCTGAGGGATTGTAGCTGAGTGAGGGATCAGGGATGTTGCCTGATACATGAATGAATATTGTAGCTATTTTTTATCCACCACACTAGACGTTAGCTAAAACAGCAGTTTTTCACATAGTGAGTCTTGAACCCATGTTTCATTAATTAGAAGAGCAGTTGTCACAGGGTGAGCTAAACTCTGCTACGCTCTCTGATGACAGTGTTTTGTGAGGTTTAAACTGTTTTCTAGAGTCTAGGTTTAAAAAATAATGAACCAGACATGGCAAGCTGCCTCAGTGTTCACATTATTATTTAGAAACAATAATTTTCATATTTTGCTGCGCTGTCACCTCCGATTTTTATAATTTTATAACCCTAATACAATCTCAAACCCATTTAAGTGTGCTCATCATATTTGCCCAAGTTTACTTCCTTCTCTCCGAAAAAAGCACAAGAGTTTCTTCAGTGTTATAGCCTTACCTGTGGTTTTGGGTGTTTGTTAGATTTTTCATGCCTTACTGCTTTTTCATCATCTCACACCATGTTTTGCGTTTGTGTTATTATGTGTCTGACACTTGGGAATTTTGAACCCCCCACTCACCTGTGGATAGTGAAGCAAAACCTCATGTTTCCACTGACTTATCCATTATACCATCAGTATTTGATGGTGTAGTGGCGTATTTGACTTTTACTTTTTTGGTTTTTCAGTTGAAAAACATTACATATTCAAAGAGTTCACAGATGATGACTCTAATGGAGGAATGGGATTTGACCTCTTGTTCTGCTGTGCCACAGTCATAGCTTGATGTACTTACACTAAAGTGCCTCATGTTACTTACACTTCTCGTATTTTTCTTTTAATTTTGAGCATGAAACTTGAAAACTTCATCTAAATTTTAAAGGATAGTTGCTGAGTGAGGCATCAGGGATTGGACCCCTATGTTGCCTAATGAATGCATAAACATTGTAGCTATTTTTTTTATCCACCACACCATGTGTTCACACTCCTTTCACATAACTCATGGAGTATTTCACGTTCACATTTGTGGATATTAACTAAAATGTCAGCTGTTCACACAGCAAGTATTGAACCCATGCTTTGTTGATTTGAGAAGCAGTTCTCACAGGGGGAGCTAAAGTCTGCTGTGCTTTGTCATGACAGTGATTTGTGGTGTTTAAACTGTTTTCTGGAATCTAGAATAAAAAATAAAAAAAAGAAGGACCAGACATGGCAAGCTGACTCAGTAATCACACATTTATTTAGAAACAATAATTTTCACATTTTGCCTTTTTTTGCCTTACTGCAGTGGCAGTGCCTGATTTTAAGTGCCTGATTTTCATCATTTTATAACCCTTAATACAGTCTCAAACCCATTTAAGTGTGTTCATCATATATGCAATGGTTTTTAGGTTTCTTCAATAGCCTTATCTAAAAAATAGTTTCAACTTTTATGCCTTATTATAGCCTTACCTCTGATTTTGGGTGTTTGTCACTTTTTTCAAATTTTTCATGCCTTACTGCATTTTCACTTCAGTTTAAATGTGCTCATATCTGCAGTAGTTTTTAGGATCTTATGGCCTCATCTCAGAAAAAAAAACAAAGGTTTTCCATTTGCATGCCTTACTATAGCGTTACCTCAGATTTCATGTGTTTTTTACATTTTTTCTGTAAGACATAAAAATTGATCCTAAGATCCTAAGATCCTAAAAACTAGTGTAAATATGATGGGCACACTTAAACTGGAGTGAAAATGCAGTAAGGCATGGAAATTTACTATAGCCATACCTCCACAATTTGGGTTTTTCACAATTTTCAAATGTTTCATGGCCTGCATTTTCACCCCAGTTTAAGTGTGCCCACCCGTCTTGCCATTTATGAGAAATACATTTCCTATATTTGCAGCGCTCCCTAGTGGCGTAAATCATTAAAATTTTGCTTATACCCTTACAGTCACATGCAAAACCAAGGATCTCAGATTTGTTGTTGTGAGCATTCATTTTGACCGAGATGTGCAACAGTTGTGCATTTTTACAGGCAGCTAGAAAAATGTACTCAGTAATTATTCGCGCATATTTTGAGCCAACAAAATTATTTTATCAACTTTAGATTAGGTCCAAATGAAGACTCTACGTGCCAAGTTTCACGCTGATTGGACAAAACCCCAAAGATGAATTTGAACAAGTAGGTTTTTGATATGTAGTGACTTACAAAGAGCAATGTGCTGTGGGAGTGGGCGTGGCATATGTCAGAAAATGTGACTCTATGTAGGAAACATGTGGATATGAATTTTATGAAGATGTGAATTAAATTGTAAAAGTTAATGGCCAAAATGTTTTTGCAATTACAGCGCGACCTAGTGGCGCAATTTTTGGTAGGGGTGGTCTGTGTGGTCTTCTGTATCTACCCTGTAAATTTCACTGCCATCAACATAATAATTCAGCAGAAATAAATGTTTATTTATTTATGTGTTATGATGTCATTAGCCACGCCCACTTTGACCAATCGTGAATAACTTTGAGATATCGCCTCAGGAGGGATTGGTCTTGCCATTTAAGAGATATAAATATTCACTTTTGGTAGCGCCCCCTAGTGGCCTACATCATTCAAATTTGGCGCATACCCTCACAGTCACATGCCAACTATGGATCTCAGATTTGTTGTTGTTAGCATTTATTTTGACCGAGATATGCGCCAGTTTGCATTTTTATTGCTAGGTAAAAAACTTTACTCGTTGTGGATATGAAGGTTTTATATTTGCAACAAACGGTGTGGGAATTATTGGCCAAAACGTGTTGACCTTTGTTATAGCGCCACCTGCTGGCGGATATATGTGAATTTTTGCGTCCAAGGTCCCCTGGGGGTTTTGGACCCAACCACCAAAGGGCACCGCCCTACCTTGCATGGTTTAGCCTGCAGCACCACTTTCACCCAAGGAAACATAATAAATATAATAATAATAATAATTATTATTATTATTATAATTATGTCATAATTGTAATTAATAATCAATTACGCAATTACAATTGTAATTGACTCCAACCCTGACCCTAACACCACTTAACGTCACTAGATCTTTCCACCTAACCCAAAAAATGCCAACATAGCTCCAAAGGTGTCAAAATTTAGCGAAAGGTGTCATAATTTGGCAAGCAATACTTAATGACAGCCTTCATGACACCTTGTTCATGCTAATGACAGCGTTATGTCAGGCTTGTGTATAAAATGTCAAGTAAAGCGTTACCAATTAACATTTTATCAACAAACACTTTAGCAAAGGATAAAAAGCTTTAAGAAGCCATTGATGTCAAAGCATTGAGAAAAACTAATTCTGTTTCTTTCTGGAGTGACAACATAATGTGAAGGTGAGCAGTAAATGATTCTGCACCAAACCCTGTGCAACACAACAGTTAAGTGGGCAATCAGGCCACACCATTGATTGAAAAAGACTCGGCAAACCATTAGTGAGGTCAAACAATGGCCTGCTGCTATTATATAATCACAACTGATTCACCCACAACAACATCTATTAACCCTGAGACAGGATGCGGAAAGTCAATGTGCACTCAAAAAAAAGATAACCAAGGGATGTGTTTCATTTACCCAGGTTTTACTGGTTTACAGGGGTGGACTGCCCCTGAACTAAAATGAGTTTGACATCTCTACTTTACACTACACTTATTGTGAATAACCTACTTCCACCAAATTATTAATAGTGTAATTCAAATTTGAAAAAAAAAAAAAAAAATAGACAAAAATCAAATATTTCATGCATAGTGAGAAAAAAAAAAGACAACCTTTCTGCACAGACTTACCAGCTAAGAAGCACACCCTCCAGAGCCCAGAGTGCAGAGACATGCGCATCTCTGCGCTCTGGTTCAGGGGGAGGATGACTCCCTCCTCCAGGTACAGCCAGTAGTCCGTGCTCACGGCGATCCCCAACAGGCCGAGGCCACATACAGCAAACACGCTGCTCAGCAACGTCAGCGCCTTCCTGCCACATAGGCTCATACCTCGGCCTTCACAGCAGGGGACGCCCACAGCGAAAAGAGGAGCTGGGAGAGGAAAGATTTCAAATAGTGATGTCAATTTATTGCACAATATTGTGACTCGCCTTTAAACGGGACAGATCTGTTCAACGGAAGTAACAGAATCAGCTCCCATGGCGACACACTAGGCCTGGGCAATATATCAAGAATAGAATAGAATAGAATCTTTTTATTGTCATTGCACAAAGTACAACAAAATTGCACATGCCCCTTACAACAACATTCAAGTAAACTTCAAAGATTCAAGCCACACAGACACAATCATCATAAAAACAAAATAAGGTACGGTAAAAGTCTGTTGGAATAAAAAGTTTATCAGTATAAAAGAGCATGGGTAGAAAAAGTCCATCTGTATGAAAGTGATATGGGCATAAAATATTAGAAAGGAGACAAATTTAAAAAGAGACAGTAATATAATGTACATAATGTACAAATATTTTAAGAGCCAAAATATATACAAATTCATTTGTTGTTCTTTTAAAAATACATCATCGTCTTACTGTCTTTTCTTCACAATGTAAATGGTGAAGCGACAGAGCAGTTCATGGATGGCATCGCAGCAAAAATGAAGCAGAAATAAACAATAAACGAAGCGTCAACACAAATTTTTGTAGTCAACATTACCAGTTATGTTACTAATTATTTTTGCATCATTGTATATGTTGTGCACATTGTGGTTGACGTCTATATATTTAATTCTATTTTTTCTCAATGTCAAACTCTATGAGAAAATTACAACATTGCCTATAATGATAGATTGTGTATTTTATAGCTCGTTTTGTATTAAAATACTCGTTTTAGGAGTTGCTGCTTGTTCTGAAAACAGCATGAAAAGCTAAGTTAGATGGATTTCTGAGTGCGTCCTAACCCAGACCTTCTCCTCAACAAGCCACACTACAGAACTCACTCACACATGCTGTCCCTTATAGGACTAAAAAGCCAAAAGTAGAACATGTTCTGCAGCTGTTTGTTAATAAATGTGCCTGTGTGACATTTTGCATCAGCAAATTTAACCCAGAATTATTTTTCTGGTCAGACTTTATTGAGTTAAAAATAATATTGAGATTTATATTGTATATCGCCATTTGGTGAAAAAATATCAAGATAGGAATTGTGGTCCATATCGCCCAGCCCTAGGTCACACAATAAATGTTTACTTAGAATCTAAAAAGCTACTACGTTCCTGCTTCTAAAGAGAAAGCCTGCTGCTAACCCTGTAGCTGGGAGCATTTCTGATATTTAATACAGACAAACGATGTCATAAAATAATTATACGTTATATAACTGAAATCACCAACTGAGCTTGTTTTGTTAAACTTTCATTTTTTTATCTAGATGCAAAACTTTGAATGAGAGAATAAACGTCTTCTCAGCATTAATGATGCAACAGCAAGAACTGTCAGTGTATTAGCATGAGCGCTAATCACACAGCATCATGGATGTGTTTGCAGAGCTGTCATTGGCTGCAAACGGAGACATTGGGAGCCTGGAACACATCAGTGATCTTTGCATAACCAGCCCTCAACCCTGTCCATTGGAAAATGTAAAAGGATTTTACACTTTCCGATGATTCGGTGGCAGCTTGTCTTATACCATGACTCCATGTAAAAGTGCCATTTGGGTAAGAACATAATAACATAATATGTAGAAACCACAACGTGAAACCCAAGAAAGTGGAAAGATAACCGGCTATGATGTGATGCATTTGATTGTTGTCTGGTCATTTCATTTTTTTGTAGTTTCACAATGTCTGTTGATCATTTTAAAACAAAAAAAATATATAATAATTTACTCAGTAACAGTTGGGTGTAGAAATGTAATGAATTACTTTACATCTTTTAAAACATACTTACAGTAAGTAAAAGTAAAATTACTGATTTAGAAGTACACATAAAAGCAACTCAGTTACAGAACCTGCGGTTCTGGAGCCTCATGTGGCTCTTTGACTTTTTTGCAATGACTCCCTATAGCTTTAAAAAAATATTGAAATTAAGAGTTGTTATTTTCTTACAGAGGGATATTAATGAGGAATGACATTGACGCCAAATAAAATCATGACATAACAGTTTGTCAACCTAAAAATACATCACATTGCGCAATAACCTTCCTTCTTCACCTCCTGCAACGTCTACAGACCATCAACTTTCTTTCAACCTGTGGCTAACCTTAAGTTTTAAATCTCTGGTAAGATAATTACATCAATGACAGTTAATTTCCCCACTGCGGGATCAATAAAGCTACTCTACTCTACTCAACTAAAACACTATTCTGGAAGAAAATAGACATTTTCTTTGTGTGAGGACAGATTCATTTAACTGCCACCATGCCGGCTAAAAATCCATGCTTGATGTGTTAGCATGTGTTGACTGACATGATCATGTGTTATCAAATTCAAGTTACTTTTTGTAGCCTTTCAAATACATCAATACAACTAAAAAAAATCTTCTTTATATAACATTTTGTTCATGTAAACTGAGATGTGTAAGAATTTGAGTTTTTTAATTTTATTTCTTGATGTTAATTTATTTTATTTTAGTTGTCATTTACATGGTCAAAATAAATCAATAAATCAAATCAAGCATTATTCAATATAATTTTAACTGTACAGAATTTTTCACACTGTATTGTCTTCATTGAGTGTGTATATTCTTCGGCTACGGAAGGACTTTAATACTGGTGAGATGAGGCAAAATGGTTCCTTTGAGAGAAAAGGTTGCAGACCGCTGCTTTAGATGGTCACTGTCAATGTATTGGTAATTTAATGTTTTGTTTTATCTATTTACTTTACATACTTTGACATCACTATCAACAATGGCTGATTCAACAGACACTTTGCTTTGTATTGGTTTCTGTTCTAGAGAAAAGTGGCCCAGTGGTAGCTCATTGTTTGACCAGCTGGTGTTCAGGTTGGATAGCACTGAAGCTCAAATGGAAAAGTCTGGGAACAAAACAAAAAGGAAACTGAAACTTGTGCAGCTTCTCAGCTTGCACTGAGTAGAGGTGCACAGGACAAATCTTTATTTATTTTATTCAATTCATCCATCTCCTACTGCTTATCCATGGTCGGGTCGTGGGGGCAGCATCCTGAGCAGCGTGGCCCAGAATTTCCTCTCCCCAGCCACTTCGTCCAGTTCCTCCCGGGGATCCTGAGGCCAAGAGACTTATAGTTCCTCCAGCATGTCCTGGGTCTTCCTCTAGGTTTCCTACCGGTACAAGTGACGTGCCCTGAACACCTCACCAGGGAGGCGTCTGGGAGGCATCCTAATAACGTACCCAAGCCACCTAATCTGGCTTTTCTCTCTTCATTTATTATTTTTTTACCTTGTCTGCACATGCTGTCGAAGGTCAACACTACATGAAGTGCAATCTTTTCACGACAGCAATACATGTTTTGTTATTGGCATTAAATAAAAGGATCTTTACTTTTGTGCTATTTAATTTTGTCACTCATTTTTTATGTAATTTAGCAAAATTTTGTGTAGTGATTTGAAGAAGATTGCAGGATTTTGAGTTCTTTTAATAATTTATGTCCAATTATGATTCCCATCATGTGATATAAGGATGGGGAAAATGTGAACTTTGCTAATATTGTGGAGTTTCATTGAATTTGTGTATTAATTTGGAGATCTCTACAACTGAATTTGTTGGTAATTTACACAATGATTCATGGTTTCTCTGAATTTTTTGCTTTCTCCCGTGGGCCAAATCCGGTGCTTTAAAAGGCCGGATTTGGCCCCCGGGCCTTGAGTTTGACACGTTTTCTTGCATCACACATACAGTATGTGGTAGCAAATAATTGTTTAAAACGTGTCAAAATGTAGGGTTTAAAAAACATAGTAGCAACTAATCCCATTGACATTTTCACACATTAATGTGATACCGAGCAGTGCCACTGGGGGCCCAGAGGATACGCTGGTACCAACACCACTGTATAAGTAAAGGGCACATTATCAGTAACAGGGCAATTTGCCCTCTGTATGCTTTCTTAATATGCACTGAGTCTCCTGTCAGCATTCATTTAAACAACTTACACCCACAAGCAGCTTTGCAACTGTTCTGTAGAGAAAGAAATACAAATTTGAAACTTTTGGCCGCAGAGGCGTAGTGAGTAGTGAGTTACAAAACAAACACGAATTAGCATGTTTGCTGCGCATCTTTTTCCGTAACCACCTTCGTTTATTTTTGGTTATCAGATAACAGCATGAGGAACAAGTCATCACACATGATTAAAACGTTAGTCATTTTAGAAGGAGAATGCTGATTGTAAACTAAAATCAGCAGTTGATCATGTTCCCACAGAAACATGATGGCCTGCATGACAGCGTGGATCCATGATGTAACACGAGTCACACTTTACATCTGTGCATTTCTTGGTCTCTGTCAATGGTTTGTCAGTGTCAGAGCACTGATGGCTCTTGGCGTGTTTATTGACCCAGTTATGGTGGCTATAAGGCCATGGCGGTTAGTGTCATCCCTTGCTGCGTCTACCCATGTGGACAGCTGACTAACACTGACTTAGTTACTGTTGCTCCCACTGAGATAAAGAAGCCTGAGGACAGGCACTATTAATCAGAATCAGGTACAGTACATTGCCAGGTACAGTTTAGAACAGTACAAGGAATTTAACTTGGTAGTTGCAGCGGAAAGAACACACATCAACACACAGCGGCGGCCATTTGCGGCACCATCATGTCTAGATGAAAAGTGGGAGAACAACAGGAGGAAAGAGAGGGGTGAGGGGAAAAGGCAGGTCTTAGACTGAATTCCCTATTGATTAAGACAGTTTAAAACTGGTAAAAAAAACATCCTTGGTATACACAAGGCACTAGGGATGTAACGATTCACTCAACTCCCGATACGATTCGATTCACGATACTGGGTTCATGATACGATTCTCTCACGATTTATTTTACAAAATGAGACTGTAGACAAATTTTTTTTTTGAGAAAAAAAATAGAAAATACTGTAGTATTTTCCTTTTATTTTTCATTGTCAAAAGAATCCCTTGATGAACTATTCAAAACAATGTAATTTAACTAAAAATAAATCTTGAATGAAATAAATAAAGGAATAATAGAAATGAAAATGAAGCCTATTAATTTAAATTCTGGTTCTATAATAAACAATACAAAACTGCATAATAGTTCTTTTTCTTTTAAAAGTGCAACTGAAAATGTATTTTGTGCCTTAACAATTGGACTTTAAAAAAAAAAAAAAAACCGTGATTACACTGATTTCCGTCATATTTGTTTGGACCAGCAGAGGGCGCTGGTAACCCAGTGGTCGGTTGGCATGCACATATCTTGCAGTGAAGAAGAGAAGCTATGCTAGCAGACAGAGCTAATAGAAAAACGTGACTTTTACAGATATTCAAGTAATATTACAGATATTCTTTCGGTGCTAAAGGGGTAATGAATCATTTATTACCATATGTAAGAGTAGAAGGCGGCCAGAAAAAAAGTATTAGCAGACTCCGCCCACCGCCTACACTTGTGGATAGTTGTGCTGGTTAAAAAAAGTACTGCGATTCAATTTTCAAAAAATCAATATCAACCGTGATACCTATGAATTGATTTTTAACTGCCTTACGATTAATCGTTACATCCCTACAAGGCACAAGACAGAAGACAACAAATAGAGCCAGTGAAGGCGTAGACAAAATAAACCCTTTGCTTTCCCTCTGATACAGTCAGATGATGTGTGTCGACCTTGGTAGATCTGGTTCAGAAGACAAAACTCCAGGTGGCGATGGGGGGAGAGGAGAGGGACGGAGGTGATAAATGATTTGTTATTGTTTCAGGCTCGTACTGTTTCGATAGCCTTGAGTCTTCGGTCTCAGCAGTAAATCCAATAATGTGGCCTCAAACCGTCAGCCGAGCATTCACCTTCTCCAAGCTTGTATCAATCCCGCGCAAACGCTCCAAAGTAGCCTCCTGCTTAATTTTGACTTTGCTCATGACATTAGTCTGAGTGTTGAGTGCTCTGCCCCATCCTTCAGAAATGACTGGCAGCTTTCCCAAAACAGCTGCCAACGTAACACAGACTTTGTGATAGATCAGAAAACTGCCCAGTTAGCAGCATCCCTAGTACCATAAATCCAATCATGTAGATGTCCTCCACATCCTCCAAGGAAAGCATGGACAGACACACAACCTTCTACTTATTCCAAGAATCCATCATGTATCCGGCTGCAAACGTTCCGTCCGGACACGCAGGCTCACCCCGGCCCGGTTTTTTTGTTGAAAAAATTTGATAGATAGCATTAAGAGACCAGCTGACAAATTCCATGATTTTGGTTTTTGGATAAATGCAGAGAGAGCCACATGTTAAATCCATAAGACAGAGACAGCAGACAAAACAAGCAGGGAACAAAAAAGAATGACACCGCCTCCATCGAGTAGTAGAAGAGAAGACAAACTTGTCTAATTGGCAAAAATGAGCATTTATTATATACTATTTTGTACATGTGTCGCTCCTTAGAGACATACAGTAGTTACATTCAATGAGTCAGACTATTCAGGCTGTACTATCCTCTACACCAGCATAATTATCCAAGAAAAACACAAGGTAACATTTTACTTGAAGTTTTAACCCAGAGATGGGCAACTTCTATCTACATTATCAACATTCATTTTTTTTTTTTAGTTTTTAGACATTTTGTGTGGTTTTTAATTCATTTTGTCTTTTTTCTTGTCAATATGCCAAATTTTTACTTAATATTTGTGTGTTTTGTTGTCATTTTGTGTATATTTTTGTCATTTTAGGGCTATACTACGAAGCTAGATAATTATAGCCTGGATGTATTTCCATTAGTCCATCAGGCAGACAGAAGCTGTCCTACAAATCTAGATTACAACTCGCTAAATTAAGCGAGTTAATTTCAGCCTGACTATGTTCGCGCTCTTGTGACAGAGGAGGAGATTACAGAGTCAGACCAATCACAAACACGGAGGAACGGTAGAGCAATTTACGTCACAATTGAATAATTCTTAAAAAATACTAAATAAATAAAATCCATAATTCAGACCAAAAACAACACTGTTGCTGCAGTAAAAAAAAGAAGGAATGAATGCAGGAATTGATGAGTATTATTACTTAAATGAGTGAGATTATCAACAGACAATAAACAGACACTCTGATCAGTTTTACTTTCTCTTTTACCTTGTCTGTGGCTCTGATGCTGTGTTCATGCAGATCAGCCTAAATCATATGGTGGAATATATTTCTATTTTATATTATCTTACAGGACATTATCAGTCCATCAGATAAAAATCTATATGTTTCCTATAGGATGTCATGGGTAAATGAAAGGATTGCATCAATGTCTAAATATTCTCCTTCTCCTGTCAGCTGTCAGATCAGATCCACACAGAGACGTGTTCACACATGACCTTTTATTGGGCAGGACTTTAGTACTTTCTCAGATCTTATCCAGAACAAAACCTGGTCCCGACCAGGTTAGGTGTTCAGCCTAAGCTACAATGGTGATTTAGCTCCGTAAGACATTAGCCAGCTTCGTAGTCCAGCACACACTGATTAAATCGCAGAAGTTAGCGCGATAAGAGAAAATCTAGCTTCGTAGTATTGGCCCTTTGTGTAATTTTGTTGCCATTTTGTGTGTCTTTGAAGTCCTTTTGTATATGTTTTTCTACTCATTTTGGGGTTATGTTAGAATACCTCTTATCGCGCTAACTTCCAGGATTTAATCAGTGTGTGCTGGACTACGAAGCTCGCTAACGTCTTAAGGAGCTAAATCACCATGGAAACTTATGCTGAACAACTAGCCTGGTCAAAAGTAGGTTTTGCTCTAGCTATGATATTAACGAGTGATAAAGTCCCGCCTCCCGACCAATCAGTTCTCTTAGAAAGCGAGCTGTCCAATAAAAGGTGATGTGTGAACACGTCACTGTGTGGATCTGATCTGACAGCTGTCAGATCAGATCCACACAGCATCAATCCTTTCATTTACCGATGACATCCTTTAGGAAATATACAGATTTATATCTGGTAGACTGATCTACAATCAGCTGATGAAGCCTGTGTCTTGATCGTATGCGTGGATGGGTGAAGTCATAAATGTATTCAATAAATTAGTTAATATATGACTTCACTCGTCCGTGCATACAGATCAGCCATCTACATTATTCTTGTTAAATCTAATCAAATCATTCCACTTAAGTTGTAACATCATATTTCACTTTTACCTTAAAATAGTCAACTCTTCCCCACCCCTTACATTGTCTTACCCTGACTCCCTCTTCCATGTCCCCTTCTCCCTCACCAAGGTGTAATTCTCCCTCAAATAAAGTTGTTCTTACCCATCATTATGGAGGGCTCGTGATGGTCACAATTATCAAATAAATTCATTTATTTAACTGCAATAATAAAACATGCATTGCTGTCACAAAAAGATTGCACAACATATAGTGTTGACCTTCAACAGCATGTGCAGACAAAGTAAAAAACGAATAAGTAAATAATACAAAAAAGTCATTGCACTTGCCTGTTTTTCCTGTATTTACCACAACAAAACCTCTGATGCTGTTTAGATACACGTATTCTGCTCAATAACATGTGCCACAGCAAAGCCATAATGTCCCTGGTCATATAATTATGGGCAATGTACAGGTGTCTGATGAAATGTGCACATTAGGCGACATCTTGTCTTCTGGTAAAAACAAAATCTGCTGAAGTATATTTCAGGAGTATAAACTCCTCTGACTAAGACAAACACACTCTAACTCA
This sequence comes from Gouania willdenowi, assembly GCF_900634775.1. Classification (NCBI taxonomy): domain Eukaryota; kingdom Metazoa; phylum Chordata; class Actinopteri; order Blenniiformes; family Gobiesocidae; genus Gouania; species Gouania willdenowi. Next base: position 34,494,053 of record NC_041044.1, read on the forward strand.
TGTTAGCAGCATGAATTAGCAGATTAGCGTCTCCCCAATCGAGTCTTTTACACAATCTAGACCATATTAAAACATTTCATACGCACGTGGACAAAATTGTTGGTACCCTTTAGTTAGAGGAAGAAAAACCCACAATGGTCACTGAAATAACTTGAAACTGACAAAAGTAGTAATCAATAAAAAAATAAATGAAAATAACTCATAGAAATCAGACATTGTTTTTAAATAGGGATCAAACAGAATTTTCCTTACTTGGTGAAATTCAGATTTTGTTACCTCATTGTCCAAAGCAGTTGTTTAATCACTAATGGAGTAAATGTATTGTCATGGTTTCCTCTACTGTGATTATCCACTGTCTAACATTCCTGCCTTGGCTCAGGCTCAAATCTCTGTCCATGGTGCTGAACGCTCACTGCCAAAGGTGTTAATTTAGCCCTAAAACAGTCAGATACTCAATACGATGTAGGATAGTAAAGGGTATTTGTTTCGTATAACGTACGAGACAAAATGGACTTTTGGTCACTGCACGCACAGACAACAACAAAAAGCTTTTATGTGTCAGTAAGTGGTGCCAGGTTGTGGAACAGTTTGTGTGTGAAAAAAAAAAATGTTTGAATTTAAAGCAATTTAAACATAAATACACAAAATGTATCTTCTTGAAGCAAAAGAGTTAAAGGGAAAAATATATAAACAGGTGTGTATGTTTCTGTATGTTTGTATAGTGGAATACATGAATTGTATAATTATAACTACATATATCAATGAATTATGTCTCCTTTTGTAGTGTAAGTAGGTGTGTAGTATAAAAAGAAACAAGTATAGAACTAGATATTACATGGGGTAGGATCATATAAGTTTATACTACCTCCTACTCCTTTTAGAACATGTACAGGCTTTACTTGCAGAATTGTGTTTTTTCAACGGTATATTGTGTTCATGTTCGAAATAAAAATCAAATCAAAACCTTTCTGTTCGGAATGCAGATCTCAATGAGCTCATGTGTTCAACCCCGATGCAAACACAAATAAAACATACAGTATATTTGGTTTGATGTTCTTTTGTCAACAAAGGAAGGAAAGTCGTAGTCCCACGTCTAACTCACGATCAGCTCAAATCTGAGTTTCCCTCTGAGTGATCAGTGACAAAACTTAGTTATAGTCAAACATTAGATCCAAGTCTAACTGCCGACAAACAAAGAACTCAGTCAAAGCGTAAACATGTGTATTTACATCACATTTAAATCCATTACCTTCGCTGGTGAAGCTTCGTTGAAGGAGAACACGTAGTTTCCTCCTCCGTGTCCTCTTCTCTTCTCTCTGCTACCGTTAGTATCTCTGCCCTGGCGCGCGACACACGAGCCGAGGGGCGGGCGTGCATGCGCGCGCGCGTGAAAATGCTACACGGTGGTTGGCCGCAGGGGTCAGCGTGCACGTGATCCGGATTTGCTGTTTTATCAGACTTCACAGATACCACACACACGCGCTCCCGCACACACACACGCGCGTTACATTTCAAGGGATTGTTTCAGGGGGAGGAAAGCCAGAGTCTAGTCATGTTGCAATAATAATGATCAAAAATATAAACATGTTACTGATTGGTATCAGTCACTAAAGTAACAAAATGCTCTCTTTTTAAAATTGTTCGGTAATAACGAGGGGTGGGAACCTCTGGGTACCTCACAATACGCGATACAAAGCTCTCGATAACGATTATCACACAACATGACGATACAGTGGTTATAGATATATTGGTCAAAAATCAATCTCCGATAATCTGACATAACAACAGAGAAAAAAGATTAAGTGAAAAAATTCATTTTTTTATCTTAAATCTCTGAAAGACAATAGATTGAAAAAGTGTCCTGAGAACAGCGACACTATTTTAGTGCAACATTTCTGTAAATAAGTGTCAACACACCAACAAATAAGTATCTCCAATAGTGCTTTCTGTAAACAAAAAATAGGATCTTTCTTACCAGTGACACCATTATAGTGCAATATTCCAGTAAACAAAATGTTGGTTTCTTCAACAAACAGTGACAACATTTCTGTGAAGACCTACCTTTACATTTTAGTGAAAAAGCAGAAAAGGTTTAAAAAAAATAAAAATAAAAATAAAAAAATATGCGCGAGCATATTGCTAATCAATCGTGCGAAAAAATATCGCGATATATGGAGATATCATCACACTCCTCGTCATAACTGAATGCTGGTCATCAATTTGGAATTTAAAGGTGTATTTATACATTGTTTTTAATTGCTGTTACATACATCCACATCAGTAGTCTCTAAACTTGAAGGATGTTTAGGAAACTAGTGTGAGGTCAAAGGATTTCATTACAGTTTTCCCAAATTCAATCAAAAAAATACAATTCTTAATATAATGTACATAATATGCAAATATTTTAATTGCCATAAAACACTGTGACTGTACAATATATATGTATTTATAAATTAATTTGTTGTAGATTGCATAATGTATTTATTGTAGCATAAGTTTTCAGTAGAATGGTCCCAAACTTTTGAGACTTTAGGTTGGTTCTTCTTCACAATGTAAATGGTAAATTCCTCTTACTATTCTATTATACTATTTCTTAAGTTTATCACATGTGGTAATAATATGTCTATGTTACTGTAGCCCAGTATTGCCCTGTATCTCCTTTAGAGGGAACACAGCTTCTGTCTACACCTTGAATATTTAAATAACTCGTTGCTTGGCTCCAAATAAGTCTTTAAAACTCTCCTCATTTCTACTCTGTATTCATTTCCAAGCTTCATATACCACTGTGGCTTATTATTCAGTCTTATTTTCATTTGTGAAACATCTGCTTCCAGTAACCACAGAGGAACAGATGTGCGTGTGTGATGTGCTGCTAATTTGATGCACGTGTGTCCACATGCGATGCAGAACCAGTTCCCCACGATGAACCAATAAATAGACACTTGTAATTTAAACAATAAAAACAATATGACAATGTTTTCACCAATGCATTTAGTCCATGTTTAAAGCATCACTGGTGGCTTTTGTCATTGGTAAAAAAAAAAAAAAACAAAAAAAACGAAAAAAAGGTCCCTTGTGTTCATGGAGTCATTTTAGGGCCTTTGTTACTTTGTTGAGCTCAGGAAATGTATGAATGTATGTGGGCTGTTATTAGAAAGGAAATAGAGAAGAAGTCGTCATTAGCTTGGCTTTGCCATTCACATTGCTGCTTATTGACCTCACCGGAAAGCCATCATCATCATCATCATCATCATCATCATCTTCATCTTCATCATTTCTGATTGCAACTTGTATCTGTTATTCATGCAGAGGCTGATCCTGCACGTTACATCGTCATTGTGATTTACAGAAGAAGAAAACATGTAGGATTTAACCCTCCATTCATAACGAAACACCAACAGAAAAGGAAATACCAATTATTGAGTGAGTACGTATCTACAGTATAACATATAACAGTGAAGGATACTTGGGTGTTTAAGCATGAATATGTGTTGATTTTCTATGGTTTTTACTTCCCTAAAACAGTCAGGTTAGGTAATGACATGGCTGGGATATAATCTCATCTCTCCAGGAGGTGAACAGTAAAACTGATTCATAGATGGATTAAACCATAAAGTAGGGCTAATGAAAATACAGTGCGTAATTTCTCGCGTTCCACCTTCTTCAGCGTTCAACTGATTTTGGCAATTAAGATATCAAAACTTGTCAAAATTTCAGCACGGGGTGCTTGTAATTTTGTCAATTTTTTTGCCAACACTTTACTTGAAGTTTTAAACACAAGGCTGACATTACGTATGGGGCACCGATTGTAAAGTTGCACATGCTAAAATAAACAGCAACCTTTTGCAACATTTAGTGATAAACAGCGTTTAAAAGATGTTTGTGATTCTTTTTAATGTTACTTTTGACTAGATTTACAGCAATATTTGTGAAATGTGTGATATTTTTCTCCTGAAGATATAATGTCAATGTTAAATCTAAATATTAAATCTAAATCTAAATGTTGACTCTAAATATGAAATCTAAATCTAAATGTTAAATCTAAATCTAAATGTTAAATCTAAACCTAAATGTAAAATTTAAATGTTAAATGTTAAATCTAAATGCTGCCAATGATTATTTGGCTAGATTTTTTTCTCTCGTAAAAATACAATGTCAATGTTAAATCTAAATCTAAATGTTAAATATTAAATCTAGATGATAAAATCTAAATATTACACTTAAATATAATGTTAAATCGAAACCTAATTGGCGAATTTGCTTATTAGATTAATATTAGGTTTCATTAGTAACTAAGTCAATTTAGATTTAACATTTAGGTTTAGATTTAACATTTAGATTCAACAGTTAGATTTAGATTTAACATTTAGATTTAACATTGACATTATATCTTCAGGAGAGAAAAATATCAAACATTTCACTAATATTGCTGTAAATCTAGTCAAAATTAAAGTAACATAAAAAAATGTTTTTTATATGTGGGTTGTTGATAAATGTTGCACAAAGTTGCTGTTTATCTTAGCAGACACATCTTTACAATCGGCGCCCCATGATTACGCTGTCGTTATTGTGACATGATACCTGTCATTAGCATGAATAAGGTGTCATGAAGGCTGTCATTAAGTGTTGTTACCCTAACCCCTTGACCCTATACCTAACCCAACTAGATCCCTCCACCTAACCCAAAAAATGCCAACATAGCTTCAAAGGTGTCATAATTTAGCAAATGACACTTAATGACAGCCTTCATGCCAACAGCCAACAACGCATTGACGCAAATTTTTGTCATCAACATTATCAATTAATTTACTAATAATATTTGCGTTATTGTATACGTTACATATACGGTCTGTATTTTTAAATGTGTTTTTCTTTTCCCCCCCCCCCCCCCCCGAGGCAACAATCTCAAACTCTGCCTATGCTTACACATTGTTCATTGCTCTCATCATTTATTTGTTTTTCTTTCTATAACCTCAAAATGAATGATTCATTCATGCTATATGTAACACACCCTGACATTGTCCTTATTCACAGAGATGCACACATGCAACAGACGGCATAGATAATGCATGTGTTTGAGTCAGGGCGAGAGCAGCTTTTCAAACCAAACATTGTGGGTGTGTATGACTTAATCCAAGCAGTTTCTTAACAGATGACGTGAGCCGAGGAGGATCAGCGTATCTCTGCACCATGTGTGTAGCAATGGAGAGAGGAGGGAACCCATGCAGACGAGAACAGATAGGTGTTAAACAAAAGCTCGTGCACCAGCTGGGTCCGCTGTCAACACACAGCAGGGCTTTTTTTCTGATCATATGCTGCATAGAGTCAAACAGCATCAAACTGTTTTATGTTGCAGCACTAAAAGCATTTCCAGTAATGATATTATTATTACCACGTATTTTGTTCACATTCATCAGGACATTTCCATGATGGGACAAGCTATGAAGATTATAAAGAAAGGTTTACAAGTCGTATTTACTGTGTGCCGTTTAAAAAAAAAGTAAAATAGTATGATTTAATCATTTAAAATTAATCAATAATTACCTTATCTTAAGTAATGTAAGTAAATAGCTCATTAAGATTGAATGTTGTATGTTTAATTATAGAGATATGAATACTAAGAGATAGTGCTGTGCAATATGGCGAAAACTTTATATCACGATATAGTATAATATAGTATTTCTTCCTTAAAATGACACTAAATGAATGTAAAATTACTTTTATTACATATAAATATAGTTTCTATAAATACATTGGTAACATGACCTTCTCCTTTGCCTTTCGGACCAATTTCTGTGATTGTTACCACCTAAATGTATGATTTTGCAGCAGCTTTTTCCAAATATTGTTTCAGAAGTTGTGACTAAAGCTACTTTTTTTTTTTTTTTTTTTTATAATAAGGCTTTATTATTTTCTATAACTTTGCATAGACTGGTCATTCCCCCCCCCCAAAAAAAAACCTGGTTGCTTTTCAATTTTTTCATATTAATATATAAAAGAGCATATTCAAAACAATTTACCAATTTTCGGATAATTTCCATCACAGTGTAAAGGTATAGTGCAGCAGAGAATATTGTGTAAGTATTTATTTATTTTTTTTAAATAGTCCTTTTCCTCAATTTTCTCAATGAAGAAATATTTACAAATTTTGACACACATTGTGTGATTCTGAGTTGGTTACAGAAAAAACATAATGAGAAAGCTACTATGCTTTTGATTCTAGATTTACCATTAATTTTCAGAGCAATTTGTAATTGCATAATTTTCTTTTTTTTTTTTTGGATCAATTTGTAATTTCATATTTCTTTTACAGCAATTTGTAATTGCATATTTTATTATTATAATTTTTTTTTAGAGCAATCTGTAATTTCAGATTTCTATTAGAGCAATTTGTAATTGCATATTTTCTTTTTTGGCAATTTGTAATTGCAGATTTTATTATTATAATTTTTTTTTACAGCAATTTGTAATTGCAGATTTCTTTTACAGCAATTTGTATTTTCAGATTTCTTTTACAGCAATTTATAATTGCATAATTCTTTTAGAGCAATTTATAATTGCATAATTCTTTTAGAGCAATTTGTAATTGCATAATTCCGTCAACAATAGGCCCCCCCACCCGTCGGAACACTTTGCTCATTACCCATTTTAGACACAGACGTCTCTGTGATTCCCTGTGGTCAAGGTCTAATCTCCAACTTGTTTAATATATACTAGTGTATATATTTATGAGGACAAAGTCTAACCTCCACCTTATTTTATATATATATATATATATATATATATATATATATATATATATATATATATATATATATATATATATATATATATATATATATATATGTGGACGACCACCTTGTTTATCTTGTTTTAATTCTCCGGGGTTAATTCACAATCAGTGTTCCGACACACACAGGGTTAGCGGGGAGGGCACCTACAGTCGACTTTCAGACAAGAGGAAAAAAAGAAAAAAAAAAAGGAAAAAATCCAAGTAGAAAACAGTGGAAAAGGGGTGAAATTTGTTTTTTATCTCACCAGACAAATTGTGCATTGGAGTTGGTTTGGATGGTCGTGAAGTCTCTGTCGGGTATCAGCTGGGCCTCGAATCCCTCGTCTTTAAAGCTATTGACTTAAGGATGAGTTGAGGTGAGCAACCCAGGTTGCAAGCCAACGAGTCCCGTGTCCACCGACGTCCACTTCTGCCATCCCACTTTTGACACCAAATTTTCATGGAAATTTTCGAGCATGTACTATATGTCTGATGAAATAAATTTAAAATAGACCAAACTATATTTTGTGGATTTTATTCTAGAGCTCTGGCATGGAAAATGGGTACAGATGAAAAGGTCTTGTGGGAGGAAAATGAAAAAGTGGCAACATACAGTAACAGCAAATATTTCTTATACTGTAGGCTGGAAAAGACAAAATGATCAGAAAGGCTGTTATTGGCTGTATCACACTGACGAGGGGAAGGGAATAAGTTTTTCCCAGCTCAGGACACACTTCCTGAGACATAACACTAGGGAAACGGAGCTCTGACATGAAGCAAGGGACAAATATACATATATAAGTATGTATATTGACATCTTATACGCTCAGAATTAAAATGTGCATATAATTCTACCATTACACTACATATACTGTTGTCACATGTGCTCCTATTTGTAAATTTATACGTGGAAATACCACCAGGGGGACGCAAAAACCAGCAATAATGTCCACTGCTGTCGTTTTTAAACTGTACCTGTACAGAACTTTGATCGACTGTCAGGATGCATGTCTTCAAAATGAAGACAAAATGAACTTGCTGGAATAACAACGATGAAGTCAAGGACACATAAAAGCGATAAGCATACGACTCTGAAAAAGACTGGCAGTTGACAAAACATATCAGGAGATAAAAATAAATTTAATAGGACTCTTACTTGTTACAGATGACGTGAAATTTTGGAAATATATGATACTGAGTGACAATAAATAAATCATGTTTTGAATACAAAAATCTGGAGTCCCCCCCGCCCAAAAAATTAGATTTTTACATCAAATATAAAACCAATTCTCATTAATGAAGGCTATAAAAGCAAAAATAATTGAAATAACATAGAGTTTGGTGATAACAATAAACATTAGGCAGAAGCCCACTTTGACTCAATTATGCCAAAGTTTTCCACAAGTTTGTGTAGTGTCTGATTTTGTGGGTTTGTTTTGGTCCGTAACATAACCGACCTGTATATCAATGGACTCAGCTCGGCCTGTAGTTTCACGTAGGCTCTTGTTGTAGAGCTCTGTGTTTATTTTGTGACTCACAGCAGTGGAAACTTGCAGAGTTTGCCGAATTGTCATCTTTTCCCTCTTCGAACATAATGGCCTAGTGTGTGTCCTGTGGTCTTTTGTTCTGAATGTGGGTTGGCTACAGTTTTAGCTGAGTTTCTTACGATGACGGAGAGGTATAGAATGTGTGATTTTCATTATACCATTTAGACCCGTGAGAGTCACAGAATCTGGCGCTGCCCTCACCAGTGGGTCTGTCGGGGTTGAAGGGGTTAAGAATCAATTTGCTTATGTTAAAAAACGTTGCATTCTTTCTTCATGAATATTTTGCGAAGCCAGTGTAATGTGTCAACTGTGAGCCCAAGCCTGTATGTCACCAGCAAAAACAAAAACACTCATTTACATGAATATGGACCTTTATCTAGCCTTTTTTTTTATTATTTGCATTATCATACATTAGGTACAAATGTCACAATCAAATACGAGGTAAGTATCTCAGACTCATTTTAAAGGTTTCAAGCTGACAAAGGGAATCAAACAATCCTATATTATTTTCAAATATAACAATGTATACTTTCTTTTACAGTCTATGTCGGGATCTACTGCAGGTCATTTATGTACAAGGACCAGAGTGCAGACATAATATAAGTATACATAAGACTGTGTTACAGTATTGGGTTAAGTTCTAAGACATTCCTAGACATCACATATTCAAACAGCCAAGACGGGAGCATTTTGTCTTATTTATCTCTTTACATGACTGACACGACAACAAAGTATGACAAGGGCAAATAAAAAATACACCTAGCAACAAGAAGGGAGTCCTGACAGAACAGACTTTATCATGATCTGACCAAGTAAAAGAAACCAAAACTAAATGTAATTTAGAATGTAAACAATGGAAAACACCAAATAAATGTTGAGTTTGTCAATCCAGTGAAAGAGAAGGTTAATCTGAGATTATGTGGTGATGGGCACCTTTGGCCAGGCACTGAGAGCAAGTGGGGGGGGGGGGGGGGGGGGGGGGGGGGGGGGGGGAGAGGGGGGAATACAGGCAGAGGTGAAGCGAAGAAAAAGGACTTGAGCATTCAACATTATTCTATATGTTTACTATTTAAATTCCAACACTCTTCAGTCAATGGGAGGCACAGGTCGGCAAAGGAGTGGAGAAGAGGCTTCAGGGTTGGGGTCAATTAGAATTATATTTTGAATTGTGTAATTCATAATTATAACACTTATGACATAATCATAATTGTAAAGGAAAAAACTTTTGCTATTTTAATCATAATTAAATGATAATTGAGTTCTGATAATTGACTTTGTTACTGTAATTGGCATGGAAATTTGGAAAAAAAACCTGTCGATTACAATTCAATTAAACAAAAAAACTGGCAAATGATGTTACAGTTCTATAGCTAACACACACACACACACATATATATATATATATATATATATATATATATATATATATATATATATATATATATATAGTTAATAGTTAATATTTCTAAAATCATGTTTCATATCAACTTTTCCCACTACCATTTAAAAAAAAAAAATTGAAATCTAGGCGTATACTGACACAGAAAAGGCTCAGACGTTCACAACAAAAATATGAAAACCAATATTTTCATTGATTAGGAAGCCTAACAACGTAACCAAGAGATGAGAAAAAACATTGGGTGATAGATAATAATCTTTTGTGTATAAGACATGGATCAAACAGCCGTTATCATAAGAGATGCTAACAGAATGCTAACACAGGAGAAAGGTTACATTTTATCGGCTTATTTATTAAAGCCTCAGTAAGTATGATTAGTTTTAATTGAACTTTAATAATTGAGAACATAATTGTAATTGACTTACAGAGAGAATGATAATTGTAATTGTGATTGTAATTGGGGAAAAATACCAGTCACCGTAATCGCAATTAAGTTGTAATTGAACATGAATAATTGAAGACGTAATTGTAATGAAAAAATGTAATTGACTCCAACCCTGGAAGGCTCACAATCCAGGGATTTGTTATTTAGTTAATGATGTTAACAGAACTACTGGTTTACATTCAGGTTTATATTGACTTTACAACATGGGTAAAAGTTAAGCAAAAAAAAAAAAAAAAAAAAGAAATTAGTGATACATTTGTTTTGAAATTGAAAAATAGTTCATCTGGGAAAGGCACAAGAAGGAAGAATATTTATCTTTATTATGCCCACATTGAATTTAACTTGGCATTTTCTTTCTTTTTTTTTTTTTTTTTTTTTAACAAAGTCCACAGAGTTTCTCTTAAAGGGATAGAGCGGAGGTGCTGGTTAGGTTCAGACAAGGGTACAGCAGGTGCTGAGCAAACTGTTTAGTCCCTTTCATCGGAACCCAGTCCATGATTAGAGATACTGGGAACAGTGGGAAGAGATGGATCAAACAAGGGCTAACTCACGCACATTGACTTAATGATACACAATGGCATAGTATGGTGGTACTATGTGTATGTAATGTGGCTAATGAAATACATGAGGAGCTCAAAATAGCTGCCACAGAGTTTTTCATGTGACTAGTGCAAGGATGCTAACGCTAGGTCGTGGTTTGGCACATGCAAAATGGCCAAGCGACAAAGGAGAGAAAGAGAGAGAAAGGAAAACTTGTTGAACAATGTGGTTTGAGTGTCTTAATGCAGGGGCGTCAAACTCATATTAGTTCAGGGGCCAAATACAGACCAGTTTGATCTTAAGTGGGCCAGGGATTTTATGCGCGAAAATGAGTAATTTCAACATTATTTCACCATAGTTTGTTCTTCTACATATCCAGAAACAGGGCCGGCCTTGCCGCTAGGCAACCCAGGCGGCCGCCTAGGGTGCTATTTGTGGCAGGGGCACCAAATTGCACACCCCCAAAAGATGTAAAATCATTTATCTGAATTAAATATTAATATTAAAAATCTGTAACTATACCTGCTAATCTTCTGGCCATATTTATGCTATTTTATTGATATTAAAAAGATGTATCTTACCTTTTTCATTACGTTGCCTTTTTGCATATCAAGTAATTCTTGTTCTATTCTATATAATTCTATTGTGTTGTTTGCACATTTTGTTCTTTGGTTTTAAGACTTTTGTTACTGATTAGTAAAATTACACAAGAAAGTAGAAACTTTTGTATTTTATTTTAACTTTGGATTGCACTGTTTTACATTGCTTTTGGATTTTACACCATTGTTATTGTTGTTCCCTCAGGACTATTGCACTATACCTGTACGGTAATATTGTATTATAGTGTATTATTCTAATTTTTAAAATAGGTTGTATTTTTTTCAATTGTTTGTTGTGTTGCAGAATTGCATTGTTTTGTCTTGATATTTAAAATAAATATTTATGTCTACACACTGTGTATAGACTTCATTTTATTAATTTATTGTTACAATGTGTAAGAAACTGACAATATCCAAGCAATAAGTGATAGATATCAGTCCCAACAAGTTCTTCACTTTAAATTTCCTAGACTTTGTGAGCAATTTATATTTACTAAAGGGATACATTATGTAATCATTTGTGTAAAATTAAAGGTTTTATAAGAATGTTAAGTTTTTTCAACAGTTTAACGATATTAGCACCGGAAAAACTGTGAGTCTTTGCAAATATTGTTGAGTTTCATTTACGCAATGAGTCATGTTTTGCTCTGTCATTTTTACTTTCTCCTGCGGGCCTAATTGAATGCTCCAATGGGCCAGATTTGGCCCCCGTGCCATGAGTTTGACACATGTGCACAACAAGGTCAAACAAGGATAGGTAATGTGATTTTTAGGTTCATCAGTCAGACTTCAGATTTGTGAAAAAAAATGCTTGAAAATTATTTTTTTTTAAAAAAGAACCAAAACTGGCAACACAGACAATAGAAGAAATAAACATTATAAATTACAACAGCTCAACATAAGAATTGTAATATGAGGTTGTTTCATGGGACGGGGGGATCCAGTGATCCCTCTGGTTCTGCAGTATGTAATGCAGCTGACATATATGACCACTGGTAGTTTGGCATAAAAAGGGATTTGTGCACTGTTTAAGGGAAAGTAAAGGTCCCTTTGGAGAGCTCTTCTTCTCTACTTCATAGTCCACTACCAAACTTTAGAGTAGGAACTGTCTGAACTAGATTCTTTTTCGGGTCGCAACTGCTTTTATCCTCTTTCGGTAAACAAAAGAGGATCTATACATAGACATCTTTAACTTTTCCTGATTATTTACAGCAACTAAAAGCAGCACAAGTTGTCATTTTGACCAAAAAAGCTGCTAAATAGCAGGCTGAAGGCGGAATACAGGTTTTAAAACGGTAAAGTAGTCCCATTTTTAAAAGTTAATAAACCGAATATGGTGTAAAATAAAGTGTTTTGTTAGGCATAGATCTTCTAATACGAACATTTCAAAGATTTTAGGCCACATCTGTAAAAACGATGGAGGACTGTTGCATTGGATAGTTGTTCACCTCTACATGGAGTTTGTTAGACTTTTGCAGTGTTTAAACATCAGAGCGTGAGTCATTGAACATCAAACGAGTCTCTGATCCACTTTATAATGGTACAAACACAACATTCCTTTTCTATCCAAGCTTACTGTGTTAACCAGGGTTGAGGTCAATTACATTTTTCAGTCACAATTACGTTTTCAATGATCCATGTTTAATTACAATCCAATTATGATTACAGTGACCACTATTTTTTTCAATCACAATTAAATTATAATTCTTTTTAAACTTAGGAAGTCAATCACAATTATGTTCTCAATTACTAAAGTGAAATTACAATTAATCACAATTAGTGAGCATGAAATAAATCACCTAGCTTTCTGTTAGCATCTCTCATGATAACGGGTCCTAAATCATCTGTAAAATACACTAAAAACAAATATGTATCATCTAATTTCTTTCCCATCCATTGGTTACCTTGTTAGGCTTGATATGAAACATATTCTAAAAATTGTTAACTATATACTGTGTTTGTAGAACTGTACTTAGAACTGTAACAGGGTTCCCCAGTTTTGCGTCAAATTATATAACAATAATTGTAATAACAATGGTAATTAATTATCAATTTGAATTTATTGATCATATAAAAGGGATAATGCACATTAATAAACAGACATGCTGTAAATGAGCCATTTTGCCAAAAGAGGCTAATTTTCATCTGGTTACGTTTATAATCGACCCCAACCCTGGTGTTAACTCTTGCCTTATTCTGAGTTTTACTCTCTTTAAGTCTACGATGGGATTGTTTAGAGTTCTTTCAGAAAGATGAAACCAGCAACAACCAAGTTTGACATAAAACACTTTGACAATTAGGATCCAGCAACTACATGCTACAGATAATAGCATTTACTTTAAGAAAATCATGGCTATTGTTCGTTTAGGTGAGTTAAGTTTACAGTGTGAGTCAGATGTTTATGAAGCATCACTTTGACATTCTGTTTACCATGCAGCGTTTAGCATATCACGTGCATTAATGATTCTAACATGCATATACAGAGGGACGATCAACAGCCTGACACTCATCCAATCAACACATGACTAACTAAAACAAACTAAATCACTTGAAAACAATGAAAACAAAAAGAAAACAAACTACGACAAAACAAGTAGAGCTGATATTTTTTGATTACCTGGTAAACGTCCACTATAGACATCCAAATTTTACAAAATGAATCCAAGCCGGGTTACTACCTTAGCTGTTTGTACGTACAAATATTGGCATGTCTAATTATTTACTGTAAAAGCACATTCAGGTGTTGGTATAAAAACTGTAAGTTGCTCTATTCTTTTTAAACATCTTAAGATTATTTACAAGGAGTTAAACATTGATCTTTAGAAACATTGTGGTTTTAAACTCTAAAATATCACATAAACACAAAATAAAAGAAGAAAAACAAGGAAACAAAAAAGGATTTTTCCCCCCGAAAATAAGACAAAGTTTACGTGATAGTGGGATAACAGTTTTATCTGATATGCAGTTTCTAGAAGGGGATGATATTATAGACAAACGTTTAAAAAAAAAATCAAACATGAAAATAACTGATAGAATGAATTGGATTTTAATATAATTAAAAGTCTGCAAGATAACCTGGTGTTTGTATTCGTGGGTAGGAAAATGCAATGAATAAACAGTAAATAGGATAACAACTGTAAACTACTTCAGATGGATTTCCAGGTAGATATCAGACTGTTCTCAGACTTTAAATATGTTCAAACAGTTTCCATCTAGACTTTGTTGTTTGGATCAGGCCAGATGTGTACTTATTATGTTTTTTTTTTCTATCTGAAACCTATTTGTCACACAATTACAGGCTGCGCATGCTTTTTTCTAACACGTGTTATCATTTGGCTGAATTGCTACTTGAAACTGACTGGATTAACTTAAGTGCAATGGAAAATGACACATGAGACTTGAAAGCAAACAACTATTGTTCGGATGCTTTAAACACGCACCCGTCCTTCATATTTGGCTGTAGCTTCTTTACGGCAGTGTATGAACATTTCTCAACACTGAAAATCTATTCTCTGAGATTTATCCATGTTACCGTACATCTGTGGACGAGATAATCCAGAGTGTTTGCAGTGTTGTGTATTATACTGGCACAGACCTGACACCCTTGTTACTGTTTCTAGGCTAAGAAAGCACATCTTGGTCTACAGTGCAAGTTCTAGGTAAAAAAAAATAATATTGTAAATAATTAATTAGTTTAGTTTAAAAAAAAAAAATCAACGATCTAATATCAATTTAATACTCCAATTTATAATGTATATTAGCAAAATTATGGCAAGTTGTGAACACCCAATACATGGAGTTCTATTGGTGGACTAAAATGGAACAGGTGTAAAATTTGTTTCTTTTTGAGGAGGTTTGCTCTTCTTTTTCTCTCATATGCTGCTGGAGAGCAATGGGTTAACAAACTGTGGGTTGATGAAGGAGAAACCCGAAAAATCGGCTTGGTCGATGTTAGCGATGACCAGCTCGTCTGGTGGCGTTAGCTGAGGCTGCGTGCGAGTGAAGAACTTGTCAAAGTTCTCGGCTCCTTTGCCGCACTGCAAAAAAAACCAAAAAAACATATTCAGTGTTTACAACATTACACATGTGCACATGCATTCTATCAAGAACAGGGGTCACCAACCTTGCTGAAACTGTGGGCTACTTCATAGCTACGTTATAGTCCGAAGGGCTACCAGATTTCAAAGCACTTCTTAGATACCAAATGTTTATGGTTTCTTTAATTAGAGGGTAAGGTAATAAGGAATGCTAGTTAAAAAGGTAGGACATGTTTAAGTTTCAACATGTAACACTTTATTTCTCTTCATTTATGCAATTGTTTCATTTTCACTACATTTCATAGTAAATTATGTCATATTTTACAAAAATACAACTTGTTTTAAAAAAAATATATCTTATATATTATATTATATTATATTATATATAACATACACGGAATCGGCAACACTTAAAAACATTTGTCACAATGTTTCAGGGAAAAATAACATTTAAAGTTGGTTAATTTAGCACTAAAAATGTATTATTTTATTCTGTTTAAGCAGTATATAACTCTACTGAGTACTAATTACATCTGTCATATGTCGTATTTATCTTTGTGAGTTTGAATCCTGGAAAGCGAATCAGATTTTAGATGGAGATCATTGGTGACTAAAGCTCCTAAGGGCCCCTCACATAGTCCATGCGGGCTACCAGGTGCCCATGAGCACCGTGTTGGTGACCCCTGATCTGGAACAAAAGGGCAACTCCACAGAACCACTAACACAGCAATGGGAAAGCAACAGATCTTTAAAGAGACACTAAACTTCAAAACGTGGGTATCTGAGTATGAGGTAGTGTTGCTGACTGACTCTTGACATTTTAGTCAAAGTATTTAGTACATAGTACTTGCTATTGGCTGAGAATGGTTGTGTGTGACATTTTGGTGGTTTCCTACGTCACTGTTGGCCCCGCCCCCCATAAATACTAGTGGCTGTCGACTCTATAATCCTTGGTTAGTAGGATGCAGTGTTGTGCTGGTTACTGAAAAAAAAGAACTAGTAACCGTTACTAGTTACTTCATTAACAAAGTAACTCAGTTACTATTTTGATTACTTACACCAAAAAAGTAATGCGTTACTGGAAAAAGTAACTTCTGAGTTACTTAAGATTTAATTTACGGGCGACCGTGGCTCAGGTGGTAGTGGGTTGTCTTCTGATCGAGAGGTTGGGGGTTCGATCCCAGTACCTGACTATGTGTCGAAGTGTCCTTGGGCAAGACACTGAGTTGCTCCCAGTGGCTCCTAGCGCCTTGCATGGCAGTCCTGTCCCACTGGTGTGTGAATGTGATACACTGCTTCAGTGTGGTGATAAAGCGCTATATAAAATCAACTCCATTTACCAAGTCCATTTTAAACAGGGGCTTTCACCGGCCATGTAATGTTACTACATTAATGAAATTCGTCCTCTGCATTTAACCCATCCCTGGGGAGCAGTTCGGGGTTAAGGGACTTGCTCAACAACTTGCTCAACAACCCACAGTGACGGCCCAGGTGAGGCTTGAACCTGCAACCCTCCGATTACAAGTCCAGAGTCCTTAACCACTAGGCCACCACTCCCCTACTAAGATTTCAGTAATTACACATGGACAGATTTGATGTGATCAATGCACAAGACCACATGAGTTCTGATTGAAAAAGTATAAAAATATTATAGTTTTTGTTGACATGTATTTTTTTTTAATGTAATCATAGTCTAGATTCTAATGCTTCAACCATTAAAACAATTTGAATGGATGTTCTTTCAGCCTCTGGTTTATATAAAAATGGGCAACAAGTCACACCTGATCCTTTCCATTGCCCAATGGGAGAGGCAGAAGCTGAAAACATCAGATTACATGCTCTAAATCATATTCACCTGGAGTCCAATGCACCCTTGTGAATACATTGAGAGAGTCACAGCTGTGGGACAGCGACAATTAATACCACGAAGGAAAACCTAAGAACCTCCACCATATCATGATGTAATTCATTTAAAAATGTTATAAAAGTGTTCTTGAGCTTTAGCCCAAATAAGATATATATGCTTCAGACACAAGACTCATTTGCGCCATCGGACTACAACAGGGGTGTCAAACTCATTTTAGTTCAGGGGCCAAACACGGAGCAGTTTGATTTCAAGTGGGCCACAGAATTAATGCAGGAAAATTAGTAATTTCTACAATATTATGCCCTAGTTTGTAATTCTACGTATACATAAAATGCTAAATATGTAGGAAACTGACAATATCCAAGCAATAACTGATAAAAATCAGTCCCAACAGGATCTTCATTTTAAATTTCCTACATTTTGTGAGAAATTTCTATTGAATTGAGGGAAATATTATATAATAATTAGAGGAAAATTGAAAGTTTTGTAAGAATTTTTACAGTTTAACATTGAAAGTGACTGCCATCATGCAATATTAGCATCTGAAAAACTGTGAGTCCCTACAAATATTGTTGAGTCAGACTTGAGTTTTGTGAAAGTGATATTTGAAAAATTCTTTAAAGAAAATGTATAATTATTATGTAATAATTTAAAAGAATTTTGAGGTTCTTTTTAACAAACATTAAAAATTACTGCAATCATGCAATATAAGCACCGAGAAAACTTTGAGCAGCTGCAAATACTGTTTAGTTTCATTTACACAATGATCCCTGTTTTCTCTGTCATTTTCACTTCTCCTGCGGGCCAAGTTGGATGCTCCAAAGGACCGGGTTTGGCCCCCCGGCCATGAGTTTGACACGTGCATTACAAGGTCAAACAAGGAGAGGTAATACAGTATGGTTCCTCATGAGAACAAGGCGAGCTGTTAGCTTTTAAAAGACAACATCAAACGTGTTTTGATGTTTCTGTGATGAGAGAGGCGTGAAATCTGTTCAGAGACATGGAAATGAATCATCGCACATAATGGAGGCTTGGAAGCCGTGGGAGCGCAGCACTCTAATTTATTTTGTTGTGACAGAGAAGCTACACACACGTGTGTCTGTGATGACGGACGGATGTCAGGACGAAAGTGTGACTGCTTTCCATATTCATATCCAACAGAGCATGAGGTCATTATCTTAATGTATGACCTACCATTGCAAAATGAACAAAATAATAAATTACATCTGCATTAACTCACCTCACTTAACCTGAGAAACTCTGATATTGCTATTAGAACACTATGGCAGTGAGGTGTTGCTAAAGGACAAAGAACGCAAAGAAGAACATTTTAGGTGATCAAGAAAATAGTTTTTTTGTTGGGTTTTTTTGACCAAAAACAAATGACTTTTTGGCCTAAAAGTATTTAATGAGCTACTTCATAACAGTAAAATGTTAAGGTTCAATATATTCAGACAAGTTTATTCAGGAAATTTACTTTAAAATGTACTTAAATCTCCTGACATGTTTCGACTGCCAACTGTCAGTCTTCCTCATGGGCATCTACTGATTGCTTTGATGTGTCCTTATGAGTTGGGCGGGGCTAACTTGAGAACGCAAAGGCAAACACAAACGCTGGATTAAAGAAGCCATCGAGAACATTTTTACTCTTCCACACCTGGGACTCTCTTTTCCAGAGACCAATCAGGGGACAGGGGGCGTGGCCAGCCTGAGTGAACTCTCAAGTTGTCTCATAAGGACACATCAAAGCAATCAGTAGATGCCTCTGATGAAGATTGACAGTTGGCAATACCTTAGAAGAGTGTTTATCAAATAGTGGTATGTGATGGCACTACAGTGGAGAGGGAGAGAGAGAGAGAGCGAGAGCGAGAGAGAGAGAGAGAGAGAGAGAGAGAGTGTCTTGGTGATTGACAATAGAATTAAATCTATTCAGGAGCCACTAAATCAGTGTTTTTCAACCTTGGGGTCACCTGAAATTTCTAAAAAATGTAAATTGTTTAAAGATTTTTAAACAGTTTTAACTATTATGTATTAATTAAAACATAATAAAAAAAGTAATTATATGGGGTTGCCAGAAATGATTGATATCAAAATGGGGTCACGATCCAAAAAAGGTTGGGCACCACTCCACTTAATGCTGTTTCTTTCCACTTATTCACAAAATTAGATCCTATAAAATCTAAGTTATCACTGGTGCATTCCATCGTTATGCTCTATCGTTGTATTAAGACTGTTTTCTAAGCAAAATGTTGTAGTCGGACAAAGGGGGTACATGGATTCAGAAATAAAGTTAAAAAAAGTTTGAGAACCACTGCCTTAAAAGGTAAGTGTATCAAAAGATGAACAAAAAAATAAAATTGGTCCATAAAGTGTGCTCCATTACATCCCACCAGATGTCTTTGTTTTGTTTTGGGGGAACAAAAAGCAGTATAGCACAGTGCTGTTCATAAATTCTAGGTCTCATTGTGTGACTCAGTCAGAGTTATTGGGGTTTGGCTACATCCTTCCATTCAGCGACACAGTGTCCTACATTGGTTTATGACCTACTTTCTTTCATCTTCTATCTCTCCCTCTCTCCCAGCACACAGACTTGAACGCCTCTGCACTCAAGCATATTAAAAGAGGACTCAGCTTGTCAGAAAGATGAATAAATGGCTGTCTCCAATATAAAAGTGCACCAGGACTGTTTTCTTTCGCTCTCTCTTTGTTTTGTCTCCTAAAACTGTGACTAGTATGGAAGTTCTAATGTCAAGTTGACCCTATTCAATGTTTATCATTCAAAAAATAATAGTTGACTCTTTTCTGCTTCATATTTAATGTATTTTCCTAATTTGATGGGTACAATTGATTAAGAATAAAATTATCATGATAATATTTTTCAATGTGTTGAAAACATAATGCACGCATTGGCAGAGCCGGATTATATACAGTAAATGGACTTCACTAGGCAGAATGTATTTTTTGGCCCCTCCTCCATTGATGTTATTTATGAATTGAAATCTGACACTTACCAAAGTTAGTATAGTAACTTATTATAATAAGAAGTTAATTCACATTTTACATAGCGTAGTCTTGTTGGATCTTTGTATACTGAAATAAATTGTGTCGGACATTTTTTTTAATTATTATTATTTAGACGTTATTACCCAGCTCTATTAAATGCTATTAAAATATCCTTATCTTATCCATTGTGAGTGTCATTTTTTAGGCAGTAGTAGCAGTAAATCACCAATAGGTATCAGCATTGCTATGTAAACAGAGCAAATGAGATAAATGTTGTAAGCTATTGCATTTTGCAGAAAATCTTAATTAAATGTGTAGACTAAATTGAACAGTTAAATAAATAGTCAAATATACTTGATTTATTTATTTCTTTAAATGTAGTTTTACAACAAAAACAATAATTGATCAAAGTCAGTGGAAATGCCACAAAGACCCTTTTATTAATCACTAGCAGCTCAATATCAACATTTTGTGCCACTTTTGACTTTTCCCTTCATTAAGGCTGAAATGTGTGACTAAATTCTGTAGTACTTTTAAACCACATTAAGCACGCTGTCCCTTTAAGAAAGTCAGCTGAGCTGCTTGGTCCCTCTGTCTGGCCCCCCTGCCAATCGGGCCCCAGGCACGTGCCTAGTTTGCCTTTGCGTTAATCCGGCTCTGCGCATTGGTGTTCCTCTGGGGTCAATTTAACCCTGAGCTGTTTAGCTGTAGCTTGTCTGTCTGTGTATTGCAACCTGCTCTCTCTCTCTCTTGAAAATGTCCTCGAGGAAAATGTTTACTAACATGGAGGTTTTGGAACAGCTCTTTCACAGTGAAAGTGACATAGAGGAGAATGTGTCTGAAACTTTATCGTGAATAACCCCACATATGTCGCAAAAAGGAGATAAAAATAAGTAAATAAATATGTTTATGAGATGAAAGGGGGGTCATCAACATCACTAAATATGGCTCATTCTGTGAGAGTCATAAATGTGCACCCCAAATTAGAACATATCTGGATGGAAGATTTTCAAGATGCACTGACTCTAAAACTGAAAGTATGACCTGATGGTGACGCTGCAGGAACGGTCATATCATCACCACAACCAATAGGGTTCATACTTTTGTGGTCATTAATGTTCCCAGTAAATTTGAGAAGATTTGGATGAAAACCATTCAAGATAAATTCATTCTAATTTAAAAGCGTGGCCTGATGGTGACGCCAGAGAACAGGTCAAGGTTTCATTATCAAGGGATTATTTATGTTTTCAACAAATAAACAAAGTGTCTGACACAAAAACTTGGTCAACAATTTTCTGGATCATTTTCTTGGGGCAAACATGGATGTCAGAATGTGCTGGTAATATTTAAGGATAATAGGAGGGTGAACAGTTCTGGATTCCATCCTTCAAACCCTTATGGTATCAATAACAAAGACTTTGAAATCATTATCCTGTGCTACAGCCAATATAAAAAAATATGTATATATATACAGTATGAAAATCCATAGTGTAGGCCTCGTAGATCAATAAATTGAAGATCATCTGCTAAAAAAAGAGGATGTAAAAGGTTGAAATTGCTGCTCTAAAGTTTGTTTTGAGCACCACTGTTTATTGACATTGTCGGAAACTTTTTGCGCTCTGCATTGTGGGATGTGTAGAAGTGTTTTTACTTCATTTTGATATCACTGAGAATACGGAGAAGAACAAACGAGAACAACAAAACAGTGTCAAGCCAATCCCTGTCCTCAAATTATTGTAAGAATGAAGTAAAAAGTGTCTAATCACCCATCTATGGGACTCCATATCCCACAATGCAATGCACAAAAATATCAACAGAGTGAGTGTTTATGGGAGAGATGAAAACAAACTTTCGAGCAGCAATTTCAACCTTTTACAGATATTTTTCGAGCACATGATTTTTGAGTTATTGATCTGTGAGGCCTATACTATGTCTTTATCTGATAAGATTATTTTGTCTCCAGTAGCTTTAAAGTTTACATGTCCTCCTTTTCTATCGACTCGGAAACACAAACGTTTACTGTTACCTATACACCTTTAAACTTGACTTTTCAAACTGCCTCCCATAATATGCTACAAGAAGAACAGACCAGTTCTGCCAATCACAACTTTGTTGATTTCCTTTTTCTTGGGCTGCAGTGAATCATAATTCATCCAGACTGTTCGTGCTTTTTGGCCTTTTTATGTGTGTTCCATGCGTTTCATGCACATGATTATTCATTCAGCCAAAGAGCCATGTGCATCCTCTCGCTGGACGATGCATCAGGACTTCTGTGCAGTGACAATGTCCTCCCACTCTTTCCCTGTTTGTCCTCCTTACTTCTATCAATCACAATCAACTGTTTGCTAACTGACCTACCTTTTTTTTTACACTGAACTCCTTTAGGTTATTTAGGCCAGTGGTTCTCAAAGTGGGGTCTCAGGACAAGAAAAATCTATTATTCATTTTGTAACATTACAAAAGTGTATAACTACATATGGGGACCAATGGACCAATAAAACAAACATATACACATGTACAGTCTATTGATACTGTTATATCACCGTGAAGTGCGATAGTTGTCTCAAAAAGGTTTCAATTAAATATATTTTGTTCATTGTTAATACATTTAACACTTATTATGTTATTCACAAGTCTAGTACAGGTACTCTTTAAGTCAATTTCTACTACGGAGATCTTAAATATTTAAGTTGAAATGTTCAAAGAATATATCATTTCTATGGCATTTAGAGCTACAAATGGCAGTAAATTGTGTTTAATTGATGTGAAGCTTATAATGGGGTACTGTAAGAGGGTCCCTGGATCTAAGAAGTTTGAGGAGCCCTGATTTAGGCTACTAGTGATCCACAAGTAGGAGTAAGTAGGAAATAAACCTTGAATTACAACAGTGTTGCTGTCGAGTGTCAGAAACCAGATGAAGGATTCTACTGCACAGACTGAAGGCTCACTGATAGACACAGATGATTTAAATCTCCCAGCTGGTTGGAGGCAGAGTATCGATTGCAATTCTACAGCTGTCACCGTCAGATAGTGCGATAGAGCGATGAAAGATGCAGAAGGAAAAGGAAAAAAGAGGAGTGGATTAGAGAAGACATTTGTGAATGAGGGGAATAATGATTTGCTATAGCAGGGTTCTCGCCAGCGGTGTTGAGCGTAGGGCCCCCTACGGTGTGATTTTGATCCCCTACAATGTGATGTAGAGGAAACACAGCATAGAGAGCTTCTCTGTTTGTTCGTTTTTTAATCGGTACTGTTGTAATACTTGTTGCACACTTGGACACAAAAGGGTCTTCCAGGCATGTGTGGGTTGTTTTAACTCTTTTTAATCTGCATAACCAAAAAACACATACCCTTGTACGTCAGTCACATCGTCTACTTAATACAGATGCTCCCGTCTTCACCTGAGGTCCCCAATTTCTGCAGCTACTTACCTTCCCCAGATGTAGCCTGTGTGCATTTTCTGCTTTGTAACCCATAATTATTACCATCCAATATAAACAGTGTGCTTCAACCGGGACGTAGCGTGTAGCGGCACATGAAGCTGCTCGTCATGTTTAACTCATCATTCTACATGCGCGCGCACTGATGAGAATAATGTCGAACAGGTTCAGCTCGAGTTCTATCGGGTTTGGGTCTTCTTTTTTTCGGCCAAATTAAAGCTCTACTATGTGCATCCTCTACTTTGTAACCAATAATCACCATCCAATAGAAACAGTGTGTTTCATAATCTAAACAAAAACAATCAACCAAATAAAACAATAGAAAAATATAAAATTAATGAGTTGGAGGAAGGGGCGTTTCAAAGAGTCCACACAGTCAAGCTCACAGAGGGACTGGTGTAGGCTTTTCCAGAGTACCGCCTGGAACGCCAGGTCACCACGGGTTTTAAAATGAGTCTTTGGGATCATAAGGAGACCCTGGCCTGAGGACCGAAGGGTGCGCGCTGAAGTGTAGGGGCACAACAAGTCAGTGATGTATTGAGGTGCCTGGCCATGCATCGCACGGAAAGTCAGGACTTAAATTTATAGCTCAATATGAAAATTGACTGGAAGCCAATGAAGACCGGAAAGAATGGGGGTAATGTGGGCTGTTCTGGGTGCACCGGTCCAAAGTCTGGCTGCAGCATTCTGAACAATCTGTTCTCTTTAGAGTCGACTTGCTAAAACAGGTGAAAACCGAGTTACAGTAGTCAATGCGTGACAAGATTAAAGCGTGGGTAATAATTTTCGAGATCTGATTTGGACAACAAAAATAAGAAAAAAAAACCCTTTAGGCTTTACTTCACAAAATGTGGCCCTGTCCTCTACGCTCTCACAGAGACACAGGCACACCAAGCCTCACTTTCTTCTTCAGTTATGATCTCATATCAACAAGTTAACAAGTTTGCACTCATGCAAAAGAAGAGACACAGGGATGAGGGTGTAAGTGCAAGAAAACCTTCCTTTGGTGCTTTAATCAATCCACACGCACACGCACGCGCGTACACACACGTAAAGCACGCATAATTCACCTCAGTATAGGAACTGCATCTCTCGAGGGTTGAAATGGAGGAAACCTATATCATATTTAAAATGTGTTCCCTGTTCTTATGTGCGTGTGTGCGTGTATGAACTAGAAATAGACAGTGTGTGATCTTCATCATCATTTGCAAACTCAAAGATATTTCACACACTGCTTACTGTGCATGAAAATGTGTGCTGTATAAGATATGCATAAATAACCATGCACACGCTACTTGCAACCTACTGTGCTGCTGTGGCTTAAAAACAGGGCAGCATGTGGAGTTATTGTTTTCTACACAACAAGGACATTATTCAATTTACCATGAGTTTACTCGTCCTGGTTAAAAGCAAACATTTAAGTAAGATATAGCTTTAGCTTTTATGCTGTGAATCACTAAGCACCTATGCGCTGTGTATTTTTGAAATAAATAAAACATCTAATCTAATTTGATATTCTCAACATCAGTTCCTGGTCATTTTAAATTGCAGCAGTATGTCACCAAAGACTGCAGCCACTATTTTAAACATACATTAACACTCATATATGGATATCTGCAGGGAAAAGCAGGCTTATTCAAAATTCAAAACAATGTGTTCAGGCTGCAACAATTTATCTATAACTTATAAACTAGTGTGTTTTTTTTTTGTGTACAGCTTAGGTTCAAAATGTAGTACAATTTCACCCTTTCAGCCTCGTAATTATCACTTCTACTGGTATAAATTCTGGTGTGATAGCAGAACGTGATTAGCAAGTAGCTAACACTAAATCCCAGTTGGGATGTGGTGTCTTATGATTCGCCATATGTTTTAGAGCCGCTGATTGGCCCTTTTCTCACACAGGCTTTTTTTTTTTTTTAATTTGGAGTCACTTTACTAAATATATTTTAGTAAAGCTTCAGATCATCCACCAATCAAATGAGAGAAGAATGCACAGGTACGATAAAGCTTCTGATGTGAACATTATAAAAGCTTTCCATTCCATGTGTTTATATATTCAGTTTTTCTTGCCACGTCTTCCCTCTTTCTCTCTGCAATGTGTACAGGCCCATGTGTGTATATACAGTATCTTCTATTTGATTTATCTGCTGCTGAAACTGTGCAAATTTCCCCTTTGTGAGACTAATAAAGGTTATCTTTATCTTTACCTTTAATCACAAAACAGCAGAAATTATGCCTATAAAAAATTATCAATTTAATTTAAAATTAAGGTAAACTTTTAAGCTTTCAATCAATTTTACTTAACTGTTCTGTTGTTAGCTAATGTTATACATCTACTGAATTATGCTGTTTTTCTATGTTATATCAAATATGACTGTACATTTAAACATGAAAAGTGAAGTATGTCTATCACATGATGATAATCATGATATAAAACTGTGCAAGTTTTCACGACTCACCACTTTAGGCTTGAAAGGTGGCTGTATCTCTCTGTTCTGAAGGCGATCCCAATCAATACGTCTAAAGAAGGCGTGTTCTCTGATGTCTCGCTCTCCCTCTGGTCCGCAGCCGAGACGCTTGGATGGGTGTTTGGTCATCAGCTGCTCATGGACGGCAAAAGAAAAGAATATATTAGAACTACTCAAAAAAGTTACAACAAATGTCTAATTTATCAGAATAGAAGGGACACGGTAAGTTACAAACGTATTTCTACCTTTGTATTTACATTGGCCCTCATTCATCAACCGTTCATATAGATTTAGTCATTTTAAGGCTTTTAAAGGTTTATATTGTTCATTTCTTTTAATGTGATATGTATTGCCTCAAGCATGCGGACAACAGAGGTTGATAATTGTCATATGTCCATGTGTGTCGCCAGGATCTCTGTTGTGTAGTTGTTAGTGCACACAGGGGGGCAGACGTCGCCTGCTCAGTAGCTGATCCTCTTCCACACAGTGTTCAAATGAGTTCCTTTAAGTCCAGTTTTCACATCTTAGTTTTGCTCCATCTCAGCTGTGAGGATGCAGATTTTCATCTCAAAAAAGCTTATTTTCTTGTTTGACCTCAGTGGGCGGGGCCTCCGATAATGATGATGGAATTCAGCCACCGCATTTATCAACACCCGATCATTTGTACGCTGGGATTGGTCAAGTACAAATGTTTCATAAATGACACGTTGGTCCTGTTGTGCGATCAAATGTGCACTAAGATTTGAACCTCGGCTAATTTCTTCAAATTTTTTTTTTTTCAATTTCAGTTTTCTACACAGGAATTTAAAGTTGTGTCAAAAAACCCTGCATGCCCCTCAAAAGTGCTAATTACAACACATGCACTTGTCAGATGTAATACCAGGCAGTAGTTTCTTTCTCACTGTGCTTCGCCTTGATGTGCATGCAAAAGATAAAAACATATGTGCACATGGATATCAGGCTTAATAGACATCGACAGTATAAGGAACGAGATGACTTATTCATGTACTCTTTGACCGAGTGAGTTTGAATGCTTAAACAGCATGGCTGGAAGTCTTAGGTAGTGTGTGTGCATGGTGTGATAACCAAGTAATGTTCCTGAAACAAAGCATGCATACACAAACGACCGCGGTAACTCAAGCACATCTCTCATCGGTGATGCTTAGCGTTTGGCTCAATCATCTTAGGGTGGAAGGTATTGGTTTTTAACATCAATTTTGCTGTGCAAAACCCTAAAATTGAAGGAAAAGAGAACATTTTAAAAAGAGATGGTATACCATTTACTAATACTATGAGATACAGATAGAGCAAGAGCACTGAGAGAGCGTAAACCTCCACCAAGAGCAACATCTCCTCTTTTCCAGATATTGGCAGTTATCTAGATCAGTGGTGCCATGACCATTTACAATGTAAAGGTAGTGGTGGCAGTGGTGGTTTAACAGTTAAGGAACCGGGCTTGTAATCTTAGGGTCAGCGGTTAGAATCCAACCTGGGTCAAGTCGTTTAACACTTAACTGCTTGTGTTGTACATCGTTGTGGATAAAGGCATCTGATAAATTAAATTGTAAATTGCAAAGGATTTAAGACATTTATATCCTCATTAATAACAATACATATTGTACTATAGGTCCAAATGTATGGGAAGACCCTTTAAAAAAAAAAATGCATACCGGATCCGGTCCATATGAAACTCAGTGAGGTAATTGATGTACCAACCCAATATAACTAAGTCGAATTTCATCATGGTTGGTTAAAAATTGCAAACTGAGATATACCAATGTTTTGCCAAAGAAGAGAGATAGGGATTTTTTGATTTTGAAACTGATCTAGACTCAGTATATTGATCCGGATCCCATCCAGGTAAGATCTACCGTTGGTAAAATTTTTATCAAAATCCTTCAAGCACTTCTGATGTAATCCTGCTAACAGACAAACAAACAAATGGAGAAACGACAGTGAAAATATTACTTCCTTGGAGATAATTAATATTGAAAGACAGTCTGAAGCTACAGAGCTACAAAGAATGCAAGATTTTCATAGTCCTGTTAACAAATACAGGATAAAATGTATATCCTGGTACTCCAACTTAAGTTCTACTCTGCTAAGAACGTTCCCTTTGCATGTTTAGACATTCTTTAAGTAACCTGGTTTTCTTTAAACAGTCTGAAAACACGTACGACACGTTATTAGCAATACATTTCCTGTGCTAGTGAAAATGTGACTCCTTTAGATGTCGTGCCTCTGCGAGTTAGCCGTCCATCAAACTTATGGATTGTTGTGCAATGCACCTTGCATTGTATAGAGTCAGGTGGGTTTATCCCCAACAACCCTTCATCTTTAGAGGCATAACTGGTGACTTTTCAGCTACAATCACAACAACAAACTGACACTGCACTTTCAAACAGCTACAGCTGGTTCAGAACGCTGCAGCTCCAGAACAAAGAGGTCAGAGCACATTAGTCCAGTTTTAAAGTCTTTCCACTGGCTCCCAGTCAGCCTCAGAACAGACTTTAAAGTTCTGCTGCTGGTGTATAAATCTGTGAATGGGTTTGGTCCAGGGGTGGACTGGGACCAAAATTCAGCCCTGGCTTTTTCTGTCCAGACCAGCTCACTTCATTATCAGTAGACACCACGTAGAAGCTGTTAAGTCAGTAATGCTCGACATGTGGCTTAATTTGAATTATTATTCCACCAGAAAAACTTAAAAGGGGGAACTTTAACCTCTTTTTTTTTTTTTAAATCTTTTTCCTTTGCAACTTCCTTTGTCCCATTTTTGCCACTTTTCAAAACTTTTTTCAGACTTTTTCATCACTATAATTATCCCTTTTTATTTTTCTTCTTCTTTTTGACACTTTTATCAAATTTGTGTCCCTTCTTTAAGTCTTTGGTCCACTTTTTACCCCAGTAAGCTAACTTTTAGCCCAATAAATACCACTTGTTTCCTTTTTTCCATATATTTAGCCTCTTTTTGTTCCACATTTTTGCCCTTTTTCACTATTGTTTGCCACATTTTGCACATTTAAGTTACCCTTTGCCATAACATACCACCTGGTTCCTCTTTATTTGTCCATTTTTGGCTCATTTAAATGTTTTTGCCACTTTTGGACCTTTTTTGGCCGCTTGTTCCCATGTCTGCTTCCACTCACTCGTCAAAAAAAACAAAAAGGTAGCGGCCCGGACCAGACTACTTTGGGTCGATGGCCCCACGAGACGATGCCCGTTATGCCAGATGGCCAGTCTCCCCTTGGTTTGGTCCAGAATACATCAGTGAGATGTTAGTCAGGTACAAACTCAGCAGGTCTGTCAGATCCATGGACACAGTTTTGCCTTGGATTGCCTTTAACACAAACTGATAACAGTTCCACTGACGGCTGATTAAACAAAAATAATTAGCTGCTTTCTGTTCCAAATCACAGTGATTGACAGTGAGAAAACATCACGTCTTAAAATATCCATGTAATGATGTGACTGCTGGTCTGAAACAGTGCTGACACCTTTAACCACTAGCGTTGACATTAAATCCCAAGGAACCTTTAAACATTCTGTCAACGACTGTTTGCAATATCATAGAGCTACATTGCAGAAGGACTTTTTAGCTGATGGCTTAACAGGATTTCTAACAGCCTACACAGCGTCAAAGCCTCGCTGCTGTTTCTGGTGATGATGTGAGATTCTGTGATGCATGATGCAAAGGGAAGTGAAAACCACAACGACAGGGCGAAAATGAGATTCAGGTTAAATAAAAAGAGGTGATGATGTTGGGTCGCTCGGAGGAGGAGGAGGAGTAGGCGATACAACCAAGACGATGGCGCTATGATACTGACTTATATTATTATTTTAATGCAATAGTCGATGAAGTAAACATATTAGGCCTGTACTATGAAATTGGATTTCCTCTTATCGCGCTAAATTTCGTGATTTTTCTCTGTGTGCTGTATTACAACGCTGGTTAACCTCTTACGCTGACCAGCTAACCTGATATAAACAGTACTGTATGTACAATACGATTCACTATTTGCATGTCACAATACAATAAATCCCAATACTAAACAATATGATATACATCGTGACATATTGTGATATCAATAATTACAAATTTCACCGTTACAAGTACAAAATGGTGTGAAATACAATTTATATATATATATTTTTAACTTGTAGGAACAAGTAAATGGGAACTAACCAAAATTCAAGTACTAATATCAAAAACAAGTGGTTTATCACATTGTCAAATTACATTTTTCAAAAAAGTTCAACTTTTTCTGTTGAGTTCTCAAATTCTTAAAAAAAAGTAACCACCCGCATCAATGAGAGTGCACAGTATGTTTTATGAAAACTAAGTGCAATTAACTTCCAAGCTAAAATGCATTGAGGATTGAGGTAGTTTAACAAGGTCTGATGTGGTTCACTGACACCTAGTGACTGGGAGTTTTACGTGCTCTGTATAAGTTAGAGCAATTAAATATTTTTTTTGTTCAAAAACATAAATCAATTTGGATATTTTTCAGATCGATATGATTATCGGGCAGTGAAATATCACAATATATCGCAAAATCGAAGCCTGCTGAAGCCACTATACCAGCGCGTACACTGACAGATAAAGCTGGATGACCCACTACTGCAAGTTTCCTCTCAACAGTTTAAATAAAAAAACACTAGGGTTAAAGGGTAGAGGAGCGGAAAGCTTCAACGCCACTTCCCAGATAGCATCTAAAAAAAGCATCTTTCTCCCAAAAAAAACGTGTGAAGTGTGTAAATCTGGAAAAGTGAGAAGAAGCTTTACGATCAACATGTCAAGGTTAATCCAGTGAGAACGGTAAAAGGGTTACTAAAGAGTTATTTAAATAAGACCTATATTTATCTTTCTTTCTTTTGAAACAAATGGTTTCCTTTTTGTGAATGTTTGCATACACAGACATACATGCTAACTTATATAAACACAATAAAAACACATAATACAACGTGTTATTGTGAATTTTCTTAAAAAGAAGATTAAATAATAATTATGAAATATAATAGAACAGTTTTATGCAGGACAAAGAATTAGTGACCAAATATGTTTAGGAATGATTCGAAAAAATCATAAATGATTTCAAAATCAGCCCATAAAGTTTGGACAATGACCAATATCTACTCACCCCTTTGCAGATTAAAACGGCTTCTTTAGAAAGTGACTTGGGGTATGACACGTTGTGCTCCATGATGGACTGGAACAACTCATCTTCATCCTCACCATCAAATGGAGGCTGGACACAAAATGGGAATCAGTATTAGATAAAGAGCAGTTTATTAGATAAATCTGCGCTCACTGACCCCATTTTTAGTAATCGAAAAGTCACAGATTCAGATAAAAAAGACGACAAAAAAAAAAAAACATTTGTATAATATTTGTGGCTTCAATTCTTCAATAAATTTAAATTGCAGCTCCACACAGTTAAAAGTAAATGGAGGTGGCAAACATCTCCAGATGGGAATAAGATGCTTTAAGCTCCGCTGGGCAAATGGAGTGGATGACCCAGCTTCTCCTACATCACCGCTGGGTTGCTATCATCATCAACATTAATGTGGGTGTAGTGAGTGACAAACCATAAAAACGATTATTCATCATTTCCACTCTACATGCCCCTTCGACTTGTCTAGGTCAAGCGTTGTAAAATCTTTCTTTTAAAATCTCGAGTTATCCAACGGTACACAATGAACAATCATCCAATAAACATTATGTACAGTATAAAACCCAGATATATCTCAGAATTGTAAAAATGTTAATTAAAGAGATCCGTTGGATAAGAATCCGTGTACCCTTCATTTTTTGATTTTTCCGTTTTATAACAAATCAAAGTAACAAATAAATGGTGTGGTTATTTACAGAAATACAGAAAAATCCAAAACCAGACAAGCAGCGTTTTTCTGTATTAAAATGAAATCTTGTTCCGTTTGTGTGATATTTGGATGTTTGAGGGAAACTATGACGAGAGCTTCATGTTTTAATCTCACCACACAGAGGGGACCCACGGACGGGGGGTGGGGACGTTTGCGAAAAACACACACAATGTGTGATTAACGGAACCAGAGGTGGTGTAATGAATCTATGGTGCTCCTCGTTTCTAGTGATCAACTTCCATGTGTGTTGACGGCTGCACCCTAACCCTAACCCTGCACATTTACTGTTCCTCACATTACCCTCAGAGTCATTAGTCAGTCACCAGTTCATTTGGATACTATTTGGACCATAACACCACAAAATAAAACATAAACGTGAGCAGCTTTATACGAGCTAAAACAGGAACAGAATCAGAAAACTGCTGAAATAAATTCTAAGCAGTTCTATTGTGTGTGGAGACCTGGTCCAGGACCTGGGGAGGGAAACCAGGTGCAGCGGACTTCTGTTCTTGCTCTAATATCGCACAAAAATATATATCTTTTTTAAAACAGAAAAGCGCTGCTTATCTGGTTTTTGATATTTTTTTGGTCTTGATTTTAAGTCAGTGAAACAAAATAACCATATCATTTATTTGTTATTTTGATTTGGTTTTAAAATGGAATAACCAAAGAACAAAGTGTACACAGATTAATAGGAACTGATAATATCAAACATTTAACAACACAAAACATTTCAAATTTTCATTAGAATATAGAAATAATACAATTCCTGGATATCTTACCACTTTTTAACCAATAAGAGACTTAAAGCGTGAACCAATTTATCATTCCTGATGTGAATAAACAGATGTTTGTCTTATAACAGGAGGCACATGTGCACACGTAATGTCAATGTGCACCAGGGCTAAATTTAACCCATTTAATTGAAATCATTAAAGGTTACACAATGTTACCTGGACAATGGGCCGCAGGGGTAGTGGGAACATGTGCACGTGTGTGGAAGTGTGTGTTTGTTATTCTGGTGAGAATATGTTCACCTAAACACATTTTACTCAAAGCTGTGCATTTGAAGGAGCTTACGTATCGAAAGATTATCTAACTGTGAAGAGCATGTGTGCACAATTACTAAGTGTAAAGTTCTTTACCTGATCTATGGTTACATAAGGGCCAAAGTGTGTGTTTGTGTGTAAATGTGAAGGCCTGCTGCTCACCTGTCCTGCCAGCATTTCATACAACAAAACTCCGAACGCCCACCAGTCCACAGAGCCCCCGTATGGCTGATATGCAATTATCTGTGAAAGAAGGAAACAATAAGTTTAGTTCAACTGAAAAAGAAACTTCCGATCTCCTCTACGTCAGTAAAAAGGTGCATTCATGTCTGGCCAAATCATTTTCTTTTGCATTCTCTGTGATTTTGTGGTTTCATTTTTTTTACCCTCCAGAGTTATGTCAAAAATGTTGTCATTATATGAATTCCACTTTAGTGGACAATAGATATCGTTTAGAATTTAACTGCAACTGCAATTGTGAGTTTAAATAAATTGTAATTTCTTCACATATAGGGAAATTAAGAAGTTAGATCCACTAATCATAATAAAACTAATAAGTCCTATGAAGAAAAGAAAAACAAACATCCTACGTATTATGTCAACAGTATACATATAGCTTCTGTATAATCAATCATTTAAAATGCACCAACTCTCAGAATGTTTTTATATTTCAGAACCTATACCGTTAACATAAAGGACATTATTAAAGTCCCAGTCGTGTTAATAGCAATGGAATGTAATGGATATGTTATCAAATCAAACTTTATTTATAGAGTGCTTTTCATATATAAAATATAATGTTATGTGAGGTTTGTTTTTTGCTGACATGTGGTATACATTCAAAGGAAGAGAAAGAGAGACATAAAACCCTGTGTAAAAAAGCAAAGACATGTATGGGTAAAACTCAGAAAACCTCTGTCACCTCTTGACATTTTCTTGGGTGACACAAAGTGTCCCTGTGGGTTACACTGACATTGACCAAGGTACAGCACTCATCCACTCTGGCCTTATTCACACAGATGTAAGAACACAGCTCTGTCAGTCCCTCATGAATCACACAGAATCCAATGAAGCCTTTAAAGAAAAAATAAACAAATATGCTGTATATATATATATATATATATTATTATTTATTTTTTTTTCATGAAATAGTCATGAAATAAAGTGTTATTTTACTTTAATAGAAATTGGTATACTGTTCAATCCTTTAGCTTCAGTTAAAGCATTTATCCAAAAATACAATGTAGTCTACTAACTGAGAAGAAGTCAAATGCATTGCATAAAGGGCTTTGCTTTGTTAATAAATCATTATTTTGACATTTTATAAACATTGCAGCTCTACCAGGCCCATTGTTTAACTACCCAAACAGAGATGACGTTTGATTATTTTGTTTTGCATCAGGCGACCATGTAACTACTGCATAAATCCGAGATTTATACTATATCGGGACATTTCTTTAAGTATGCACGGTGGGCACATGTACCCCCTACTCCAGCACACTTAATAAATAATATGTCATATACAGTGTAGAACTACAGTGAAATTTGTCCCTGAATTTTATCTATCCTGTTGAGGAATAATACATATTAACTACAATATTTGCATCTCCTGAAGAAAATGCAAATGAGGATACAGGTGCTGGCCGGTGTCGTTCTGCCTTAGCTTAGCATCAGCAATAGCTACCATTAACCTAGCATTAACATTAGCCAAGCAATAGCATTAGCCTAGCAATTGCATTAGCCGAGCAATAGCATTAGCCTAGCATTAACATTGGACTAGCATTAGCTTTAACCTAGCAATAGCATTGACCTAGCATTAGCATTAACCAAGCAATAACCTAGTGTTAGCATTGGCCTAGCATTAACATTGACTTAGCTTAAACCGAGCAATAGCATTAACCTAGCATGAGCCTAACATTAGCATTCACTTAGAATTAGCTTTAACCTAGCATCAGCTTTAACCTAGCATTAGCCTTGCAACAGCATTAGCCTCGTATTAGCATTAACATTAGCTGCTCTATTTATATTCAAGTTTCCAATGTTGCCAGTGTTTTTCATTTTCATTCACGTACCCCCTATGACAATTTGCGTCCCCCTGGGGGTACCTGTACCCCACTTTGGGAACCTAGGATGTAAAACACTTTTAATTTGCTTGTGTATTATGTGATGTGATGTGCAACACAAATATATTTCCCCAGCCTTGCCTTGCCCTACTTCTCTGGCATTCACCTGCACATGGATGAATAACGACATCTACCTCACACTGCAGTGTTTACTAAATCACTTCTGACCTCTGCCTTTCCCAGGAGATACAAATCCAAACTCAACCACACACCGATGGAACTGCACAAAACACAGAGCTACATGCACTATATAGTCATCATGTGTATCATTGTGTTACATTGTTATACAAAGACCTGTAGTGAAAATGTATATATTAGAAATGTGTTTAATGGATTACCAATAAACAAAATATATGCACCTTTTTATAAAAAAACACATTAAAAGGACTTTTTAGAATTATTTTATACCATTGGGCATTAACTATGAAGAGGCGCCATTATCTGCATTGAAAACCTTTAAAATGTGATGAAAATTAATTATATTTTGTTAGAGTAACTAAAGCCCATCATCCTGGGGTCTAATGTGAGCCAGTAAACACACAGTATATCCATGTTTGCCACAGAAAAGTTGAGATAATTTAGCAATATCACATGAGAGGGAGTGCTGTTGTGATGAAATACAACACATGTACTGTATGTGATTCTTTTGTGGTGTCTGTTATTAATTTAGAAAAAAAAAGACAAAAAGGAAAAACCACCACAAGACGATATACTGTATACAAAAAAGGATCAAAACACAATACACAACATTGACAATTAAAAACCAAACAGAAAATGAATCGGACTTCACTCAAAACATACATTTATTTATTTATTAAGTTTTGAAAAGCATCTACAATATACAACTGACATAACAACATGTATATATGCATATTCACATCAAATATACATTAAAAGTGTACACTGTTTATAAAACGTGTTATACAAAAAAATAAAATAAATTTCTAATTGTTCTTAAATAGCAGGGTTTCAACCTTTCAACCGTAAAATAGGTCAACCAGATGTAGACGCGTTTCTCGCACGGTTGAAAATGATTGGGCAAATCTGAGTTTTTAAAAAAACACTATACGTAACCCAAGATCAAACAGCAATTAACGGTATTTAAAGCAGCTGTACAGTATGATCCATAAGAAGTCCTAGTGCTGTTGCTGCCTTATATCAGCACTCTTGGAATGTCTGTTGTCTAATCAAATCACTTGGTCAGAACTAACTGTTATATAATCCTTGTTATCACATGCAAACAACACACAGACCTTGCATAATCTTCCACAGGGTGACCTCACGCTGAAAACCACACCTGCAAAGCCAGATATGAGAGCTGTTTTTCTTCCGCTGCTTTGCTGCTGCTGGTCTGAAGTTAACGTCCTGGGACAGAAGTTCATTGCCATCCAATAAACTCAAACTGAGCTGCCTGGTGGAGCAGATAGCCTCACTCTGTTAGTACAGATCACTGCTGAAATACAGTAGATGAACAGAGAACGGAGCTGAGCTACCGCACACTAAAGACTAACTAACCCAGTTACACATACTGTAATACAGGGTGATTATTCATTTTATTTTATTTTTTAGCTTTGTAATAATCCTTAGACTATACATGATTTATGTAATCAAATGTAATTAAAGCTACAATTGAACTTTATTCTGTTAAATATTGTTTTGTTTTCTATAATATAATTTTACATTA
Source organism: Gouania willdenowi (assembly GCF_900634775.1). Lineage (NCBI taxonomy): Eukaryota > Metazoa > Chordata > Actinopteri > Blenniiformes > Gobiesocidae > Gouania > Gouania willdenowi. The sequence continues at coordinate 34,530,906 of NC_041044.1, forward strand.
TATTTATTTAATAATATTGGACAGGGATGGACCTCACAGCAGCACAATGGCATATTTGCAGACAACAATTAAAGCTGCAGTATGCAGAATCCTCTCTCCTCTCTCTTCCATTTTGGAACCAAACCGAAACTCAACCTCTCATACCGGTGTCTTTTGTGAATGCTCTTAGTGACTTTTTTCTCAATGTAGACAAGTGTGTGGACTTTATCTTGTGTTATTGACTCCGCATCCGGTCTATAAAATGAATTCACCTTGAATAAGCTTCTCTTGGTTTACACGCGCATTATCACGCTCTCTCTGACACCAGTGTGTGTGTGTGTGTGGGGAGGAGTCGGACCGTCCACAGTCACGAGGGTCCATCAGGACACAAAGCGATCAGTTCTTCCTCAGCATGTTTGTACCTTTAAACTGTTTCTTCTCCACATTGGTCTGCCTTTTTCCCCTTGATTTGCTGTGTAACTGTTGCGTCTAACGCTGTGATGGAGACTTCTGCTGGAACGTCCGTCATTTCACTTTTACAACCGAGGGTACCTGAACACGTCTGACTTCAGTGGAGCAGCCAATAGAAACGCTCAAAAACAGCTCATGGAGCACACGTTTGTAGAAAGATCTCTGATTGGCTGACATCAAGATTCTAAAAGAGTCACGCTCCTGGATTTATAAATGTCATTTTACAGGGCCAGGGGAAGGAGAATAGATTCACTGTCCACTCAGAACATTTTGAATACAATACGCTCAAAGATGATTATGGATTTTTGACCAAATAAAACCAAAAAAAACTTACATACCCCAGCTTTAATTAGTTTTCCTAAATGCTTTTTTAGAACAATAAGGTGAAACTGATTACTTTCCCACGGGTCACCTGACCATCTCTCACGGCACACAAGTGTGCCGCGGCACCGTGGTTGACAAACCCTGATTTACTCTCCAGGGCAGACTTCTGTGCATACAGCTGATGACAGCCTGGTGCACAATTTCTAAAGACAGGTGGATGCATTAAAGAAACAAAGGCTACACTGGGACATCAAAACTGAGCACATTTGGGAAAAACAAGTACCTGTATCAATCATGTGGGGGGAAAAAAAGCAATTATTTGGAGCTATTGAACCACAGTCTCTTTGAAATGCATCCTTTTTCTACTGCTTTTCAAAGGCCCCGAGGCCTGAGAGTCACTGAGATGAAGGATGAGGAGCAGAGGAAGCAGGTGCAGCAAGTCGTGTGGAAATAAACCAGTAACAAATGCACAAAATCAACAGCTCAAGTGCAACTGCTGATGACAACAGAAATGGATACAGAGTGTTTTGGAACAATGAACTAGCAAGCAAGTGAAGTTGAAGCATGGCATCTCTTTTAGTTGGATGTGTGAAAGCAACATCTATAAACAACTGTTAAGCATGTGGATGGTTTTGTGTCATTTAGCTTTGTCCACATTTGTTTGGTCTTCTTTATCCTGCACTCACTGCTAGACCAAATGCACGTGATTTGGACTGCCAAAGCAAGCAAGCGGTAAACATGTTGAAATGGTTCACGAAGATGGTTTCTTATCAGAGCTCAATATATCTATCTATCGTCAATATAATGAGCTGAATGTTTGATATCATTGCTGCACTTTTATGATTTATTACAAACAGAATGGAACTCTAGATTAAAAGAAGGATGGATTAAATTATTATTTAAGTTTCTGATTTGATCACAAAATGACAAGATTTGGGGGCCAGACTGAACATCAATGAGGAAGAACTTCAAAAAAACATTTTGCTAAAAATACCATCATGAATTTACAGCTTAAGGCGGAATAATTTGAGGGATTTACTTGCCATTGACTTAACAATAACGTGGTTCAATTTCCTGTTTTTAATGTTAAAATCTTTTGGGAAAAAAACAGTTGGAGATATTGAATTCACTGAAGATAAATGTTAGTCAAAGTAAAGCCCAAATAGAGAAATACAGAAAAATATTAGGAGAAATTTTTAGCATTTGATTCAGAATTAGAGATGTAACGATTAATCGTAAGGCAGTTAAAAATCGATTCATAGGTACCACGGTTCACATCGATGCTCTGAAAATTGAATTGCAGTACTTTTTTTAATATATATATATTATATATATTATTATATATATTATATTATATTATATTATATATTATATTATTATATATATATATATATTAATCCTTCCAGAAGCGGACGTGACGGGCGGAATCTGCTACTATTTTCTTTCTGGCCGCCATTTACTGTTAAACATGCTCATAAATGATTCTTTACTCCTTTAGCACCAAAAGAATATCTGTAATATTACGTGAATATCTGTAAAAGTCACATTTTTCTATTAGCTCTGTCTGCTAGCATAGCTTCTCTTCTTCACTGGTGGAATAACCGCATGCCAACCGACCACTGGGTTACCAGCGCCCTCTGTTGGTCTAAACAAATATCTGACGTAAATACAGTAAAATGACTGTTTTTTTTTTTTTTTTTTTAAAAGTCCAATTGTTAAGGCACAAAATACATTTTCAGTTGCACTTTTAAAAAGAAAAAGAACTATTATGCAGTTTTGAATTGTTTACTATAGAACCAGAATTTAAACTAATAGGTTTCTTCTTCATTTGTATTATTCCTTTATGTATTTCATTCAAGATTTATTTTTAGTTAAATTGCATCATTTTGCATAGTTTATCAAGGGATTCTTTTGACAATGAAAAATAAAAGGAAAATAGTATAGTATTTTCCCCCAAAAAAATAAAGGAATATTTTTAAGTCATTTGTCAACATTCCCATTTTGCAAAATAAATCGTGAGAAAATCGTATCGTGAACCCAGTATCGTGAATCGAATCGTATCGGGAGTTGAGTGAATCGTTACATCCCTATTCAGAATAATACATCATGTATTCAAAACTGCAATGCTGTATTTATTCTGTATTTATACGCTGCTACATAAACAAAAAGGCTCCGCTAGTGAAAACTTTCTTTTGTGATAGTAATGCTGACTTTTGCCATTTTTGCAACACAAGTATGTGAGTTAAGAGCACGTTAACCATCCTCTTGCATCGACATCTTTCTATTTTGACATGGAGCTATGCTAATAGCGGTAGCCCAGCTAGTTCCTCTCCCTGCAACTGCGCTTGTGCCAGTTTTTCTTCGGCGCTTCTGCCTTCATCACACCTGGATATCCCGCCCTAAACCACAACACTGCCTCATGATTGGTTTGAACCGTTCAGTTCAAGGCGGAAACAGTACAAGATGGATTCTGGTGTATGTGAACACCAGAAAAATCCATCTTATAGGCAAGGTTAAAACTCAACACCAATGACCTCAAAGGCCAAATATTGAACTGCAGGAAAAAAAGCAACCTTTTGCCAATACATATCCTTTTTTCCCCCTATTTTTTCTATTAGTTCTTTTTGAAAACTTTTTATCCAATCTTTGTCTTTTCTTTATTTTTTAACCACTTTTCATCCAAATAAGAAACTTTTGCCTAATAAATACCACTTGCTTCCTTTTTTCCTTATACTTTGCCAATTTATGCTACCCTTTTACCATTATATACCACCTGGTTCCTCTTTATTTGCCCATTTTTTGGCTGCTATTGACCATTTTGGCCATCTGTTAACATATTTGCCATCACTCGTCAAAAAAAAAAAAAAAAAAAAAAAAAATCAAACAAAAAAACACATAGCGGACCACTCTGGGTTGACGACCCACCAAGACGATGCCTGGTATGCCAGATGGCCAGTCCACCCCTGATAAAAACCGATATTTTTTAATGATTTAGTTTGTAAATTTTCCACTCTCTGTCTCTCAAGTACCCCTTGTAGTGACATTGCGTACCCCTAGGGGTACACATACCCCCATTTGAGAAACACTGGTCTACAGCACTTTACACTGTTAGTCACCTTGACACATTCATGCACACACACAGATGACAGGCGCTGCCACACAGAGTGCTTGCCTTTCCTTTGGGACTAACTCAGAGTTCAGTGACACAGATACACAAACAATCTGTCCTCCCACACAAACCACACTGTTCACTATATGCTACTGAATTAATGCAAGTTTTATGAGATCAGGAAAGGCATTGTTTTCCGTTTCCATCGCCTTTGTTATAGCCTATTACAGGACAAGTTGTGCCAGCTGAATGTGATATGGTTATTTACAGAAGTCCTCTCTCTCCAGGTCACAGTTCTTTATGCACACAAGCTACAAAAACAATAGCACATTGATAGCGTACAGTCACAGTCTCTGCACAGGCACTTCAGCATGTTTAAACTACCGCTATGAGCAACACTTTAGCATAGTGCTGTGCGATATGGAGAAAATGTTATATCACGATAGAGGTAGATTTATATCCCGGTAACGATAAGTATCACAATATAGTATTTCTTCCTTAAAATTACATAAAATGAATGGAACATTGCTATTCATGATATATTTTATTATATGTAAAAATAAACTAAAAGAAAATCCCAAAATAAAGTGTGGATTTACAATTGTTTTTTTGACTCTCAGATTATCAGCACTGGGTCTCCACAAGGCTGTGTTGTTCTTCTTTCTCCTCTTCTACCAAAAGCTGCACATCCCAGTAAAACAAACCTTAATGGACTCCTCTCTGGTGGAGATGAGTCCGACTACAGATGAGACGTTGACCATCTGGTGAACTGCTGCTGCCAGAACAGCCCAAAGCTCAGTACTCTACATTTAATTAATAATCTAATAAAGAAAACTGCCTCCACTGTCCCATAATATTGATATTTGTATGTGGAAACCTACGTACTGCTTCTAAAAACTTAGCTAGAACCTCAGTGGCCACATATTATTCACAACTAATTAAAGAAATTAAATGATTCAGGCACAATTACCGTATTTGTCATTGTTCAAGTATGTGCAAATAGCTAGACCTTTGCATAATCCATGTTCTCATATTTGTATGCAACATGAAGCCTAAAAGCCTTGAGAATGTGGAAAGCTCGAAGCTTTTCTCCTCAGCTTTTGGAAAAGACACCTGCTCGGTGTCAGCCTAAATGAAAACACTGATTATACACAATGTTAGACACACACTGCAGATTTTGTTTTACCAACGAGACATAACCATCTGCTCAATTGTCAGAGGTTTAGGCAAAAACAACAACCCAACCGACTATTCAGGCAATTTAGCTTTAGCCAGTGAAGAAGGCTTTAAAAACGCTCCTAGCATTGGCCACGGTTACATGATGTTTTTTAATTCGGAATTATTTATTCCGGCCATGATGGACTATGTCGTCACCCGACCTCATCGAGACAGGACGAGCATGCGCAGAATGACCGGAATTAACCTAAAGCGGGATTAAATGTTTACAAGATTGAGGAATTATTCAATTCGGAATTAAAATAAACCAGCCACTTACTCCGTATTTAAAGAGTAACTAAACCCCTGCTTTCCCCTGACCTGCCACTTGGAGGCAAATTCAAAAAATGCCTTGATTATGGGTGGGCACCTGGAGCAGTTAAGACACGCCCAGTCTACAGTATACTACAAAATCTCCAATGACCAATCAATGCTATGCTAACTAGCTACTCATTACTCAATATAGCTCTCTATTCACTCTTCTCTCAATCCAACCTACTCACCACAGATTTTAGAGCCCACAGGTGCTAGTTTTTATAAAAGGGGCGGGGCAAACAGTGCTTGTTTGTGATGCAAGATGGTCCCAAAACGTCACATGATCTTGTTCTTAGCCAATGGCTAAAATCAATTGTAATAGCCAGGTTTCAACCCATAGAGGGCAGTCACGCTGACATTTAACAACAAAATACACCAAATTGAAATACTTTGACTAAAATGTTGAGAGTTGGACCAGGATCAATCAACAGCACTACTTCATACCCAAATACATTTGTATTCAGCAGGCTTTGGAGTTTAGTTACTCTTTAAGTTTAATTCGGAATTACATTTTCCTTTGGAATTAAGTGTTTACAAGGTCAGTTTAAAGTAGGGATGTCCCAATACAACTTCTTCACTTCCGATACGATACCGATATTGCTACCTTGAGTATTGGCAGATAACAATATCAATCCGATGCAATATCAGCACGAATCAAAGGCTTGATCAAGTGATGTTACTCAGAAAACAACAGTCAGCAACAGTAGGTATGAGAAAAACATGAATTTTAACCTTCAGCATAATATCTACAGTATTCTACAATTGAATAAATATAATATAATATATTATATGTCGTAGATTTTAGATGCAAAATCCGATAGTCGTTTTCTGGCTAATATCGGACCGATATCCGATCAATATCGGATCGGGACACCCCCTAGTTTAAAGAGGATTTAACTTTTATTCTGAATGAAAGGGGAATTAAAACTCCCATGTAAATGTGGCCATTGTTGCATTGCTGTAGCTGATTCCTAGCTGTATTCACTGATCTGTCCCTGTTTAGAAAGAGTCATACTCAGAATCTGTAAAACGAAAACAAAAAGAAACGTACAGCACGAGAGAAAGGTCAATTGGAGTAACACCAAGGAAGACCATTTGGATCGGTTTCAGGCCATCCTGCAGAGAGCAACATACTGTAAATGTGACATGGTTGGGACTTGCTGCTGTTGGCGCCCATTCCCAGTCTGCAACAACAGCAGAGGACAGACATAGTTTCAGGCAGTGACCCTTGTACCGTGAGCAACCACCATTAATCTGGATCTCCTCTTTCTATTGCATGTGTAATACACAGATGCGTTAGTTTACTTGGCAGTTTTCCTCCAGTACACCGAGTCCTTCTAATGGAAAGTGATGGAATTCGTCAAGTGTGACATTGTCGTCTTTGACCCTGGTTTATTTTCCTCTCTGTTGTATTAAAGCCTGTGGGTTTTACAGCCAGTCCACTGTAGTGTGTGTGAGGCACACGGCTGCTGTGGTCGTGTGTGTAAAAGTGTGAAAGGGATGATTTACTTTAGGTTCAGCTTTTTAACCATCAACCTGTTTACAGTCTTTTGGTTGCATATGGTGTATGTGTGCATGTGCATGTGTCTGCATGCCTGTGTCTGTGTGTGTGTGTGTATAGATATTGTGGCAGAAATGTTTCTCCTATTAGGCCTAACGCTATGTGACAGTTCTAGATCAGTCTTCAAGCTATTCAAGCTAATTCTTTCTGCTTACACACACAAAGACACACACACACACGACTCTCACAATAGTTTTCACCATACAGAAAAACAGAAACTCAGTATTGTTGATCACTATGACACTAAACATCAGTCTAATGACTAACACCATTACTGAGTGAGCGGTTATTTCCCTCCGTGTTGCCATTACATCCCTCTTAGGGAATGTGTGAGTTCTGGAGCACATCAGCATGAATCCAGTTCTTGATGTGCTGCTGTGGCCGCATGTATTGGCTGACTATAGAGAAAAGCAGATCTAGTGTTTACGGAAGCTTATTGCATTCACAAGAATAAAAAAGTTTCAGTTTTTCTGAATTAATGAGATAAATGAGATTCTGTTTTTCTGTTTTTAAAGGAAAAGTTTGATGCAAAAAAAAATAAGTAAATAAAATAAATTGGAAATGTTTTTCCTTTGTTGACGAGATAATTTTTTTTATAGCAAAGATTTTTCAGTTTTCCTGAGTCGATGAGATCATTTTACGAGGGAAAAACCTCATCAATATCAAATCTCATCAATTCAGAAAAACCGAAAAATATTTCCTATAAAAAATTATCTCGTCAACATAGGAAAAACATTTCCAATTTGTTTTATTTACTTATTTTTTTTTCCTCAATTCAGAAAAACCAAAATGTTTGTTTTTTTTTTTTCTGTGAATGCAATAAGCTTCCATAAGGGTTCACGTGAACATCCTTAAACATTTCACTGGAATCAACAACTTGACGTCACATTTGGCCAAAAAAGAACCCTTCCCCATGAATACACATATTTAGTTTATTGGTATTACATTAAACACATTTTATGGTATATACATTTCTTCTATAGTTACCCTTTAAAATGAAATAAAGGGTTGTTAAGTTGCCCAATCGATATGCTTCATATATATTTAACTGCCTCATAAACGTAGACATTGTAAATACTAATGTAAAATGCTGTTATAGGGAAATTATGTGTCCCTGTCTTGATTACAATTTTAATATCAAACACTATTTAGTTATTGCTTTTAGTTGCCATGGCTGTTCGTCAGGATCTTCCAATGCTTGGTTGAAATTGTTGATGCAGAACGCTGTGAACACTGTGACTGTGTGATAGTCGCTCACCCTTTTATTTAAACGCCTGCTGTTCGATGCCTGTGGGGTGTACTGGTGTCTACAGGGTGGAGTTCATCCCACTTTTCTATCAATCAAGTGTTTCCAGTAAGAATCAATACCTCATCTCGCTGAGTAGAAATCAAACCCACTATTAATAGCTAGTGTTATACATTATTTTAGTCGAAACTCAAATCATGATTATTCAAAACAATTATTTGTCAAGCAAATAGTTATTTATTTTTTCTACAAAATAATGTAAAATATATTCTTTAAACATAAATAAAATCATTCAAACACTAAAATCAAGTATGGTCACTTTCGCACAAAACGAAACACTTCTTGCATGTGATGAGTCTTTGTTCTAGGTCTTCATAATCAAACCCAAAGTGTTCCCATAGAACAGAATTTCACCTGCCTTGCTCATTTACCAAGTGTTTTTGCTGCGTTTCTCCTATCATGTTTCAAGATCGCTAGTAACAACTTTCCTCATGTTGGCCTGCAGGCTAGCTTTAGCTTTAGCTTTGAGAGGGGCGGGGCTGAGGAGCTTGCATACGCATGTATTAAATCATTTAAGTTTGTTTTATTTAGCAAATAAAACACATGTATATCTGAAAAAAAAAATATATATATATATATACTGTATATATACAATATATATAATAGAAGCTTTTATCATCATTGTAAAACATATACAATGAAATAAGGTACTCTCCAAGAATGAGAAATGAGGAACGACAAACTTAAATAAAATATTGGAAAAATAAATATAAATATATAATACTATATTACTACTCAGCACACTATATACATTACCATAACCTGCAGTATAAAAATACACACTGACCTGATGGTTAGATAAATAAATATGGCACAGATATATAAGATATATATATATGTATATATATGTATATATATATATATATGATAGTTTCTTCCTCCCGCCGCTCAGAAAGCCACTGCCTGCCTAAACCTGTGTTATGTGTGGGAGGAGCTTGCAGGCGTCCTTAAATAGTAACAGATGGAAATGGAAAAAAAAAATAGGACTGGGGAGAAAAAAAAAAGACCAAAAAAAATAAAATTAAGATAACAAAATAAAAATATTAAAAAAAAAATAAAAATGTGATTTTTTAAAAATCTTTTTATTTTTTCATTTATGTTATTTTTGTAATCGTTGAGTGAGTGCCACAATAGTAATAATGTTTTCCAATTGTTCCATATAGATCCAGTTAATATAACAAGTGGTACGGTCTATATAAAATTTCAAATAAAAGATAAAAGTGAACTTTTCTGGAATGAAATAATAACCACTTACAAAAACAACAACACCCACAGATCATTTTGTTCCAGCTGCAGTAAAACCCTGCAGGACTACGTGGAGATCCCAGCTTGTGTGTTTGGGTTGAGTTTGAACTTGCCAGCGGACAAAGCGGACATCTGTCTGACAGGGAGCCTTACGTCATTACAGAAAGTTTGCATATGTGTGCTCAACTCAACCCTCCTCAGGCACTGACCTCAATGTCAAGCACAGGGTGACACCAGCTCAAACTGCAACAGAGCACCAAAAGACACACACACAAACACACACGTTTCCTACCTCTGGAGCGATGTAGTCTGGGGTGCCGCAAAATGTCCGTGTGGTCACTCCTTCTAACATATTTTCTTTGCACATGCCAAAGTCAGCAATCTTGATGTGTCCCTCTGAGTCCAGCATCACGTTGTCCAACTTTAGATCCCTAAGTAACGAGAGATGGCAATCTTTATCATGTTGTAACTCCTTACCCTTATTACTCAAATCTATGAACACAGGTCAGATAGTGGAGCCCAGAGTTCACAGCAAACATGGTGAAGCTGCTTTTAGTTGTTATGCTGCAAAGCATCCAATGTCAACATTTTTAAATCCAAGTTAAAGGCAATCTTTTTTCTCTATTGCGTATGACTGAGAATGAGATTTTTAAATTCATTTTATTGTTGATTTAATATTTTTAAAAACCCTGTGATTTTTAAACTGTTTGATGTTTTCTGTTGCACTTTTTGATCGTATAAAGCACATGCCTTGTATATGGAATGCGCTATACAAATACATTTGCCTAGCCTTGCCTATTGATCTGCCATGACAAAATAGTCAACTCATGATACGATATGAAATATAATGTGAAATACAATACGAAATACTCGTGATACGATATGAAGAAAAGAAAAAATTATGAGCAACAAATCTTTGTTGATGGAAAACAATTTGACTGAAAAAGTGTGAGACAGTGTGAAGGAGTGTTTTACTTCACAAATAAAGAATGAAAAGAAATGCACCAATCTAACTGTTTTTTTTTTTTTTATTATTATTTCTCATTTCTGTAACATAAAAGATTCAAAAGATGCATTTTGGACCTACGAGTAGAGTGGTCCAATACCGCTCAACGGACACGTTGACTTTGTTCGAAATGTCATACTCCGTACTACAAACGCAATGAGTATATAAGTATGATTAGGAGGATGACCGATGATGACCGTTCCCATTGAAGTAAACTTCCAAGTTTTCCAAAGATGCATTTCGACCCTACAATGACAAAAACCTGAAGCACACTGAGACTAAATATCTTTGTTGATTCACCACCTTTGAAAGTTCTGAAAACATTTAAGCGTGAAAGTGACCCATAACACATTTCTTTCTTCTTTTTGGAGATTTTCAGAGACCTGCCATTGTACGACTGAGAAAACTTCCGGTTAACTTCAAAACAAGAGCCCTAAAAAACAAATGGAAAACTAGAAAAGATGCTTCTGTTTTGAAAAGAAGATGTTTGATTTTTGTTTGAAGCCGGTCTAAGGAGGATTTTACGTTCTGCTCACAATGCATCATGGGGCAGTTGACTATGAGTAGTGTGCCCACCCCACCGTGCATACTTCAGAAATGTCCCGATATACATCCGGGTATTTTTCATGTACTCAATCTTCCCATACTATCTAATGTGAACACACTACATACTCATTTTGATGTCAGACGTAGTATGAGTACTACGTTAGTATGCCCTTTCAAGAACAGCCGTTGTCTTGTATCCAGACAAGCACGCGCTGACTGCCGGCATTTGCTCATTGGTTGTTTCAGCCGGTGCATCACTACACATAACCAATTTATGAGTCGACGGATCATCCGCTTTGTCCGCCATCTTGTAAACACTGCAGCCTCTGAATTCTATGGGAAGCCGAAGGGTCAAATGTCATTGTGCTGCTGCGCTCCTTTAAAACTTTTTGGTTTTATTTCGTGAACCTTTGACTTTTATATCGCTGTTTTTTTTATTTTGCGTTTCGTTACATTGCTACTGCCAGAGCGTAACCCATGTTACATGTATAAAAAAGTACAGCCGAATATGTTCCGGCAGTGTTAAGTGTATACATTGTTAAATACACACCTGTAAATAACCCCTTTGCTGTGCAGAAAGAAGAGACCAACGGCGATCTCTGCTGCATAGAACCTGAAATGACAAGAATACAATTACAGATTAAAACAGTGAAAAACATCAGTCTGTCACACTGCATTGTTCCCTGAGGGAGTCATAGAAATGTGACAACTAAAAGTTTACTATTCACATTTAGTATGTGATTAAAAAATGCACTGTATACAATATTGGTCTTACACGGCCTGCGGTTCCTTGAACTTGCCAACTTGTTGGATATGGTACATGAGGTCTCCTCCGTTCACGTACTCCATGACAAAGTACAGACGATCCTGTAAATGAACAAAAAACAAATATATATATATATATTTTTTTTAAACTCAAATTTTTATTTTATTATTATTATTAGTTTATTTTGAACAATTTAATACACACAAAAAAAAAGCTTTCGTAGTATCCATCCATCCATCTTCCAACCCGCTAATTCCCGTTTATCAGGGTCGCGGGCTTTCGTAGTATGTGTACATTAATTTTTCCATGTATTAACATAAATACTGTAGAAAAACTTAAATACACTCGATCAAAATTTTTGGAATTACATTTTAGGGAAAAGGTACTTAACAAGTCACAGGCCACTATATTTTACAAAAACAAAAACAAATAAATTCCAGCAATCAAAAAGTCTTTGGGTGAGTGGCCCGATTTAGTTCTCGTTATACAAAGGAAGGATCCTTTGTATAACGAGAACTTTCACAACCAAGTGACCTTAAAACAACACACGTCGAGACATGTTAAGCACTCAACACAGACATGACTTGTGCCATAAAGTGTTTTTTTCTTTGTTTGTTTCATGTTGGTCCCCTGCTGCCTATGACAAGTGTGACCTGATCCCAGTCAGTGATAACATATGTTTTCTATAATGCTTCAGTGTAAATGAATGACAAACCAAATATTAGTTTGGATTTGTAATATAAAAATCAATTTTTTTTATTTGCACAAATGGTCCTTGTGGGTTTTAATCTAGCACATTTAAAATTTTGATTAGGATTTAAATGATCATTCAGTGAAACCCATCCCAAACTTCAGGAGTGATGAATATATCAAAAAAATATATTTTATTTCATATACATTAAATGTTTGAAACAGTTTTTTGACTAACTACAAAACAAAATCAAGAATTTATCAATGAATGGATTAATTACAATGTTGTTTCAGCTTCTTTCAGTTAAAAAAAAAACAAAACAAAAAAAAAACAGTTGAAGTTTGTTCTATTGACCATCGTTTGTGGTCAGCCGTAACAGCAGATTTATTTATGTACGCAACCCACCCAGTACAGGTCCGCGACCCACTTTTGGGTCCCGGCCCACCAGTTGAGAATCACTGATTTAGTTATTATGAAAAAAACAATCATTTTTTAACATTTATGAATTGAATCGTCATGTGTTGACTCGCCACTAATCTAACAATCAATATATTGGCACACTTCTAATACATACATATATACATATATGAATAGTTTAAGATGATTTAAGTGTCTGGCTGCATCAGAGCAGAATGCAAAGTTTGTGCCCCTAGATTGTGTTCAGTGGTGTGATTCACCAGCAAGATGGATTCTGGTGTTCACAAACACCAGAATTCATCTTGTACTGTTCCTGCCTTTGCATTTCGAATCCGAACCAAAACGGTTAAAACCAATCATGAGGCAGTGTTGTGGTGTAGGGCAGGATATCCCTAAATATAGCAAAACTGGCCAAGCGCAGTTGTGGGGAGAGGAACTAGCTGGGCTACCGCTATTAGCATAGCTCCGAATCAAAATAGAAAGATGTCGATGCAGGAGGATGGTTAACGTGCTCGCATACTCGCATACTCAAGTTGCAAACACAGCAAAAGTCACTCAACAACATAATGACCGCAGCATTACTATCCCAAAGAAAGTTTTGGTGACATCATCATTTGTTAGCGTGTGATTGACTAAAACAAATCATGGTTGACAGGTACTTCGCCCAACCAGCTTCAAGCATTCTGTTCCTGTGCCTCCCTGGTTCTGATAGCAATCGTCAGACACAGACCCAGATTGATGTGGAGAACACGAGATAGAGGGAGGGCTACACATTGATCTGGCTCTTGCCAGGATAGTGATTCACTTAGTACACAAATACAAAAAAATTGTCAACTGCCCCCAATTCATAATGAATGCTTGTTTTTCCACCCAATTTTTAAATCCGAATTGCCACCCACGCCCGCTGCAGCATTCTACGGTTCTTTATGGCGAAGGTTTGTAGCTAAACGCCTTAGGTGAAACAATGCACTAAAAAATTAATCGCATAAATCGCTTCTTTTTTTTGCACCACAAACAGCGCGGAACCTTTCTCCATTGCACGCATTCCTGGTATATCCATAATACTGATGCACAACTACAACGGTAGAAGCTGAGGAGCCTGAAGAGTCTTTGTGTGTGTGTAAATTTTGATTTTAAAAAAACACACCAAATGGAAAACTAAAGCCCAGTTGTGTGCAAATTGTGCAAGTAAGAGTTTGTGGATCACCAGAGGTCTTCTAGCCTCCAGCGTAGCTCTACCACCTCAATGCTAACTATGTAGCAGCTATCACAGACAACAGTCCTTCGGGCGCTACACTAGGCCAAGTGTTTAGGACACTCTGGACAAGATGACAGGGTTCAGAGCCAGAATGAATAAGTCCATGAGTGACAAATGAACAAAGTGGATAAGTTGACCACTGTCGGTGGTAGAGGATGTGGGGCTACTACTACTACTAGAAGTGAGTTTATTTTGTGATGAACAATGTTATTTTTGATATGCTAATTCACAGCACTGTTTCTCTTATTTTGTATTATCTGACGGAGAGAAAAAAACAACAAGTTTGGTGTTTAATAATTGTATTGCTTGGAAAATTGTACTAACTAATTTTACCTACCACAGTCTGGAAGCACGAGTGTAGATATGTGAGGAAGGGTGGCTTGTCCTGTTGGGCCAGGACCCTTTTCTCCACCATGGTACATTCAACATCATCGTCCTGGATCACCACATCTTTCTTCAGGATTTTAATGGCAAAAAGCTCATCTGTCCCCTTCATCTCCGCTAGCATAACCTTCAGAAGATTTGCACGTTAGCTGTAAAAATGATAGCCTACCTGAGCAAATGCTGATGATTACTCACCTTGCCAAAACTGCCCTTCCCCAGCACAGCCAAGAAGGAAAAGTCATTGAGTTTGACCTGGTTCAGACTGTTGGAAGGCAGCTGACTTGGACGACCATCATCCGTCTCACTTATCACCTTTTTGCCTGGACCTAGTTTGGCTTTCTGCAGGTTGGGTACAAAATTAAAAAAAAATGTCTCAGAGACAAAACTCACAAATTCAACCACATAAGGATAACTTGGATCCAGATCTTTAATTACAACAAACCAGCATTGTGTTTTGAGCGATGTTCTTTGACTTGGTTCCTCTGTCAAAAACTTTTCCATACATCCGACAACTTGGCTTCCTTATCTTTGCCACTATAACATTTGTCTTAAAGAAAAATACTGAGAACTAATGCTACCTTTAATTTACAGTACATCCACTCACTTCACAGTTGTATTACTCTCGTTCAGTCAAAGTCTCAGTCGTTGATGGGTGCAGAGATTTAAAACTAATGGAGGAAAATGAGCTATTCAGATAAAAAAAGAAATGGCTAAAAAAGTGGAAAACATTTTTGAAACATTGGTAACACAGAAGTGCTTCTGTGTAATGGCATTGCATGGACTTACTACAACTCCAGTATGAATAATAAATAGCTCATGCTCTACTTTACAAACACGAAATTCAGGTTTTCATAAATTTCAACATAAACTTGCAAAAAAAAGAAAACAAACTCCATTCTTAATACTCAATTTTATATATCAGTAGTTTTGTTTTAACCACCTTTGCCAGGCTCCTGGAGATTAGCACCCCGAGTGTATACAAATATCTATGCATTTATGTCAGTTTATGTATTTATTTGGCTGATCAATTAATACTTTAATGCAGGGATGCTCAAGTCCAGTCCTGGAGATCACCTGTCCTGCATGTTTAATGTTGTGTTCACATCGAATGCGTCTTCTGTGGCACCGGACGCGTCTACCGCACAAAATATTTTGCAGGTTTTGCAGGTTAAAAAAATTTCCCATTCGCTTCATATGTGCGTCTGAAGCGAAGCACCGCCCACCAGCGACACACCCAACTCTGCAAGTTTCACTGCCTGCTGAAGAGAGGAGCTGTGCTCCTTTTTCTCCTCTCATAAACATAAACCACCAGTGAAAAAAGCCAGTGTGATTAGTGGCTAATGCTATCCTAGCTCAGTGCCGACTTTCAAAGATGAAAGAAAACTACAGAGAGAACTTCTACCTGCTACTACCACCTCCTCACTGATTCTCCTCCACGCCAAACCCTTTTTGGTACGGTCCCGGTTATAAAAGCCGTGTCATACAGCTCCAGGTGGTCACACACAGCTTCTACGTCATAGTTGAACGGGTGAACGGACCGGTGTCCGTGTTGACGACCTGACGTCATCGTCAACAAAGACTGATTGGCTTTCGTCATGCGAAACAGTCGCAAGAGTTCAATATTTTCAACTCTTGCGAATGTGCAAATATGACGAAAAATCTGGAGCGCGCTCGAACGGCCAATGCTCTTGACGCGTGGATCGGGCCACACAGCTAAGATTTCGCCTCTGGGCTGCGTCTACCAATTGACTTGCATGTATTCTGGTCGCACAAACATTTCGTGACGCATTCGGTGTGAACGCAGCATTAGAGGTCCCTCTGCTCCCACACACCTGAATCTATTTAATCTGTCACATGAAGCTAAACAGAAAACATGGTCAATTATAATTGTAATTGCGTATTTGATAATTCATTACAATTATAACGTAATTAGTGAGGTTGCAGGAGAATGTTCCCGAGATGTATGCTATAGCTTTTATAATTTGTAACTTTTAAACTATTTGACTTATTAATTTTTTTCTTTCCCATTCATTACTATTGGAAATTCCAAGCCTATGGGCTGAGATTTATGCCACTAGAAACGCATTGAATTTGAAAGTAACAACTTGAAATTGAATTTACTGTTTTGAAACTGAATACATTCCAAAAATGCAATATTCAAAATTCAGATTCACTGCACGCAATGCAATTTCATTACACGGAGATACACTTCCGGTCTGTGAGGTTGAGTAATCAATCACTGATTCATGGAACTCCTTTACGATCGTTGAGGGTGTGACCATAGATATCATACAATAAAGGTTTTTATTATCTATATCTATAAAGCCCTGAAAAAGGTTCAGACTCGTAAATGTTATGAGAGCGTGGTTGTACATAGTAAGTTACGTTTTTTTAATCCTTTTACCTCTGTTTGCTGCTGTTCCCTGACCACTGAGAACCATAATGAACCATAATGTTGCCGACATTAGACAAGTCCCTGCATTGAAGGATTCTCTTTAAAAACGTAACCTAACAGTGACATGACAAGAAGGAAAGACGAACACGTCTTCATCCTGTTTGCTAAACTTGTACAAAGACCTCCTACAAACACTGTTTTACTTTATGATGCTGACGGATCAAAAGAGCTGAATCATCATAGTGAACACGTTTAAAACTGAAATTGTATAGGAATTTGTAAATATTAAATCTGACCAGCTACGTATATGCAAATAAGCAGGATAGTATAATAAACCAGCTGTGACCGTGTTGTAACCCAGTACAGTACACATCCACACCATGGACATTGCTCTCTGCTGACCTCTGGCAGGAGGTACCTGAAATGCAGAACAACAAGGTTCTACAACAGCTTCATCTTCAGGCTATAACACTTTTAAACTGCAATAAAATCTAACATGCTATAACTTATTACAAACCAAGTGCAATAATCTAATACTAACCCCGTGGCAGCACTTCATCACTGTTTTAAGTGTGTGTTTTTATACTGTTGTTATGGTGTGTTTTGTATGCTTTTATTTTAAAGCCTAACAGTCAAGCCTTGTGTGGAGAATTTTGTTCTGTGTGCACCTATGGTGTATATGTATGAGTATGAATGACAACAAACTATCTCGCTCTCTCTCTCTCTATAGGTTAGGTTATCTTAGGTCATAACATAACCTAACCGCGTGAGCAGACGTGGGGTCATCTATAAAAGGTCGCATTTACAGACCTTGGTTAGCTTACCAATAAACTAGAAGAGATTTGTCACCTTTACAATAAGTAATGACGAGGCCACTGGGAGTGAGGCCCAAGGCCAAGGCAGGCTGACTTGATAATACTGTATCATGTTTTTCTGCAGTCAGTGCCTTCTCCTCGCCCTCCTCTCTCTGCTCTGTTTCAGTTGTCTTGAAGCTGATGATGGCCGTTCCAGATCTGTGGTTCATGGCTCAACTAGTCTAGGACACTGTGATGTTCTTTCTCTCTATCCTGTTCTGTTGGTCCTTCTGTCCACTAACCCCAACCAGTCGTGGCAGATGGCTGCCACCTCTGAACCTGGTTCTACTGGAGATTTCTACCTGTTAAAAGGGAGTTGTTTCTTCCCACTGTCGCTAAATGCTTGTTCATGTGGATCTTGTTGGGTTTTTTCTTTCTTATTATGAATTTTATATTTTGATAAGCGCATTGAGATGACTTTGTTGTGATATGCGCTATACAAATAAAGTTGAATTGAATTGAATAGGTTACATACAGCAGTAAGATAATATTGTGCAGTGAATAGTGAATGTGATCATTTCCTCCTGTCATACATTGATCAGATGTAGTTTTATGTCCAGGGGGATAAAAAGACTTCTGAATGTTTGTGGAGTAGCTCAGAGACTAAACATGTTCCTCTGATCATGGTCCAGTGCAGTGGGTACAGAGTCTTATCCACGGTCTGAGACCAGGGAGTCCAGCTCTGTGTCCACTACAGATCCAGCATCCCTCTTCTTAGTACAATCACATGTAGAACCCAAAACAATGTTTGACCTACTACATAAAGATGTGACGTTCTGTACTTGAAGCACTTCATTCATACAAATATCTGTTAGTGTCAAATCTAAGTGATAATCTATCCAACAATATTGGCCCCAAATTAACTGAAGCAAGGCAGATGACAAAGTCATTTATTTAAAGGAACAAGAGGCTGATAAACTTTGATCCAGTGTGTATCACACAGCTGTGAGAGCCTTTCTCCCATTGGAAGCTACAGCATTCATCCTCTGCTTCAGTGGCTCAATGATGTCTGAAATAAAAAAATATAATAAATGCAGACATTTACTTCCTCCTAAACATGTGTACATGTATAACTTTGAGAGTGAAGCCCAAAGACAAACTGTATGATTGAAGATCGATGGTTTCCAGTAATTTAGTGAACAAAGCCGACTGCTTTTTAACTGTAAATAATATGTAAAGGCTATTTAAACTATAAATGTATAATTACATGTCTGAACACAAAACTTCCTCACACTATGTGTGTAATAAACACTGTTATACTGTAGCTGTTCACCATCATTAGCATCATTAGCTGTGTGTAGCACTGGCACTGATTCTAGTTGATTCTAGCAGTAAGTTCGACTACGTATAACTTATCTGATGAACATTTTCCCATTGTATCATCCAGTTCACTTGAAAACTTATGTTGCACTGAAACGACTCCAAGCATGCTATTCTACTGTAACGCAACACGGAAAGAAACGCGAAAATTACGCACAAACTCAGCGCGACTTACATTGCGTCGGACACTTAACTTGTTTGAATGGTGTTGTATTTATAACTGAAAAATCCTTAACCCTCTTTTTTCTTTAGCTTTTTTCAGAGAGGGGAGGTGAATATGATTCGTGTAGTTCTGTCCAGATGACCCTGCAGCTGTGACGTCGAAAAGTCGCAGCGCATGCGCAAATTGCAATTGGTCTAAAGTCTAAACCTAACTTCCATGCAAATGTACAAGTCTGAAGAACAGGCTGTACAGATATATATAATAAATGCCTTTATTGTATGAAATTAATGGTCACACCGCCAATGGCCTTAAAGGAGTTTTTGTAGACATAAACAGGAGTTCCATGAATCAGCGAACCAGAAGTGCATCTGTGTGTCGTGAAATTGAATTGCGTGCAGTGAATCTGAATTTTGAATATTTGATTTTTGGAATGTATTAAGATGAATTTCTTTCAACAGTTAAAACACAATTTCAAGTTGCTAATTCAGTTTTAAAACAGTAAATTCAATTTCAAGTTCTTACTTTCAAATTCAATACCAAGTATTCAAATTCAGTTTCTAGTGGCACAAATCTCACAAAGCTACTACCTTCAACCCATTTCAACCCATTTCAATTTTTTTTCTTCCTTTTTCAACCCATCTCAACCTTTTTCAACCCATTTCACCCTTTTTCATCCATTTCAACCTTTTTCCCATTTTCAGCTAATGCTAGGTTAATGCAAACGCTAGTATAATGCTAATGTTAGGCTAATGTTAACGATAGGTTAATGCTAGCGCTAGGCTTATGCTAACACTAGGCTAATCTTAACGGTAGGTTAATGCTAACACTAGGCTAATGTTAGGTTAGTGCTAATGCTAGGTTAATGCTATTGCTAGGCTAATGCTAAGGTTAGGCTGATGCTAATGCTAGGTTAGTGCTATTGCTAGGCCATACTAATGCTATTTTATTGCTATGCTAATGTAAATGCTAGCTATTGCTAATGGCAACTAATGTTAATGCTAACCTAATACACTGCGATGCTGGCAAGCACCTGCATCTTCACTTGCATTTTCTTAAGGAAATACAAATATTCTAACTAATGCTAATGCTAACTTTTTCAACTTATTTAAACTTTTTCCAACTTTTCAACTGATTTCAACTTTTTAAATAAATTAAAGCTATTTTCCAACTTTTTCAATTTCTTTCAACTTTTTCAACTTCTTTAAACTTTATTCAGCTTTTTCAACCAATTTCAGCTTCTTTCAACTTTTTAACACATTTTCTACTTATTTCAACTTTTTCAAGCAATTTCAAATTCTTTCAACTTTTTCAACACATTTCTTATTTTTTCAACCTTTTTCAAACTAATTGCTAATATTAAGCTATTGCTAGGTTGCTGCTATTTTTAGGTGAATGCTAATGCTAGGTTAGCGCTATTTGCTACGCTAGTGCGATTATTAGGCTAATACTAATGCTAATACTAATGCTAATACTAATGCTAAGCTAACGCTCAGCTAATGCTAATTCTAGACTAATGCTAACATTAGGCTAATGCTAATGCTAGCTTAATGCTAATGTTAAGCTAATTCTAACGCTAGGCTAGTACTAAGCTAATGCAGAGCGTAAATGAAAAAATGTTGGTCATCGTAATCATAACTGAGTTGTAATTGAACATGGATAATTGAAGATGTAATTGTAATTGAATATTGTAATTGGCCCCAACCAATCTGGTGTGGTAAACCAGGGAAGCCTCTAAACATGCAGGACTTGACTTGGACACTGTAGTTACATATAAAAAATGTCTCATATTTCACTCTACTATAAAGTTAAAAAAAGAAAATAATAAAAAACACAGAAATACACATTTTTTGAGCACCTGCATCATGGATGAACAGAGGAAAGGTCGCCCCAGTGTGGCTGAGATTGGTTCATGCATGTGTTTTGCAGACAGGTTTTAAATGTCAACCCATGAAACTGAACAACATTCTCTCCACCTGCACTTCAGTTTCATGCCATTTCATGCTTGAGCTCACCGCAAGGCAAAATACTTCAAGAAGCTTCCCCAATATAGGTAACTACGTCACACTAAAGAGAACATTGCAAACATTGTCTCATTGTGCACAAACACCAGAAACACCTCAAATTCCTCCTGTTTCACTCACAGCCAAAGCAATATGCAAAAAAAAAACTGAACTTAAAATCCATATAAAAATATAAATATAATCTACCTTGAAGCCAACACATCAGACTGATCAAATTAGTAACTTAATCAAGATTTGTTCTCTTGGCCCTGAATTCAACAAATAAACATTTAAATTGGTGAACTTTGCCAAGTTAACAGATGAGTTTTTACCCTTAACTTCTTCACCAGAAACCAGATACCTTACTAGTAAGATTATAAGCTACTTTCAAAATGTGCAAATTAAAAAAAATAAAAAAAATAAATAAATATTTATCTACAATTTCAAATAATTTTTTTTTTAATATTATACAATATCAACCAGGGTTGGGGTCAATTACATTTTTCAGTTACAATTATGTTTTCAATTGCCCATGTTAAATTACAATTCAATTATAATTACATTCTCAATTATTAAAGTTACCGTAAATTAAATGAATCACATTTACTGAGCCGGAAATAAATAACCCACTAAAAGTTCACCTTCCTCTTATGTTAGCTTTCTGTTAGCATCTCTCATGATAACGGGTCCTAAATCTACTGTAAAACACACTAAAAAAAGACATCTATCATCTATTGTTTTTCATATCTATTGGTTCGCTTGTTAAGCTTCCTAATAAATAAAAATATAAGTTTTAATATTTTTGGTGTAGGCGTAGGTGTCAGCATACCCGTCTTGATATTTAACATATTTGCTAACTACAAATGTGTAGAACTGTACAGAGAAGTGTAACATGGTTCCTCTGCAGTTTTGCGTTAAATTAAAATGGCAATTACAATTACAAAGTAAATTATCTACACTTAATTACAATTTCATCACGATTATGACAGCAACAGGTTTTTCAAATTACAATTACAAGTATAATTACGCCAATTAAATCATCAGACCTGTTTCTGTGAAATAACCCTGGAACAAACTATTACTTGAATGTACATATACATAAACATTTACTATTTAATTTAAATGTTCACCTACATTATTATAATTATTATTATTATTATCATCATCTTGTTATATTATTTTATTTAGCTTTGCACATATTAGTCTTTAACTACTGTTTATATTTTTTCTAGTTGATTGTTATTATTTAATGTTTACATTGTCAGAGAGGGTAAGTCAAATTCATACATTACATGGCCAATAAAGTTGATTCTGATAATTGCAATTAATTATCAAATACGTGATTACAATCATAACTGACCCCAACCCTGATATCAACCATAAATTATAAAATGTTTTGTTTTTCTCAATTTAAAAAAAAAAAAAAAGAAAGAAGAACTTTAAAGCACCAGTGCTAAGAAGCTTTAGTCTGGTTAATGGCATTTACCACAGTTTGCTCTGAGTTAAACTAGAAGAAGCAGCAGAGGAACGCTATGAAAAGCAGAGCAGACCGCGCTAGATCACAGCACACCGGGAAGCTTTAGCCTGGGCGGGCCAAGCCAGCAGCAGTCTTACTTCCTTTCCCTTCTGACGCACCTGATCAGAGTCTTCCACAAGTGCTTGGTCCTGAAACCACAGGGAGAAGGGAGCCAACAGGGCTGACTGACTATGTGGAACTTGTGCTCAGACAAAAAAAAAAAAAAAGTACAGCAGCCCATTTATTTTAGGTATGAGGATTGAAAAGAGGCAGCAGAAGTGCAGCTCATTAGTTACAAAAAACAAACAAAACATGCAGAAATATAAGATGTGTATATTGACTTTATACTAGGGCACTTGGCTGATAAATGGTTCTTAACTGGTTGATAAGTGATAGAAATATACTGATCAATTCCAGCAACTTCATTTTGTTTTCTTTTTTTGAAATATTATGTTAAGGTTTTATTTATTCGGACAACTTTTTTCAGGAAATTTACCAACTCTCAGAAAGACAGGGTTCCTACAGCTTCAGTTAAATTAAATAAATACTTTTTTATTGCCATTTGAAATTCAATTTAACACCGACTTCACAGTAAACACAATTGTGGGGGGAAAAAATGCCACATCAATTACGTAAGGTTAGGGTACATTTTTTCCAGTGTCTAGTGCGGGCGTGCAACTCACGGCCCCCAAAGTAAACACACAAAAATACAAAACATGACAGTAAAATAAACACAAAAAAACAGACTAAAATAGTCAAAATCACTCTAAGAACACACAAAATGACTACAAAAAAAGCCAGAAATCTATAAAACAACAACACAAATACAAAATAATAAAAACTGTTAACAATTTTTGTTAAATTTCCATTTCCCCATGTTGTTGAAAGTCCCGCTGCAACCACGTCACTGTTTTGTAGTTGGTTCCGCTGTTGTGATAGCACAATGTTACGGTAAAAATTATACATTTATTTTGAAATGTGAGACTAATTACAATCATAAAATCATAGTTATTTGTTAAAATTTAAGACTTTTGAAACATCGGTTTAAGAAATTTTAATGACAATTTTTTAGATTTATTAATTTAATGCCTTTTAAGACTTTTTAAGGATCTGCAGGAACCCTGGAAATAACTCATGAAGACACATCAAAGCGATCGGTAGATGCCTCTGAGGAAGACTGACAGCTTTAGTCAGTCGAAACATGTAAGGAGATCAAAGTACATTTCAACGTAAATTTTCCTGAAAAAAGGTGTCTGAATAAATGAAACCTGAACATATTATAGTGATCTATTTTATAACTGAGGATTCAGTTTGGACATTTTTGTGCCAGTTTCACTCAAATGTCTCATTTTTGTTGTTCTATGAAAGAGTGAATGTCTCTGTCTCACTCATTCATGTCTTCACGTTGTTGTCAAGTTAGTATTTAAGTATTTGTAGTTAGAGCCAAAATTCACATCTCAATATTTTTTCTCCAAATAGTGATATACGATATAAATCAATATAAAGACAATTCTGGGTTAAATTGTTGTGATGCAAATTGTCACCTAGGCACATTTATTAACAAACAGCTGCACAATATGTTCAAATTTTGACTTTTTTTTTTCCCTCTAAGGGACAGCATGTGTGAGTGAGTTCTGTAGTGTGGCTTTTTCAGTGGGAGGTCTGAGTTTGAATGCATTTAGCAATCCATCTAACTGTAGGACAGAAAACTTGATATATCTTTAATCTCGATATATTGCCCTTATTGCCTTTTTGTAACACGATCCGAGGCAGTGAACGTGTGTATTCTGCTATGCCATTCAAATTTGTGTTTCAAAGGTATATACTGTAGGTAATTAATCTAACCTTTACTAATAACTAGGGATGTACACGACAGTAATACTAGCCAACTGATCGTATCGGTCAATATTAGGATAGAAATTAAACATCAATACATTTTGGTGAATTCAGTTCTTCAGTTATTATTGGTTACACGATTTCCCATCATGCATCATGCATAACCAGTATTAAGAATGGCTTGTTGTAAAAGTGGCTTCCGACCCCTGTTCATGTAATAAATGTATGTTTAATCGTTCATTTCCTGTGTGTTAAAAAAACAAACAAACATGTCGCCCTGTGAAGCATCAATCCTTATCCACATTAACTATAGCAGTGGTTCCCAACCTCTTTCAGGTCATGAACCCATTTTTATATCACTAATTTATGGTGAGACCACAGAGACATTTTCCCTCCAGAATTTGTTTTGATCATGTTTGTTATGCTGTGTACAGAGTAACCACGATTAGTGCACATGGTTAGTTAGATTTGAGAAAGTGTGAAATTATAGAACACTTTTGTTCGAGATTGGGTGTGGCAAAGAATAACACTACTACTACTACTACTACTACTACTACTACTACTACTACTACCACTACCACTACCACCATTACTACTACCACTACCACCATTACTACTACTACTACTACTACTACCACCATTACTACTACCACTACCACTATCACCATTACTACTACCACTACCACCATTACTACTACTACTACTACTACTACCATCATTACTACTACCACTACCACTACCACCATTACTACTACTACTACTACTACTACTACCATCATTACTACTACCACTACCACTACCACTACCACCATTACTACTACCACTACCACCATTACTACTACTACTACTACTACTACTACTACTACTACTACTACTACTACTACCACTACCACTACCACTACCACCATTACTACTACCACTACCACCATTACTACTACTACTACTACTACTACTACTACTACTACTACCACCATTACTACTACCACTACCACTACCACTACCACCATTACTACTACCACTACCACCATTACTACTACTACTACTACTACTACTACTACCACCATTACTACTACCACTACCACTACCACTACCACCATTACTACTACTACTACCATCATTACTACTACCACTACCACTACCACTACCACCATTACTACTACTACTACTACTACTACTACTACCATCATTACTACTACCACTACCACCATTACTACTACTACTACTACTACTACTACCACTACCACCATTACTATTACTACTACTACTACCACTACTACTACCACTACCACTACTACCACTACCACCATTACTACTACCAATACCACTACCACTACTACTACTACAACTACTACTACTAATAATAATAATAATACATTTGATGTATAATGCACTTTAAATTTCAAACATCTCAAAGTGCAACAATGGGTGCATACTGCATAGGAATAAAAGCAGATAAATACAAGAAGCAGAAAAATACAACTACTACTAATAGCCTACTTCTATTATTGCATCATAGTTCTACAGTGACTTTGAGCGTCTCTCATTTCAAGAACTGTTCACCATCCACAAAACTTAACTGAAAACGCATGATTAGAGAATAGATTCATGATGGAAATCACAGATTTAATCATGACAAAATAATTACAGGGAAAAAAAGCCTGCATATGTTGACTGATATTGAAATAGTCCTTAAAAATCTAAATTATGTCAAAATAAATAAAATAGCAGCAAAATAAAAACAGTCACTCTAGCAGACCTCTAACACTGGAAAGTACATTACAGAGAACATAACAGTGAATCCATGGATGTCACAGACAAACAAATAAGAATTGTCAACATACAGCAGACACAGGACCCCAAAAATTGGATTTGAAGAAGTTGGAAGAATATAAAGCCCAACATGATACCCAAAATGACTCAAAGAACACAAAATGACGACAAAGACAGACACAACAACCACTTAAACAAACAAAAATAACGACGGAAACATAAAAAACACCCACACATTACAAAATAGTTCCAAAGACAAACAAACTGTCCACAAAAATACACAAAATGACAAGTCAATAAAAACAGCAACAAAAATACAGAAAGTGACTCCAAAAATGCACAAATCAACAACATAAAAGCAGGATATACACAAAATTACAACAAGAACTCAAAACATAACAAAAACACACAATGACTCCAAAAACATGCTGACATAAATGTTGATAATGTGACCCTCAGATCAGATCAAATCACATTTTTGTGGCCTTTACTGTGAAAGAGTTGCTCATCCATGACATACAGGATCATGTGAGGCTCAACACCAACATCTAGTGGTCACAACTGATTCTTTATCTGAAGAAACCAAACTAAAACAAATTCAGATGGGATTCATGAAATTAGTCGAAGAAGAGGAATAAGTTGTGATTCACAGTGCTATGGAACGCTGAAAATGCACCGATGGCATGTGCAGCGGGATAGAAATGAAGCAACACAATCTGTTAAAGTTTCCTATAGATGTACGAGCACACACACAGACACAGACAGACAGATGGGAACTGAGTAATAGATCGTCATGACAACCCTCCACCCAGTTAAAGCCATACAAGCAAAGTATTGCTTTGTTACTTTTTCAAAAGTGAGAACACATCACACAATATTTACTTTAATAGAATAAATATTGTCATTATTCTACAGATACATTCTTTATCAGGGTTGAGGTCAATTATAATTGTAATTGATAATGAATTACAATTATGGTGTAATTATGATTGTAATTTAAAAAATCTGTTGTGGTCGTAATCGTAAATTGTAATTGAGTTTAGATAATTCACTTTGTAATTGCCATGAAAATTCGATAAAAATTGTCAATGAGAATTTTACGCCAAACTGGGGAACCATGTTATAGTTCTATGTACAGTTCTACACATATGTTGTTTAAAATGATTAAAATATGTTTCATATCAAGCTTTCCCACATTTCACCATTTAAGGGGTATATTGACACAAAAAAAGGCTCAGATGCCAACACAAAATATATTAAAACCTATATTTTCATTGATTAGGAAGCCTAATAAGGTAAGCAATAGATAGGGAAGTAATTTGATTATATATATATGTATATGTTTTTAGTGTATTTTACAGCTGATGTAGGACCAGTTATCATAAGAGATGCTAACAGAAAGCTAATACAAGAAGAAGCTTAACTTTTATTAGGTTACTTATTTCAGGCTCAGTAATTGTGATTCATTGTAATTTAACTTTAGTAATTGAGAACCTAATTGTAGTTGAACTTTGACTTTCTGAAGATAATGCATAATTGTAATTTAATTGTCATTGGGAAAAAATGCTGGTCACTGTAATTGTAATTTCATTCTAATTGAAAACGTAATTGTAACAGAAAAATGTAATTGACCCCAACCCTGTCGTTTATAGCGTTTAATGGTTTGTAGAAGACTGAAACCACACACGAATGATCAGGCATGAAAATGGGAGGATATGAGGAGAGAAGGAGAGAAGGAGAGATGATGAGATGTGTAGAAATCAGAGAAGGCTACCTTTAGATTAAAGCTAATTTGGCAGTCCTGAGAGCAGAGGCCAGACGTGGAGACAGGAAGAGAGAGAAGAAAACAAAACAAAACAACTCCTGCATTATAAACTGACAGTGTGACACTGGATGCAGAAGCATTTGCACAATATAAGTCTCACCAAGCACACGGGGAGAGAGGGGTGGGATGCTAAGAGAAGAGAGAGAGAGAGAGAGACCCCAGAGGGGCTTTACAAAGACCAAAAAACAGCAGGCAGAAGAAGGAAGAGGAAATCTGAGCAGTTTGTGTTCAGAAAACTAAAGGATTAATGAACAGAAGTGCCTCATGAGTTAGTGGTTTATGGTTCTTAACACATTTTATCCCTGGGGTCAATCTGACCCAAGGGTAAAATGTCTCCAGAAAATAATTTTCAGAAAATTCAATTCAATTCAATTCAATTCAAAAAAAACCTTTCTGTTACTATATACTGCATTATAAAACTTAAAAATGAAGTTAATTCAAAGCATTTTAACTCAGTCCAACCCAAAATTACAATTAAAAGATTATCATCATTTTAAAGCATGAGAAAAACTTTTATTACATAATCATGACAAGCCTTTAAATTACGCATAAAATAATGGTTACAAATCCGTCTTACAAGTTGTAAGACACCTTTATTCATCATATTTACAGTAAAATATGTAACACACAAAGCGGTCCCAAATTGTTCATTTCAGTTGAGCATTAGGAAAATCAATGGAGAAACCCAAAATAACTCAATAGCTAGAAAATAAATGACCTTTATTATCTGTCTTCTGTCCAGTCAGTGGGTTATTATTTAGTTTACCTTAAGTGTGGGGTACACCCCGCCCCTTCCTCTGATAAAAATATTTTTTTTACTTATTGCTATCTCCTTTTTGCAACATATTTGGGGTTATTCACTATAAAGTTTCAGATACATTCTCCTCTACATCGCTTTCACTGTGAAAGAGCTGTTCCAAAATCTCATTGACAAACAAACCTTTTCCTAGAGGACGTTTTCGAGAGAGAGAGAGAGAGAGAGAGAGAGAGAGAGAGAGAGAGAGAGAGAGAGAGAGAGAGAGAGATTTTGATTTTTCAAGTCACATTTATTTACAAATCGGTGCTAACACAGTACAAGAACACTCAAATAACAGTACCAAAAATTAATTCCCCCTTAACCACTGAACACAGCACACATTTCAGTGACCACAGATCTTCAAACTCCTGCAGGTTGTCACATGACTTAAAATAAAGAAAATCAGTCTTTAACCTCACTCTGATCATTCTCTTAAAGATAATGACCACATCATCATCTCTACAACCATTGACCTTGTTCCTCCGACTGAGATACACGGCCATTTTGCCCTGTCCCTGCAGGAAGTTCAGTAATCGGCACTCAACTTTCCTTTTTTTTACCTGTCTGATCCCTAGAATAAACAAATGAGTGTTAAAAGTGAGGCCAAACAACAAGAAAAACTGGGACATCAAACAAAAAAAGGCAGCAAGCCGAGAACACTCAACAAAACAATGAAAAACAGTTTCCCTGTGGGAGCAGAAAGGGCACAGATCAGACACCGTGGGGTCAAGAATTGACACAAAAGAGTTGACTGCAACTGCGCCATGAAGAATGCGCCACTGTAGGTCCCCTCCCCTCTTAGTCAGTGGAGGTTTGTACAGTGTACTCCACTCAGGTTTTCGTGAGTCACACAGGGCCAAGTGTGACCTCCATGGAGTATCCGGTCTACCACTTAGTTTCACCTGATTTAAAACTTTAACAGAAAGGTAGTAAAACTCCCGACCCCCAGTTTCCTCAAACGAAATGGCCGCAGAGGCCCTCAGTCTTAAAAACTCTCCATGATGTGTCATTCTTGGCATCAACGCACACTCCGGGAAGGTATCTGTGGGGTCTGGCACACATCGCCTCTTACCGTGACCTGCAAGGAGCCGTAGCTCAGACTCCACAAGTTGGCCCTTGAGTCGACGGAGAAAATGGCTGACGATCCTGACCGACCTGACGCCGATCTGCGATGCCAATCCGTCGGCATCTTTGAGGAGAGGGCCGGCAAATACCACAACGTCCGCAAGGGTTAGCACCTTCGAGCTGCAAAGTTTGTTCAGGATTGCGGACGATCCTGCCTCGCATCCAAGACGGGACCCAAACACAACCGGCTCCCTCAGTAGCCACGACAAAGAAGTACAGGGCTCAGAACGGCGAAGGTAAAAAAGTTTCCAAACTTTAAAAACTCCCTGGTAAAAGGACGGAAGCTTATCCATTGTCCGACCTTTAAAATCCATCAGGAACAGTGACTCACTCAGACCCAGCCCTCCACACTGCTTCAATATGGCACACGCCAAAGGTCGCCACACCAGGCCGGCAGGAGCGGTCAGGAACCGCTGGATGAAGCGGAGGCGAAAGGCAGCTCCCCGGCTGGCTAGGTGTATCAGACCGTGCCCCCCTTCCTCCTTTGGCAGGAAAAGCACGCTTTGCTGAACCCAGTGTAATCGATCCCAGAAGAAATCCACCAGCATGGCCTGCAGTCTCGCTAACAAGTCACCTGGAGGTTCCACAGTCACCAGCCGATGCCACAACATGGAAGCGAGCAGACTGTTGATCACCAGGACTCTGCCCCTGTATGACATCCGTGGGAGGATCCACTTCCATTTCTTCAAACGACCTTCAACAGCTTCTAAAACACCAGTCCAATTCTGGGCAATGAAGGTCTCATCCCCGAGATAAACTCCGAGGTATTTCAGCCCACCTGACCTCCACGTCAGGCCTGCAGGTAGACACAGTGTCCCTGTCGAAGCGTTCCCAACTGCGACCGCTTCACTTTTAAGCCAGTTCACTTTGGCAGAGGAAATCTTCTTAAAAGCACACACAGTCTTATTAAGTACATCAATGTCTCTTTGAGTCGTCACCAGGATAATAAGGTCATCAGCATATACAGACATTTTAAAATTGGTCATGCACCCTGGCAATGACACCCCGGAAAGCTGCGCCCTGAGTCTATGTAAAAAAGGCTCCAACGACAGAGAGTACAACATCCCTGACATTGAGCAGCCCTGTCGA
The DNA here is from genome assembly GCF_900634775.1 of Gouania willdenowi. Classification (NCBI taxonomy): domain Eukaryota; kingdom Metazoa; phylum Chordata; class Actinopteri; order Blenniiformes; family Gobiesocidae; genus Gouania; species Gouania willdenowi. Next base: position 34,562,188 of record NC_041044.1, read on the forward strand.
ATCCCACGTTCAACTTTAAACGGGGCCCCCAGACCACCATTTATTTTCAGCACACTCTCAATGTCACCATACAACACCCGGATCATGGCTATAAAACCAGAGCCGAACCCCATAGCCTCCAGCGTGCGCCAGAGGTACAGATGCTCAACCCGGTCAAAAGCCTTTTCCTGGTCGAGAGAGATCAGACCAAGGTCGAAGCCCAACGCTCTAGAGAGGTCCAAAATGTCTCGAATTAGCGTCACATTATCTGAAATGAGCCTACCGGGCACACAGTAGGTCTGGTCTACGTGGATCACGGATTCCATCACCTTCCTCAGCCGAGTGGCCAGCACCTTGGACAGCAGTTTGTAGTCACTGCAGAGCAGGGACACAGGCCTCCAATTTTTGATGTCCTGCAGGTCCCCTTTTTTGGGGAGTAGAGTCAGGACCGCTCTCCTACAACTCAGGGCCAGCCGCCCTGTCCTGAGACTGTCTCTGAGGACCCTCAGCAGGTCTCTGCCCATCTCAGGCCAGAAAGCCTTATAAAAGTCCACAGGCAGCCCGTCGATACCCGGAGCTTTCCCACTCTGCATACTTTTCAGTGCTGCCTGTAGTTCACCAGCAGTTAATGGGGCATCTAGCTCCGCTCTCAGGTCAGCAGGAACCTGAGGGAGGCCCTCAAAGAAGGCCTGTGCTTCCTCCGCCCCTTCCTGGATCTCACTCCTGTATAAGGACCTGTAAAAGGAGGCAGCATGTTCCCTGATCCCTGCCGACTCCGTCAGTAGCTGCCCGGTGCTGGAGCGCAGAGAGTGCATCAGCCTCCTCTGGCCGTTTTTCCGCTCCAACCCAAAGAAGAAATGTGATGGAGCATCCATGAGAGCCACATATTGGAACCGAGAGCGGACCATGGCTCCCTGTGCAGAGACCCCCAGAAGGTCAGATAGAGTAGATCGTTTGTTTTTGAGAGCTTCAATATGCTCTCGATTTCCCGTGAAGTGTGCCTGACTTTGCATCTCCTCCACCTCTCTCTCCAGAGCCCTAAGTGACCCATTCATGCTTCTAGTGACATTGAGAGTATACTGAAGACACAACTGTCTGATCTGCACCTTCCCAACATCCCACCATTGTTGCAGAGAATTGTAATCAGACTCTCTACTACTATGGGACTGCCAGAAAATTTTAAAAGCCCTTTTAAAAACTCGATCTTTGAGCAGGTTTGTGTTAAAATGCCAATAAGCACTCTTACATCGAACATTTTTCTTAAAAACCGAAGCTTTAACCAAGGAATGATCAGAAAAACCAACCGGGCTAATCTGGCAACCCCTAAAAACATTAACGTGGTGCTGAAAACAATAAAAACGATCCAGCCTGGCCAAGGACAGATAGTTCGCCCTGCAGTGAGTCCAGCTATACTGCCTCACCCTTGGATGAATGTGCCTCCACACATCACAGAGGTCAAAGGCCTCAATCACTTTTAAAAAACAGCTCTTGGAGGCTGTGTGTGGCTCTGGGTGGTTCCTGTCTAATCCAGGGTTAGTGGTACAGTTAAAATCCCCCCCCAGAAAAAGAAGGACATCATCACTGCAGTTAGACAGGACGTCACTTAAAACACTAAAAAACTCCACCCTCTGTCTGCCCACTGTGGGAGCATACACATTAATAAACACCATTGGCACATCTTCAAAAACAGCACTAACTTTTAAAAGACGCCCCGGGATCACTTCCTCAGAGGAACTGGAGACAGGTAAAAAACCCCTGGAGAAGAGCACACCCACCCCACTACTAGTGCTGCTTCCGTGACTAAGGTGAACCTGCCCTCCCCATTCCTTCTTCCAATCTGCTTCTAATTCTGGTGTGCTGTGTGTCTCCTGGATAAATAAGACGTCTAGCTTTTTAGCCTGACTGAGGCTGAACAGTGAGGCCCTCTTCACCGCCTCTCTGGCCCCGTTTAAGTTCAGAGAACCAAGTTCGAACTCACACATTGTGTCAGCTGGGAATAAACTAACGAAGGATAAAAACACAAAAGAAAAAAAACCACACACCCTAAAACTGATCATCTTGGGAGGCCCGTTTTCTAATCTTGGTCAGAAACTTTTTTAACCGAAAAATCTCCTGCTCCGAAAACACGTCCTGCCCCAGGTTTCCTGGGTTCCTCATAAAGTGTCCCACAGAGTCATGGAACACCTGGAGGTCCGAGAAATAAGCCTCAAGCCGAACCAGCCTCATTCCCTTTGTATCCTTGAGGAAGGATTTTATCCTCTGAAAGGAGTACTGGCTCTGTTGGTCACCCCCTAACCCAGCGCATAGGGAGGGGGCCCCTGCATCTATGACCTGTGAATCTGCGTGTGCATCCTGAGAGGGTGTGAGCAAGTCCTGTGAGTCACTGTGCTCCTCCAAAACTGTGTGCGTGGCCTGCGAGTCTGTAAGTACCGAATCTCCAAGTGCGTGCTGTGAAACCATGTGTGTATCTAGTGCATCTGCGTGTGTATCCTCCATAAGTGTGGGCGTATCCAGTGAATCTGTGTGTGCGCAGCTTAAAGCCGTGTGTGCGCCTCGTGAACCTGTGTGTGTGTCCTGGAGCACTGTGTGTGCACCCTGTGAATCTGTGTGTGCACCCTGTAAATCTGTTCGTGCGTCCTGTATCACTGTATGTGCTCCCTGTGAATCTGTGTGCGCGTCCTGTATCACTGCGCGTGCACCCTGTGAATCTGTGTGTGCGTCCTGTATCACTGTGTGTGCACCCTGTATCACTGTATGTGCACCCAGTGAATCTGTGTGTGCGTCCTGTATCTCTGTGTGTGCACCCTGTGAATCTGTGTGTGCGTCCTGTATCACTGTGTGTGCACCCTGTGAGCATGTGTGCATGTCCAGTGAACCGGTGTGCATATCAGGTGAAGTGACATCAGTGTGTGAGATGCCATGTGTGTCAACCTTAGAAACTTTAGTGAACTTTTTAACAATCTTCTCTGTAATTTTACGTTTCGATGAAGATTTCAGAAAATCCTCATCCATCACCACATCTCCCTCCTCCTCCTCCAGTAAACCCCCATTCAGACCAGTGAGCCCTAGCTCTGGCTGAGTGTGAACGTTAACCCCAGCCAGCTCACTGCCATCCTCCTTCTGACTGTCACTAGCAGGGGACCCCTCCCCATGTGAGCCGACGGCTCCCACCTCACTACAGTGTGTGCCCCCCGGTGCTCCGTGCTCTCTCTCTGTGCTCTGTGAGACAGAATGAATCAGTGCTCCCTCAGTGACCGTCGATTTGAGCGCTTCACCCCGCATTTCCGAATCTCTGATATCGAGGTCACGTTGACCAACACGCAGCCCCCCCACACTGACAGGAGGCGGAGCCTCTGCATCGGCAGATCGACGCGCGCCACCTCCGTCCGGACACGAGCGGATGAGATGTCCCTCTGCCCCGCATCCAAAACACTTTAAATTGTCAGAACTGACATGAACTGTATAATCAAACTCATCAATGCGGAATCTCATGATTACATTTATCTCCTGCTTCCCGCTGAGGACCATAAACACCTGCCTCCTAAAGGACACTACATGTCTCAGTTTAGGAGACTTGCAGCCCAATGGGATCAGTTTAATTGGAGATACTATCTGACCGTGCCGGGACAGCTCCTTCTCAAGGAGACTGTTCTTCAAAAACGGCGGAACATTGGAGATCAACACCTTTCTCGCAGGGTTCCCCAACGGTAACACCGGAGTCAGAGCACCGCGGATCACCACCCCACTCTCCACCAGCTGATTGGCCTTCTCCGTGCTCTCCACAAAGATCACCACCGCACTGTTCATACGTGAGGCCGATTTAACGCTCCCGAAACCCACCACTTCACCCACCGCCAAACTACATTCCTCCACAGAGACACCCGGCCCCGTACACAGCTTCACGCCGTGCCGCCGGGTCAGTCTCTCCAGCCCGGGGCTGCTCCGCCCCACGGAGCTCACCTGAGCTGTCATGCTCACCTGAGCAGCGACGGCGTTAGCCGCCGCCAAACAATTCACCAAACTGCGCAATCTAACAAAAAACCACCCAACAGAAACCGAGGCAACGCAAAACTATCACACAGAGTGACGAAATAAGCCAGAAAAAGAAGAAAAAAGGTTCAAACTCACTCACAAAACTCCAAAACACCGGGTTTCCGAGCCTCCACTCACACTCACGCTGCCACTCACTCAGAGAGAGAGAGAGAGAGAGAGAGAGAGAGAGAGAGAGTATTATTTTTTAATGGGGACCCCAAGGATAATAGGAGGGTTAATAACTCCCAGATTGCACTGATTAACTGTTGCTGAACTGCAGAAACGATGGCTATGCCACTATTCCTTGTTAATACCTTATTGTCTTTAGATATTTTCCATTTCCACTATATATTTATGTACTTCTTGATTTGTAAAATATATATAAAAAGCGCTAAAAACTACACTTAAGGTCAGGTAATGTTTGCAAAAAAAAAAAAATACAGGAAAAAGAAGACTTAAAAATTCAATAGGCTTTATGATAATAATCAAATGTTGAAAGGTCCGCATCAGGATTATGTATCATATTTCACCTTTTTATTTTTAACGCATCTTATGGTTTTCTTATTATTACAGAACCAAACAAAAAAATCAGGTTGTCATTATCCAAAAATCTGACTCTGGTCTCAAAGAAATAAATGTGGTAAAGATGTATAAAACCCTTTATTAGAATCTCAGCACAGCATCATCTATAGTGCTGTTTTTAACATAAGACTTGACCTTTATTACATTCTGCCCATTCATTCCTTTTATATTCTTTCCACTCCTCACCAGTGTGCGAGGCAGAAAAATGAACATCCTCAGGGGACCAGGCCTCCCATGAAGAGGTTGAATAATAAAACCATTAGGAGTCACTGAGTGCTGCTGAACTGTAAGCAGCAGAGACACAGTGATACTAAGTATGCATGCGTTTATAACAATTACATGTTTATTGCTTTTCTTCTTTGGCATTCAAAAGTGTACGATAGTTCAAAATGTCTGTATTTGTGGAAAGTGGAGGAATAAGATCATTAAGTCCCTTTTCTATTGATCTAAATAACATGTCAAAGTCGAGTCAAGATGCCCCTGATGCGGAGATAATGACGATGAACATTGTCTGGAATAGTCACAGGGATTTCTGCTGTCTACGATTGCCAAAGAATTAAAATGATAGTGGAAATTTAACTTTGACATAACCTTAAATATGAAGCCTAAATAATAATTCCATCAAGTTCATTTTGTCTTCTTTTTTTTAAATAATATGTTAAAGCGTCATTGATACTTTATTTTACTCTCCTGACATCTTCTGTCAGGAGATGAAAGTAAATCTCAAAGTAAATGTTCCTAAAAAAACTTGTCTGAATAAATGAAACCTTAACATCTTAAGCATAAATAATGTATTTTTTTTATAGACAAATCACAATCACTGCTGTTCTGCTTCTCTCATCAGTGCAACAGCTTTTGAATCTTGTAAATAGAAAGATAAAAAAAACATGTGACCAGTAAACACTAATAATGCTGTTTACAGTAAGAATAATATGAAAAATCAAACAAAAAAAATTGTGCATTTACACATTTTTTGTCAAGGGTTTTGATTTTTTTTTTAAATCCAGCACACGAATGTGTAGCCCCTGAAATATAATGTAACCTATAATGTAACCTGATCAGATCTGGGATGATCAAAGCTAACGTATCCATTAAATAATAGGAATGATGAGTGCAGTCAGAAGTAAAGCAGCACTACATAAATAAAAGCATGTGATTTGTGAAAAGATATAACCCTAGGTCTAAAACAGCGGTTCGCAAACTATTCACAGTCCCGTACCCCTTCAGACATTTAACATGAAGCCATGTACCCCTACTCCTGCACACTTAAAAAAAACAAAAAAAAAACATAATGATGTAATGTCATATACGTAGAATGTTGAACAGTGAAATTTGTCTATGAATTTTCCCAATGCTGTTGAGGAATAATACATGACAAAAAAAAAAGAATAATAATCTGTTAGCACACAATAAAACATGTTATTCAGAATCAGTAGGCCAGAATTTATTTAACTGGCCTACTGGCATTTCCTCTGAGAAAAAAAAAAAAAATCTCTCTTTTTCATCACCCTGAAACTGTGAAATACAACTCGCTCCAACTTTAATGAGACGTGTGAGGTTGAGAGGATGAACAGAACTCTGCAGTGTTTGGCTGAATTTCAGCTTTCTCCACGCAGTCTTGTTCTCTGTTTTGTTTTCATGTTTGTCAAAGCTGAAAATCCATAGTGTACGTCAGTGGTTCCCAATCTTTTTTTGTCCTGAGTACCTCCCTTTGCATTTTTGTCAAATCATGTGTACCACCTCTTTATATCATAAGTAACTCTCAATAATTAAATTTCATATGCTTTTTTATTTGTGGAACAGCAGACTCTCCTAAACCCCTAACTGTGTCTCTAACATGGGTTCCCTAGGGACATACAATACAATACAATTTCAAAACAATGAATGTAATTTAAAGTGAAATTCATTTTTTAAAAGATACTATATGCAACTTTAATGTGATTACTTCAATAGTAAGCAAATCACTAATTTCTCCTATTGTCAGAAGTGTGATAAAATGGCCTTTTCAGCATAAAATAATCCTGTTTTTAAAAAAAAAAAAAAAAAATACAAGAAAACATGGTATTTTATTAAGCAATAGTTTAATTGTTAGTTTGTGGTAAATTTGGTAAAAAATAAATAAATAAATGAATAAAATAGCCTAAAGAACTAGGAATATTTCCTGATCATTTTTAAATGAATTGTTAAATCTTTCTGAGTACCCCATGCATTGTGGAATTGGTGTTGACAGCACGTTTTGCTAGCGTAAAGCAATGCAACTCTCGTCATGTTTGTGCTTTTTTGATGAGATTGTTTCTCTGTCACCATGGGGACTCTTCCATAGGCCAATGAGTAATTTGTGGCAATGCATGGAGGCTCCTGACTGCTGCTCTAGTTAAATTCTAGTTTCCAATTTTTATTTTTTATTCACGTATTCCCTATGAAATTTTGCGTACCCTTCTTTGGGAACCTAGGATCAAAAGCAAATACTTTTGGTCATAGGTTTAAAACTCATGTTCGACCCTTTAACGGAAAATAAATTACAGGAAAATGATTTCCATGAGATGTAAAAAAAAAAAAAAACCACAGGATGAACATGTGTCTGGAAGCTACATCTGTCACACAGTGGAACTCTTTAATCTCACAGCTGTGCGGCTGAGGGAAGGAGCCGAGGGACCATTCCAATAATTCTGCTGGACGATTTCATTCTTGAGCTGAATCAGCACGAGCTAAAGCACGTGTCAACTGTAGTGTGACATATTTTGGGGCGATGGGTACTACAGCGTTTATTTAGTCTAACTAAGAAAATGACCGAAGTGCACAGAGTGAATTCATCGCTAGGCTCACCTCAAACTTCAGCCTCAGCTCTTCGTTACCGTCGTCTTCCTCAGATATGGGAACGTTGTAGTACTCGCCCTCCTCCTGACACAATAACTTGTACCTGATCAAAGAGACAGAACGAACGAATGAGGAAAGATAGAGAAAACACAAAAACATGCAGAGAAAGACACATATAGAAAGAAGATTTTCAAAACGACAAAATGCTTTGATCAAACTTAGCTGCTTCAATCAAAACTTGATATTCTCACTAAAATTTAACAATTCCTCAACTTTTGTTTGACCTTTATGTGCAATACCTGAATGTATATATAATATAGTTATAAATATCAGAATCAGAAAAAAAAAACAAAACATTATTACAGATTTTTTTTTTTATTTTAACTTTTTTTTGGTCAACTAGCAGAAACTCAGTGTGTGGTAAAAAAGTGTTTATTGTAATTTTTATTGTAATCTATTCAATCCTGAAGTGAAAAGCTTACATGTTGTTTTGCTTGTTTATCAATAATTAGGTTAAAAAAAGAGAGACAAAAAGCTGACATTTCTGTATCAATACTTCCACTAAAGTCTTGTATTCGAGGAATTTTGCCTCTTAATTGATTTCTTTGTGCAAACACTGACACAAATAATCTTTTTCTCTTTCTTGAATGGTGTTGGAACACGTAAAGTGAGATTTACCAGCCACAGACGGGAGACTTCATCAGCTCTGACACGCCAAAGGAAAGGGCTCCCATGAAGTCATTCCTGGTGGTCCGGTCCCAGTCCCACACCTCCACAGACAGCCTGCGGTCCCGATCTGTCTGCTTCAGCTTACTGTGCGACACAGTGTTATTTTATGGAAAAACTGTGTGTATTTGTAGATTATTTCATTGGATTTTTACCAACAGGGCTCTGACAATTATTTCTATACTCGTATGCTGAATGACAAAGAAATTGGAGCAACAAATGTGCATGTTTGAGAAGAAGCTTATCAAGTTCAGCTCCCCTAACATCTTAATAAATGTTATCTATAAGCACATCTTATACATTAATGGCCTGTACTATGAAGCTGGATAAATATATCCTGGATTCATCTCCGTTAGCGGGCTTCACATAACCAAACATTCTCTGTCAGAGAGCCCCTGTACTACAAAGCTGGATATAAATACATTCACTTAAACGAGTTGATTTCAGACAGGCTACTTATGCGCTCCTATGGCAGGTATGGAGATTGCAGCGTCAGACCAATCACAAACACGAAGAAACTGTGTAGAGCAATCTATGTCACATTTGAGGAATGGTTTTTTTTAAAAATATGAAGAATTGAAATCCATAATTCAGATAAAAAATACACTGTTGGATCAGAAAAAGCAGGAAGAAAAGAACACAGGCAGGAAGGACAGTGTGGTAAAAAGCATTAACATTGTCACGCTTTTACGACACTCAGCCTAAGTTACCAGGATGATTTAGCCCAGTGTCACGGACTGAGTTTTCCTCTGTGCTGAGATTATCTTACAATCTCAGTACGTGACTGCTACGTACTGAGATGAACCCGTGCTGGAATTGCTATGTGCAATGTCATACAGAGATTGTTACTGATTTAAAAAAATGCTTAAAACATCACATCAGTTGACCATCAATAAAAAATCAACCGATGATAAAAAAAAAAAAATATGATTGTCATGATCAGATTACTAATTTATATGAATACAACAGTTTATTATTGTAAAATTACATTAGGTTAACTGTTATTTATTGCAATATATATTAGAATCATGTTTTTTTGGAAAAGAAATTATTCCTCTTCGTATTGAGTTTTATTATAATCATCTTTTTTTAGAGAATAAACTATTCCTATTCGTATTGAGATTGCTGCATGAGACACTGTTACTTTACTCAAGTTGTTGACTGAAGATTGTCACTGACTCAGCACGGCGGAAGTAGCAAAAATCACGGCGGAACTAGCAAAAATGCATTTTCTGGTAGCGCGCATGCTCATAATCGATCTCAGTACGAGGTAAACTCAGTCCGTGACACATGTATTGAGTTAGCCAGCGTTGTAGTACTGCACACAACGAATACATCCTGGAAGTTTACGCAATAAGAGGAAATCCAACTTCATAGTACAGGCCCTGTGTGTTTAAATATTAAAAAAATAAATACAATTCAACCTTTAACTACAGTATATAATTCCAGTCACAGTCAAAGTTTACCATGGTTTTCACACGTTAAAACTCGCCTTAGCATTATCGATGTGCATGGTTGTTTTCCTGAACTGTTGGGTGGCACGTGAAGGAGGAACAATATACTCACAAAGTGAAAGTCTCATTCCACTTTGGGTTGAGGTTGGAGCGGATGGTTTTGGTCTTCTGCTTGGTCTCATTTTTGGGGTCTGGTATGAGCTTGAGCTTGACGTATGGATCGGAGAGGCCGTTTGGATCCATCGGGATGAGGTTTATTCCCTCGCCCACTGAGCAGGAGAAAGAGGGAGAGAGAGAGAGAATAAGTCAAGCCACTTATTAGAGAGTACTGATATATCCTACTCAAGTAGAAGTTCTGTTGAAATTGTACTCAAGTACAAGTAAGTCATACATAAATAACTCAAGTACAAGTGAAAAGTAGCTAAATTAAATAGTACTCTAAGTAAAAGTTATTAGATATTTCCACCCCCCCAATGTTTATTTTAGGTAATAAATCACAGTTCCCTTGCATACAGTAAACATCTCATAGATAAACTTAAAAAGGAAGACACAAAATCTTGCACCATAGGAACTTAACATATTTTCCACAAAGGCATCTGTATAAAATGAAAAAAGTTTGTGAAAATGTACACTTATTTTTAAAATTAAATAACACCAATGAATTTATTTTAAAATAAAAAAAAAAACAATTCTCAGGCTCTAAGTATAGCTACATTATTAAAATAACCCCCATTCAATGCTGTTTCGGCACGGTACATTACGTTTAATCTGATTGGTCGGATATGTTGTGATGCATTTGATTGTTGTCTGGTCTTTTCTTTTTTTGTAGTTTCACAATGTCCGTTGATCATTTTAAAACCAAAAAACAATATTTACACAGGAAAGGTTTGGTGTAAAAAAAATGTAATAAATTACTTTACTTCTTTTAAAACGTACTTAAGTACAGGTACAATTACTGATTTAGAAATATACCAAAAAAAAAGCAAGTCGTACCTATGAAAGCAACTCTATTACAACAACATGAGTACTTTTAATTCGTTCTGCTTATTAAGTAGCATTTTCATTTGTGTAAATATTATAATTAATATTTTGACTTTTAAAGAGAACACACATGGTACTAGGGGCTTTGGAAATGTCATAATACCTAAGATTGGAAGCACCAGGAAGAGTTTTTGTCTGTCTGTATGTTGAGAAAAATGATGGAACAGCTTGGATTCACATCAAAAGCAACACAAAACCATTCTGAGATATAACTTTACAAACGTCTGGTCTGGTCCCAGTACAGTGAGGATGGGGCTTATCACTGCTGATAGGCTTATTATTACATCTATGGCTCGTCTTGTCTTTATATGTGAATTTATTACCATGTTTGGTAAGTTACTGATTAGTAGTTAGTCAGTTGTTCCTATTATGTTTAGTATTTGTTTGTGTATTTCTAGAAGTCCAAACAGATGGAAGCAATATGGTGAAAATTGTATAATTAAGAAATGGGGGGTGGGATTCAGTAAGTCAGAGGTGTCAAACTCATTTTCACTCAGGGGCCAAACACAGAGTTGTTTGATATCTAATGGGCCACAGATTTTAGGCGGCAAAAAACAAAAAAAAAGTCATCATTGTGCCCTAGTTTGCACTGTAAATGATACAGTTGCACCATCCAAGCAATAAATGACAGATAAACCTGCCAGTGTCCTCCCACATGGACCCGTCAGTCACATAACTATAATGGTGGCTCGTTTGCTGGCTCACCTTCAACCTATAAAGCGAGGCGCTAAGCTGCTACGCTAAGAATGCGACTCAGAATAATCGCTACGTCCACGGCGTTATCTCTCAGAGATTCACGGGCCCGGACTGGATTAGGAGGACAAAATGGACTAAATCAATAAGGGATTGTCACTGCCGAGCGAGTGTTAACAAAACATCAATGATACACTTCAGACTCATGAAAGCGTCATTTACAGCATGGCTTTACAACATGAAGTCATAAAGTTTTTACAGAGGTCAAACAAATAATTTATCAAACATTACAAGCAGAGAAAACTGCATAGTTTGCATTTTCTTAAGCCAAGAGACGAAAAATTCACTTTATTATTTGTTGTGGTTGGAACCAGGGTTGTGGTCAATTATAATTTAATGCTAAACTGGGGAACCATGTTACAGTTCTATGTACAGTTCTACACGTACATGTTTCATATCAAGCTTTCCCACATTTTACCATTTAAAACATATATTAAATCAAGGCGTATGCTGACACAAAAAAGGCTCAGATGCCACCACCAAAAATATTAAAACCTTTATTTTCATTTATTAGGATAATCAACACAAAAGTTAATTACAATTATGACATAATTATAATTGTAATCGTAACTGAACAAAAGTGTTGCTGTTGTAATCCTATTTGAAATATAATTCAATTCTAATAATTTATGTTGTAATTGTCACACAATGTAAATAAACACAATACTTGGGAACCATGTTATAGTTCATGGCTTACATAGGCCTACGTAGTTAAAAAAAACATTAAAATATTTGTTTCATATCAAGTGTCAATATCATTTTATCATTTATTTTTTTCATGGACAATGAAGCCTAAGGTAACCATTAGATAGGAAATAAATTGTGTATTTTACAGCTGATTTAAGACATGGGTCAAACTGACCCGTAATCATAAGAGATGCTAACAGAAAGCTAACACAAGAGGAAGATTAACTTTTATTAGCTTATTTATTTCAGGCTCAGTAATTGTGATTAATTGTAATTGAACTTTAGTAATTGAGAACATGATTGTAATTGAAAAAAAATGCCGGTCGCTGTAATTATAATGAAATTGTAATTGAACATGGGTAAATTAAAATCTAACTGAAACTGAAACATGTAATTGAGCCCAACCCTGGTTGTAGGTTTAAGGCTTGTTAAGAGCACACGCACAAGAGACACTTGATAGCAGAATCAGAAGATCTACAGTCAAATGGTTTTTCCTGGAATTTGTTGTTTTTTTTTGCATTATTAGATGAAGAAAGAAAACCTTGTTGCTGCTCATTTATCAAACATAGTGAAATTCCCACACCACACATGGTTTATTTGAAATAATTTGTGTCCTCTGGATGAAGCAGCAGATGGTTGTGTACTATAGCCTAGAAAAAAGCAGCTGTCTCTTCATATAGCTGCTTGTATGTCACAGGGATTATTTTTAGAGGCAGCTCAGAATAGGTTGATGGGATTTACACACAAGTGATTTGGCAGCGACAGGACACCTATAGAGCACATTGCACTAGCATTTGAAATAAACATAAGGGCTTAATGGTGCCAAGAATATGTTCCCTCAGAGTGTGTCATAATAATAATTGTGGCTAAATATATTTCTCATATAGGCAGCATTTACAATATCATTTTTTACATGTAGAATATTATCAATAATTAATTGAAGCTTGAATGTTTAAAGGTTTCCCACAGGTATTATAGTTTTTATTTTACATCCTATGAAAACTCACGTGAGTTTGATTAAGAAAAAAGTTTCTAGTTTGTTTTTGCAGCATTTTCTTTTTTTTCTAATTTGAATACATTTAGGAAAATCTAACCACGACATGTACTTTTAGTATTGGCTGGTAGTCTTTAAATAAGATGAATAGGACACTAAAAATGTAAATAAATGTTTTATTTTAAACAATAAAAAGGGAAGAAATAACAGCAAAAATGTTTTTATCTTTTTAATTGAATTTTCTGTTTTTGCAGCATTCTCTTCTTTTCTAATTTGAATAACATTTAAAAAAATCTAACCAATGCATGTATTTTTTTTTTATTAATTGCTGGTAGTCTTTAAATAAGATGAATAGGACACTAAACATTTCAATCATTTTTTTTTAAATTTTAAACAATAATAAAAGAAGGAAAAAATAGCAACATTTTTATTCATTCTTTAATTGAATTTTCTGTTTTTGCCACATTCACTTTTTTATTTTTTAATTTGAATAAGATTTAAAAAATGTAATCACTGCATGTATTTTTAGTATTCACTAATAGTCTTTAAATATGATGAACAGGACACTAAACACATACAACACAATACATACATTTTAAACAATAATAAAAAAAGGAAAGAACAGCAACATTTTTATTTATTCTTTAACTGAATTTTCTGTTTTTGCCTCATTCTCTTTTTTTCTAATTTGAATAAGATTTTATAAATCTAACCAATGCATGTATTTTTAGTATTGGCAGGTAGTCTTTAAATAAGATGAATTGGACACTAAAAATGTAGATACATGAATTATTTTAAACAATAATAAAAAAAGGAAAGAACAGCAAATTCTTTATTTTTGCAGCATTCTCTTCTTCCTCTCATTTGAATAGGACTTTAAAAAATCAAACCTATGCATGCATACTTAATAATAGCTGGAAGTCTTTAAATAAGATATATAAGATACTAAAATATTATTATCAATAATAATAATAATAATAATAATAATAATAATAATAATAATAATAATGATAATGATAATAATAATAATAATAATAATAATAATAATAATAATAATAATAATAATAATAATAATAATAATAATAATACAAAATAACAGAAACTATGCATACAAACTTAACTCCTGCCCCTTTGTTCTCTGATACATTGTTTATGTTTGAAGATATTCTAACATAAACTTTCAAACAGGTAAGATCGATGCAGTAGAATAAGAAATACGGATGTGCAAAAAATAAAAAACATAAATACATCTCTCAAATTTTAATCTTCTTTCACTGCAAATATGCAATAAGCAGACAGAAGACTAGAATGATCCCAGCTGTAGCCGCTAGGTGGCGTCTAAGTCTGTCTTTTTCAACTTCTCAAATTAAAGTCTATGGCATACATCAAACCAGATGTGTGTGTGTGTGTGTGTGTGTGTGTGTGTGTGTGTGTGTGTGTGTGTGTGCGAGAGTGGAAAACCAAACTTTCTGCAGATGTAAGACGATCTGTGCAGCTGAAAGCTTTCTTTCATTCAGTTGTTTGCACAGATCTTTAGTTGAACGTTTGTTTCGTCAACATGTGCATTTCCACCATCTTGGCAACACAAAAAAAAAAAACCCCAAAACAAACAGTTCTGTGTGACACTGTCGCAGCTTTACTAGTTTTATGTAAAACAAAGTTAAACAAAGAAAAACCTACACTTCCTCACAAAGTTTGGATATCTTTGTAGCTAAAAGAAACGTCTCCAAAAATGATTCTCCATAGCTTCTTGGTATGGGAAACACGAGTAATTCCATTCCATTAGACTTTATAGAGACTCTGTTAGTGTGGACGACATGCCAACAACACGCTGCGGGATGCTCCACTCTTCCAAGAATTCACTGAAGCCGTGTAAAATATGTGCACAGACACAAAAAAAAGCTTCGTCTTCAGCTGACACATAATGACCCTAACTCAGAAATTTAGCGAGCCTTGTTTGCTCCTAACCTCCTTGTGTAAACACTGCACCCTTTCAGGGTAGCTGCAAACCTCTTTGAAAGGCCATTATTTACAGTTTGTCCTGGTGAAACGCTCTGTTTTCTTTGACATGTAAAGAAAGAACAGTGTCTTATAGGAGTGCTACACATTTATATGGCTGAGTTACTGCTTCATCAATACATCTGAGCAATATTTCCCTCTCAAATGAACTAGCTTTTAAAACTGAGAGCACATTGTAAATAAACTAATAACGGAAAAGACAAATACAAGTTAATAATCATAAACCAGTCAGCAATTAGTGCCCTCCTTTTTGCAGCCAAAGCAGCGACTCTGAGCTATAATAATAATAATAATAATAATAATAATAATAATAAACTTTATTTGTTGAATCATTATCTAGAAAATAAAAGATATAGACTCTTGGTCACTGATTAAAACAGTTTAAGAAACAGAAACATTAAAACAAGTTAATAGTTAAAATCAGTGAAGGCTCTCCGATAAAATTATGATTTATGTGACAGCGTCAGCAGACCTGATCTGTCCCCTTTAGTTTTCAGCTGGGCCCCTGGAACAGAGAGATCTTAAAGTACGTGCTGGTGTAAATGGTACTAAAAGCTCTGTGAGGTACTGTAAGTTGAAGAAAGGCCATTCAATAAATCAATAAAATCTAAAAAACAATCCTAAAACATACTGGGAGCCAGTGTAAAAATTCTAAAACGGGTAATATGGTCACATTTCTTGTTAAAAGACTGGCAGCTGAGTTCTGGGCAATTTGCAATCGGTTACTGGAATTTTGGTTTATGCAGTTAAAAAGGGTGTTACAGTAATCTAAACGAGAAGAGATAAAAGTATGTAAAATTGTTTATGTGTTTTTAAAAGTTAAAAAAGAGTGTATTCTAGAAATATTCCTCATGTGTGCTTTGGTGTCTAGCACCAATTAGTTAGCAGCATTTTTTTTTAAAGTCATGTAACAGGAGTGTTGAGACACAATGATTTCAGTTTTATAAAAACCTAGAATTTAGTTCTCAAACTAATCCAAAAACATTTTTGTTTTTATAGCAGGGAAAGAAGTTTGTTTGAGTTGGGACTCATCATTGCCTCCAGGGCTTAACTATGGTTTAACTATGGGCTTAACTATGGTTAATGAATTCAAAAAAGCAGAATTTTCCCTGTGTAATTTCTCTGACATGCTATAACACATTTAACCCCAAGACAAAATACAAACTGCCATTCTCTGAGAATTGCAACAACAGGAAACAGTGAAAATACTGCAAACTGAAAAAAAAATCACTCTAGCCTTCATACATTAAAGGCAGAGTCCGCAATCCTGTTCAGAAACACTTTTTGGTAACCCAAAAAATGCCAACATAGCACCAAAGTTTTTTCTGGGATAATTTGGTTAAAAATCTATAATCATCTTTAAGCATATTGTAATCCTGGCCCTATAAAAATCAGAGATCTCCAAACACGTTGTGCTCCATGGGCTG
Organism: Gouania willdenowi; assembly: GCF_900634775.1. Lineage (NCBI taxonomy): Eukaryota > Metazoa > Chordata > Actinopteri > Blenniiformes > Gobiesocidae > Gouania > Gouania willdenowi. Next base: position 34,578,699 of record NC_041044.1, read on the forward strand.
TTTTGGGGCGTTACTATTGGCTGCAAGTTCACGTACCACTGATAGTAAAGTACAGTGACAGACGTCCCAGCAGAGGTCCCCATTGCGGCGTTAGACACAACAGTTACACGCATCTTCGCGGATCCCTGTGACTGCGCAGGGTCCGCCACACACACTGGTGTCAGAGAGAGAGTGAGAGCAGATGGGATAAAGCGTGTGTAAACCTAAGAGAAGCTAATCCAAGGTGGAGAGAACAGACGTAATTCATTTTACAGTCTGGATGCGGAGTGATGGTTGTCACTCTGCACTGAGCGGCAGGCAGCTGAGAGCACAGCTGCCTCTGTGTGAGCTGTGTAGGGGGGACGAGCTGACGGCGGCAGCCGCTGTTGAGGGCAGTAACTACAGACGCGTGAATTAATGTTAGAGTCTCTAAAACACCAGAAAATTATCCAATAACAGAAGATAAAGTCCATACATTTGTCACTATGTCTCTATGGAGAAAAAAGTTACCGGTAAGGGAGGTTGAGTTTTGTTTCGAAACGGAGCAGAGACAGGATTCTACATACTGCAGCTTTAATGACAGCCTTCACAACACCATATTGATGCTAATGACAGCATAATGTCAGCTTTATGTATAAAAGTTAAAATAAAATGTAACCCACTTTTTATTATACTGTGTGAAAAGGTCCTTCCTGTGAGAAGTAAATGCATTACGTATTCAGAAAAAGGAAACAAAAGAATCCGTTCTCTGTAACAGCTGCAATTCTGTAAAAACTCTGACCAATCCCTGCCATTCGGTTCAAATGGAAAGAACCAATCAGACACCTTCATGTCTCGTCCTGCCCACGCCCCCCTCTCCCACATCCTGCGTGCACAATCATCACAAGACACCATTCCCGGAAATATCGAGTACAAATGAGGATCTGAAGGGCCTGAAAGATGATGCAGCGGTTTCTGTCTTTCTGTTGAACATTTCATTGGTAATTGGTAGGATGTCCTTCTAATCATACTTAAAGAGTTTCCCTGAATACATATATATATAGTATATGGGTATTAAGTAGTGCTGTTGATAGATCCTAGACCAACTTTACCCAATCGATTGAATCCCTGCACTGCTTCCAGTGAGTATCTTAAGTAACATTAAATCCTTTAAAGAATGTGTTGAACAGAAAATAAACAGGCTGCTACTTCAGCCAGAAGATGTTAAAGAGGTTTTAGTCAAACTTGGGTCTTTTTCTACAAAGTGTCACTACACCTCCGTAAGGTTCAATAGTAAAATCCTGCCTTGCAGATCCGCCCACTGCAATGTTCTACCAGTGCAGTACTGTGGTCTCCACACACCTACACATAAGCACACTTCATCTTACAGCTGTGTTGGCAAAATAAAAAAAAGCCCAAACACATTTCTACACTAAAGCAAAAAAAGCAACATTTTAGACAGGAATCTAAATTGTAAATGGTTTTTCAAAGATTTTTGGTGAGTTAACAACATAAAAACTGAAATCTTGATACTTCTGGTACTTACTGAAAATATTACAGCTACAACAAGAACATTCACATGTCATATAATACCTAAGAAAATGGGGAAAATTTGAAAAAGTCATGACAAACTTTTTCCCCCCTTACTATTAGCATGGAATTAACAGGCAGGCAGTGTTTCTGAGGCCACTCTCCTTGGCACTAACAGACAGAGAGGCAGTGTGCAGGAAGAAATACACAAAACAAGGTTTGTGGGCCACGCTTGTGCCACAGCAAATGAAAACAGACCTTATTCTGTGTGGTTATTCGACATGTCTCCAAGTTTCTCTCATTGATAAAACACTCATTCTGACATGGTATTACTCAACACTTGTAAAAAAGCATCACTCAACCAAACAGTCTTATTTAAGTTTGCTTTCCCTAGTTTGCACGTATGACACTTTCTTTTAGGGCCTCTAAGGTGCGGTGTACGTCTCAGTGTGAAGTATCAGGTATCAGGAAAATGTCTGTCATTTGTCAAACCAAACAGACTCATTCAAATCCAACGGCTTCACTTATCAAACCGAGCGCCGTCATATGGCACGGCCTCACGTTTCAAAATAAAAGTCATCAGACTCAACAGCCTCCAATAAATCAATAGTAACTGTATTTCTGAACTACAGATTAGTAAAGAGAAATTTAATTATAGCTAAACAAAACACTTTTGTCATATTATATATTGTCATATGCGAAGTTTGCATTATCAATTAAAAAAATCAGACTGCAGAAAAAAAGGTTTGGTTTTTTTTTTCCATCCAGCAAAGAAATCACACTTTTTTTTTTTTTTTTTTGCTGAAGTCTTTGCTTTGCATTTAGCAACTACTGCTTTCTCAGCAGCTAGTGACAGTGATGCACTCTGTCTTGAGTGGGTTGAGGGTTGGTATGAAAGCTTTGCCCACATATACCTACACCTACACACACACACCTACACACACACATACCTACACACACACACACACCTACACTTATGTTGAGCCAGGTAGTGGCCACTTGGGCTTAGATTTGCAGGTTTTTCTTTACCTTGAGGCATGATTGCAAGTCCTAGTGGTGATTTTCAGTTCCTAATGCTTGCACATTCACAAGTATAAAATATGCAAACATTTTCCCACATGCCGTAGAAACAGTATGCATAAAATACCTTTTTAAATCTAAAGCTGAGAGTTGTGTTGACAGCTGTTCTTTAGGTGTAATGAAAGGAAAATAATAACTTCAGCAGAATATAATTTCTTGTTTGAATCTCTTTACAATTTCTGATCCAAAATAATAATAACTAGAACTGTAAGCAGTTATGAACAGGGGCCAAGCCTTCCCACGTGACTCGGCCCCCAGGTTTTGCGGAGCCCATGGAAGTACGTCACGAAGGATGACGGCGAGCGTCAGGACACAGGCCAACGTGCCATGTGCAGTGTTGTAATAGTAATAGGCGTGGCTCAGCCCCAGTGATTCAGTGCAATTCACAGAATCTGTTGATATGAGGTTTTTCAATGTGCGACATACGGTATGAGACTTAGAGGCCAAAACACGTTGACCTTGGTTATAGCGCCACCTGCTGGCGGACATCTGTGAGTTTTGCAGCACCACTTTCACTGAGAATTTTTTAAAAAAGTAACTAGAACTAGAACTGCAACAGTTATGAAAGGAGTCCAAGCCTTCCCGCGTGACTCGGCACCCAGGTTTTGCGGAGCCCATGGAAGTAAGACAAGATGACAGGCCTGGGTCAAACGTCAGGACACAAGCCAATGTGCCATTTGCAGAATTAGGAGGCCCCGGGGGCTTGGCCCTCTAATAATAATAATAAGAAGAAAATGTGGAACATCAAATATATTTATTAAGTTTAGACTGAAACTGTTTTTATAAACCTGTCCTTAGATATAAGTGTAAGTTAACTTGGCGTTTGCATGAAAATTGTCTTTTGATTTACGACTTCTTGGACCACTTTTTTATCCTAATGATTATTAGAATGAATGGATACCCAGGGTAGAGAAAATCTGGCGGCAATGTGAGAGCTGTGTGAGTCAAATGAGTCAGCGGCAGTTACAGGATATTTACACTATGTACCTCTAAAAGTTCGATTTGCTCTTCACTGGTTGTATTTTTAACTGGAATTTTGGGACTTTGAATACAAATGTGTGTACAGTCAGACTCAAAACGCGTCTTTAGGGGAAAATAAACCAAAAAAACATGTGTATTACATGTATAGAGCTCCTATAATTGAATAATAAACACATAAAATCTATGCAGTGTTTAGTTCCTTACTAAACTTTTTTTTAATAAATCGATCAGTCCATTGCACATGTTCCCTTTGTTTCTTATCTGATAAGTGAAGACGTCAGGATGCGTGATGACCTAACCCCTGTTAAACAGTATCTGAAAAAAATAAGTGACCATTGTTTGGCAGATGTGCTAATGCAATGTCCTTTTAGCCAGGATTTAGCAACAGTCAGTCTGGATTTAAAACATGCCCTAAAATATAACACAAAATTAAGCTTCTCCACAAACATTATGTATAATGCCCTTTCTCTCCTGAACAAACGATTGCAAAACTGGAGTCTAGGTGCATGTCAACATCACATTAATCTGCTTTGAAAAACCTTTTTGGATCCGTTTGAACCCATTCCTGAAGGTTTTTCATCATTTCAAACAAGTTCAAGTGCCAACATGTCAAATGCAGTCACATGTCATCAACAAAATAAATAAAATAAAAAATAATAAGTAGGTGTGCTTAAACAGATGGCTAATCTGCTTTTCAAGTGCACAGTAATGAAATTCCTTTTCACTGATATGAGATTTTTTTTAAATCTGCAGAAGCTTTTAAACGGAGCCTGAGAAATTAAAAAATATTCTGTAAATAATAAAGCAAAATCAAGTTCACGATGGTCAATGCAATTAAACTATTGTTTTATGTGTGCCGACTTAAATTCCTCTTTTTTTTTCGGCTGGAATCAAATCTTGCTACGGTTCCATTGCATACAGTAAACATCTCATGTATAAACTTAAAATGGAAGAGATGAAATCTTACACCATTGGAACCAAATTTATTTTCCACAAAGGCGTCTGTATACAATAAAAGGTTTGTCAAAATGTACAATTATTTTTAAAATAAAATATCACCAATGAATTCATTTCAAAATATTTTTTTTTCAGGCTCTAATACAGCTAAATCTATGAACTCAAAAACATTACGTTTAATCTGATTGTTCGGCTATGATGTGATGCATTTGATTGTTGTCCTGTCGTTTCATTTAATTTTTAATTTAATTTTCATTTAATGTCTGTTGATCTTTTTTTTTTTTTTAAATATTTATAATAATTCACTCAGTAATGATTTTGGTGTAGAAATGGAATGAATTATTTTACTTCTTTTAAAACATACTTAAAAACAAGTAAAATTACTGATTTAGAAATATACTACAAAAAAGTACAAGAACCCATGAAAGCAACTCAATTACAGTAACGTGAGCAGTTGTAATCCATTACTTTTTCCTCTACGGTTAGAGAAATAACTTCCAATTCATTGAATCAGTTTAAAATGATTTCCAAGCATGACAAAATCTTGATGCTAACGGCACAACAAATATGAGGAAGTCGTGTTGTCACGCACTGAAAAATAGATTCATTCATTTATGTCGAAGGTTGCCATTCCCCTGTGAGACTGGGTTGAATGAAGAGGAGAAAATAAAACTGAAAGTGTGATTGATTTGCCATGATGTAGACCTATAGCAGAGATACTTAATCATAGTGCTGTCAAGAAATAAAAAATTTAAAAAATGAGCAATGAATTAATTAAGCTTTCTGATTAATCTAATTAATCTCTTTTTTAATCTCACCTAAAAATGGCTGAGAAAAGCCCTAAACTTGAGGTATTTTCATTTAAATGTACGACTTTATTCAAAAGGTTGATTGATGTGTGAATGTGAGTGTGAATGAGCTGATATGTAAAGCGCTTTGGGACGACTTCAGTGTAGGGATAAAACGCTACATAACTCAAGTTCATTTACCATTTACCATATATAACAAAGTGGCTTTATCAAGTATTTTATTGTTTTTAACAGACTTGAACAGATGCAGGCATAGTCATTTACATTCCTCTGTGTTTGAGACTAGTCCCACCTTAAGTTTGACCATCAGGGAAAAATATTGATGTGTGCTTATGTCAATCTCCAATTAATAAAAAATACAAATGAAATAAAACATCAGGTCCATATGAAGTGCTGTCAGTTAGCAGTAAACAAGAAGACTTTTCTGAGCAATACAATTATTGAACACCAAACTTGTTGCTTTTTCTCTCCTTCAGATATTAATTAACTCATTCATTTTGGCTCTGAATTCTGTCATCTTGTCCAGTATGAAATGAAGACATGGCGTGCTCACAGCATGTAGCAGCTAGCACTGTCCGAGTGTCCGTGCTAGCTGCTACATGTGTAGCAGAGGCTGCAAAAGCTCTGGTGATCCGCAAACTCTTTCTTGCACAATTTGCACACAACTAGGCTTTCGTTTTCCATCTGATGTTTTTATACGACAAAATGAACGCCAATGAACCTGAGCAGCTCGGCAGTCTCCTGTCTTGTATTGTAGTCTGCGCATCAGTATTATGGGTATTCTAGGAACTTATGAAATGAGAAAGGTTTTGCGCTGTTTGGAGTGCAAAAAATGTGTTATTTTTTTCCTGTAATTAAAAAATCGCAGTTAAGGCGTTAAAGTACCAGCCCTACTTAATTATTTGGGTTCATCGATGTCACAAACTCATTAGCTGGGTTTCCATTACAGATTTTCACAAAATAAAAGCAATATTTCTAAATGTCGACAAAGTATATTTTGTGCTTTGAATGTGTTTCCATTGAACGCTGTATAGGGCGGGAGCCTCGTAACTCTCGTGAAATTTCATCCCGTGAGACTTCGCTGCAGGAAGACGGACGCTCCAAACCTCCTTATAACACTCCGTATTCCTTTGTTGTTTCACGTCTAATGTGGCAGTAATCATTTTTAAGTATAATGCTAAGAAATGTCCTGGTTTCCTCTTCTGTTTACACGTACCGCGCCATGCTTTCTCGAAGATGAGTGGTTATGTGACCATGTAGGTCACGTTCTGTGACGAGTATTTGCGGAATTTTTTTTTTTTTTGTGACACATTTCAATATGGAAACGTCTGAAATTCCTCCTCATGAAAGCATATAAACTTTTTAGCAATATTTGAGTGTTTTTTCGAGGTTTTTCCATCACCAGTGTTTTTTTTTTTCCCGCTATTTAGATTTTGCGCATTTCCAACGGTAATGGAAACACAGATACTGACTGTTTTAAAACAATGACGAGACAATTTACACAGAGCACAACACATGCACATACACACGTTTTTTCTTGCAGCAGCAGCTATTGATTCAGGTGCAAAAAGGGACTACCGTAGTCAAACAGAATCTACTTGGTTCACTGCATCGAGGCAGACTTAATGGTGAGAGAGGTTGGGTTCAGGTTAATGGCTTCAGAGGATAGGAAGCAAAAGCCTCTGTGAAATTATTCAGGGATTATTGACAACAAAGGTCTGGGAGCTGAGTGTGACCCAACACAAACGCCCTCTGCAATCAACTCCACTCTAACACCAGTCAATGTGGAGCAGAACACAGCACATGATAAACCTCACTCAGTTTTTTGTTTTTTAAGTGGCCTTACCTGTGACCTGCAGCGTGTCCACGCTGACCTCACATTTGAGGAAAAGGCGACCCCTTCTCTCAGTGTGGTCAGTCCCACACAGGCTTGGCACATTCATCACACACTGATTATGGACGTTCATATCACAGGCTAGAAGAGAAAAAAGAAGACATGAAAAAAAAAAATCATGACATATAGGCCTTCACAATGTACAATAAATGAATATAATCTCTATTTCCTATATTTATTGTTCAAGCCCTTTTGGCTTTAAAGTCCGTGTAAAGCAAATTCTGACATTTTCTTCTAAACACATTACACAGGTCATAAATGATGTATTCCTTAAAACATGTAAAAAGCCATTCAACCATGTATCATTTAATTATGGAGCTTGGCTTCACAAACTGTGTTTCAAATTTCTGTGTTCAGGATTTAATGGGCGGGTCAGAAATAATAGCTGCGTTACATAACGGAGCCATCATTAGCATAAACCCGACCCCGCTTCTGAAGCACACCAAACTTCCGCAGCCTCCAGCGGGTGCAGTTCGGCCCCTAGCCAAAAACAAACCACATAGTCGGACTGGGGGGAATAAAATGCGTTTGCTGGTGCCACATTTTCCATGAAATTAGCACTTTTCTGTGCACCGCAATATTGTTTTTCACCTTTAGAGATCGCAGTTCTGACTCTACCCGGGAGAGATGCACATATTCAAACTCGGGCAGAGCAGACCTTTCTGCTGACACCTTGTTTGTCCTGATCCGAGCACTTTTGGAAAACCAATGGAATAAGCAGTATCAACACTGGAGACACTTTCACACTGCTCTCTCGCATAGACAAAGTACACAAAGGCAGTGCCCTTCCCACGTGTGGGAGTGGTTCCAGCACCTCTTACTGCCACACCCTCAGCGTTTCAGAGCAAAGAGAAGTGACTGTTTTTCCATGATACTTCACAAATTTTCTCATTGTTGAAATTTGGCTCAGTGGTCAATGACATGTTTCTGTGGTGTGACAAACTCAAAACACAAATTTATTTATGCTTTACACAGACTTTAAGCTCCTTTTAGTGCTTTTGGAAACATGCCTTATTTTCTACACCTGTACCTTATTACAAAGTTTAATCTCATTTCATACATCATACATGTATGGGGCGCGGATTGTAAAGTTGCGCATGAAAAAAATAAACCAAATGGCACTTTTTGCAACATTTAACAACAAACCACGTTCATAAAACATGAAAAAACATATTTTTTTGCTACTTTTGAGCAGATTTACAGCAATATTTGTGAAATACAGATGAGATATCTATTTTCTCATAAAAATACGTCAACGTTGAATCGAAATTGAATTGTTAAATGTAAAATCTAAATCAAAATCTAATTATATTATTAAATCTAAATGTTAAATATTACATTCAAATGTTAAATCTAAATGTCACAGGTCAAAGAAAATATTTAGCTAAAATGCAAATTCACCGGAAGTACCAAAATAAAATCTCCTTCTGGTGGATTTGCATACTAGCTAAATATTTAGTTTTACCCATGACATTTAGATTTAACATTTATATTTAGATTTAAACTTTAAGATTTACATTTAACATTTAGATTCAACATTTAACATTTAGATTCAACATAAACATTATATTTTTACAAGAAAAAACATCACAAATTATTTGCTGCAAATCTGGTCAAAAGTCACATACGTTTTTTAAACGTGGTTTCTTGCTAAATGTTGCAAAAAGTTGCTGTTCATTTTAGCATGACCAACTTTACAATCGGCGGCCCATAGTCATGCAGTGCGCAAAATTAAAAGTAATAACAAGGTTATTGTGTCCCGTCATAGATGGGGAGCAGTTACCGTGGTTACATCATCACAGCAGCATGGGGTCAGTGGGTGATAACCAACAGAAACATGGCAGCGTGCGGCCACCATGTTCCCCACTATCCGTGCCTTGCAGGAACAGTCATGAAGCTCATTAGTGATTAAAATCTATACAGTACAATGTCACTGTTGGCTAATTCAAGGTGCAATTGATCTGGTTAAATAATAGAGCTCTCCACATCTCTATTCATGTAACGCCTGCAGCTACCCAAGTGTAACTGCCAGTCTGCAGCAGGTAAGTAAAATATTAAGGAGTTAATTAAAGGCTCTGCTATTAATCTACAAGACAGGAGAAGAGCTGAGGTTGTTAATTAATCAAGATACTGAGATGAAAAAAAAAAAAATCTGTGACATTCAGGGAAATAACAAGTGTTTCTGATGGGAGAAAAATATTAAAATGAAATCTGAGCCTTTTTTAACCACCTCAAATATTGTACACTGCATGCTACAGCTTTTTAGGAAGATATTTTTTAAGAGCTTTTAATCTGCTATTTATGGTCTGTCAGATGTGCCATGTGTATCTATATGGTCAGTAGTGGTGTGCAATGCCATGAATCTAACGATACGATACACTTTACGATTTGCCTGTCACCATACGACATATCCCGATACTAAACACAACTATACATTGCCATATCAATGATTACAAGTTTCACCTTTACAAGTACAAAAAGGTATGAAATACAATTTATTTAAAACAAATTTAAACTTGTGAGAACAAGTAAATGGGAACTAACTGTAATTCTAGTACCAAAATCAAAAACAAGTGGTATGTTTAAAAAAAAGTTATTTTTGTTAAAAAACATGATTTAAAAAAATCGATTTGGACATTTTTTGGATCGATACGATAATTGTGCGGTGAAATATCGGGATATATCACCAAACCGATCTTGAACCCTTAATGGTGAGTGTTCTTTATAGCACTTACGCTCTGTCACAAAGGAAGCTCCTGACGGAAGAATGAAGGCTTTTGAATTTGAGTTTAAATTTAAAATGAATTTGACATCAAAACATCTGAACAGGGTTACCACACTTTTTTCAGAATGATTTTTCAAAACTTTTCCAACATATTTGACCAAATTTCGTGACTCAGTTCTGAAATGCAAAGCTTTTTTCTTTGCATATGCATTTCCTGGTTTTTAGCGTGTGCCAACGGAAGTGATCTTACCTACGCACAGTTTTATAGATGAGGCGGAGAGGGAATTTGCGTGAATTTGTGAGATCTCGTGATTCCCGATCTTTCCAGGAATTTCATGACCATGGGGACCTTGTATATATGCACTTTTTTTCCAGTCTGGAATTCATTTTTTTCCCTATATTGTTTATGCTTTAAATTTGAAAGAAACAGACTTTGTTTTTTTCCCAATGTTTTCTTAAATGGAAGTTAAAAAAAGAAGAAAAAAAGGTTTATTTTAAAAGTATTTGTTAATATCTGCATATAATAATACTATTAGTATTTCAAACATGATGGTGATGCGTGCGACATGTTTTCAATGACTCACAGTCACACTTCATGCCCTGGTGGATGAGGCCATAGAGCAGAGATCCACAGTGATCACAGAAGGTGGGGCTCCCAAAGGTGTGGATCTTAAACTTGTGCTTTGTCCGAGGATCCTACAGACAGAAACAACAGCACAGTTAAAAACAACAACATGCTTCATACCAGAGGTCACCAACCTTTCTGAAACTATGAGCTAATTCATAAGTATATGAATAATCCAAAGGGCTACCAGTTAGAAATGCACTTCTTAAATACTAAATGTTCACGGTTTAACTTTAATTAAAGGCTAAGATCATAAGTTAGGCTAGCAGTAACTTAAAAAGGCAGGACATATTTAGCCTTCAACATGAAACACTTTATTTCTCCTAATTTATTTCATTTCACAGAAAATTATCATCTTCCTTTTTTACTAGCTACTAACAACCCACTTTTATCCAATCGTATAACATGTAACATGTTGTAAAATGTTAAAATTATGTCATATTTTACAAAAATCCACCTTGCGTTTTTTAAAAAATGTCTTATATGTCACATTATATAAAACATACCATTGACCAAAATAAATATTTAAAGATGGTTAAATTAATACTAGAACTTTATCAGCATTTAACTACCGTACACTTGTCACACATGTATTTATCTTTGTGAGTTTGAATCCTGGAAAGTAAATCAGATTTTAGATGAAGGTCATTGGTGATAGGAGCTCCTGGGGGCCCCGTGTTGGGGGCCCCGTGTTGGTGACCCCTGCTTTGTAAAAATATTTAAAAATGTTTTAAAAAAGAACAGCTGACTGTTATGTCAAATAAGATTCTCACACAGGACAAACCAGGGCTAAAATAAATTAAAACCACAAAAATAAAATCACAAAAAAAAAAAAAAAACAGAACAAGGGCAATAACTCCGGAAAAAATAATTTCGCATTTCTCATTTTTTAACTCCATCAAGGTATTGATACCCTGAAGCCACACACTGAATTTGGTTATTGTATTCCGACTACTACGGCAACAGTGGTAGGTCAAAACACACAAAATCACCTAGAGTAAAGAAAAATGGAACAAGGGCAATGATTCCAGAAAAAATAATTGTGCACTTGTCATTTTCGAACTCCATCAAGGTAGTGATACTCTAAAGCCACACACTGAATTTGGTTATCCTATTCCTACTACTACGACAACAGTGGTAGGTCAAAACACACAAACTCACAGAGAGTAAAGAAAAACAGAACAAGCGCAATAACTATAAAAAAAAATAAATAATTGCACACTTCTCATTTGTGAACTCCATCAAGGTAATTGATACCCTGAAGCCACACATTATCCCCCTTCCACTTTGTGGCGAGGGATAATAATTGGAGACATTCAGGCATGATGAATGATGAAGGTGACCAACTGTGTCCAATCACTTTGGACACAGTTGGTCACTGATTGCCAACTGACTGTAATCACGTGTGACTTCCTGGTCCAACCTGAAGTGAAGTGGCAGCACGATCACACCTTAACATGCTTTTTAATAAACTTTTCCTTTAACACTGTCTTTTTCCATCTTTACTCATCGAGTGAGTGGTGACAAAAAGAGATAAACACACTTCAGTACAGCCAGTTTACACGGACCCTTAGACACTGTCTCTATTGAACTTATTTCTTATAACAATTAACCAGGAAGAGTTTAAATAAGCAGATAAAACACACAAGCGAATGACAGACACACTATCATTTTTAAAGATCAACAACTTTAAAAAAATAAATAAATATTCAAACAAGAGCTTCTTGCTGGATTCTCAAAGATAATAATATTAATTTAAAAAAATAAAAATAAAAAATAATAATAAAAAGACAAAAAAAGCAGTATATAAAGCTTAAAGCATCTGAATGCCTGTTGTAAACAAATCATTTTCATAGTTGAGGCTGTGAAATTGTGCACAGGCTCTGCACATAAATATTGTATTAGTCAATACTTGATGGTTTTGTGAAGAATATTGAGCTATATGCGCCTGTCTGTTGGCTTCTATGATATAAAAAAATAAAACCTTTTTACCTCTGTATATATATTAGGGCTAGGACTTAAATGCGTTAATTACTATTAATTAATTACAGAATACTAACACAATAATAAAAAAAATAAAATGCAGTTAATAATCGCTTTTTTTTTTTCTTGCACTCCAACGCAAAACATTTTCATTTCACAAGTTCCCGGTACAAACACAAAAAATACACAAAAACTAATTTGGGTTAGAAAGTTTACAAAAAACCTAGAAAAGCATGTATATAGCTTACTTAAATTTAGGTTTGTGCTTTGTGAACAAAGCAAACATAATATTACCACTCAGTGACAAAAATAATAAACACAATTTTGTTGTTTAAGCTTATTTATTGTTTTTATTGATTCAGTCATATACCAAAAACCATTTAAATTAGAAACGTTGTTGTTTCTCATGTCAAATATTGTTATGCAATTAAAATAGATCAGTGGTTCTCAAACTTTTACCCCCTTTCTCTAACTTTTGAATCCCACTACCCCCTTTGTCCGACTACCACATGCTTCCTGAACAGTATTATTTCTATAGTTTTGAGCATTTCTCTCCTGGTGTGGGACCAAGACTGACTCTTGTATTTTCAGTTCATGTTCTAATCAATGTCATCTCTATTATCATGTTGTGTCATTTTGTGTGTTTCTGGTGTAATTTTGTGTATTTTGTTGTTGTTTGTCTGTTTTTTTTATTTTTTATTATTCAGTATATTTTTTCACTTATTTTGTGTGTTTTTGTTCTTGTTTTGTGAGTTGCTGGTAAGATTTACCATGATTGTCATTTTTAACTAAAAATAAACATGCTTTCATTCGTTAATTCTCCTCTCTCTCTCTCTGTCTCAAGTACCCTTTGGAGTGCCATTGGGTACCCGTACCCTCATTTGAGAAACACTGATTTGGATTAAATGAGATTAATTAATTACAATCTTTAATATATTCTTACCACTAAACTTGTTGAAAAAGTGCAAATGAAAGTGTTGCTTAAGATATGACTCATAGTCTATTCCGCTGTCAATATTTGCTGATGATGCTCTACAGCAGAATGCATTTGAATGGAATTGCAGCACTTATATACATTATATAGGAAAGGGTTCCTAACATATGGTTGCGGTGTTTGATTTCACACGGTGAGTCTGCAGCTCATGAATGTGAGGAGAAGACTGGACGGCTGCCACGTTTCCAAAGCCACCATGTCAAGTGGTTTCCTGCTCTTTCTCAAAATGTGCTGTGCTGGAAAATCTCATCCATGGAGTGGATTTAAGTGGATGTACAATAAGGACATTATCAAGGCTCATCTTCACTTCCATTTCTTTTCTTTTTTTCCTTCATGCTTAAGTGGAAACACCTGTTGATTTTAGATGCACAAGGCTTCTTAACCCTCGAGGCACCTTTTAATATAAATTACAGTCTTTGAGCTTAGGTACTAAAATGGTACCCTCCATAAAAATGTATATATACTGTATATATATATTTCCCACGTGTTTTTTCAGATCAGAACTTTTCATCAACTTCAGACCTAACATAGATATAAAGTTATCATTATATTTCTGTATTCTTTTTAAGTTTTTATGCCCTTTCTATCACAAAAACACCTTTTTTTTTTATTTAATAAGGAAAACAAAAAATGTAATTTTTTTTCTAAAATAAGGTACAAAGTGGAATATTTGGCATGAAGTTATTTCAAAGCAAAGCAAATTTATTTGTATAGCACATTTCATACACAAGGCAACTCAATGTGCTTTACATGATAAAACATTCAATTGTTTAAAATCAATAAGAACATTTCAAATCATCAGTAAAATCAATTCAAATCATTAACAAACACATTACACCAACAACATGACCAAAAATCAAGGTGCCATTAACTTTGATTTAAAAATGTTCACACTGGATGCTGACTTCAGCTCTGATGCAGTTTGTTCCACTTCTTTGCAGCATAACAACTAAAAGCAGCATCACCATGTTTACTGTGAGCTCTGGGCTCCACTATCTGACCTGTGTCCATAGATCTGAGAGACCTGCTGGGTTCATACCTGACTAACATGTCACTGATGTATTCTGGACCAAACCCATTCACAGATTTATACACCAGCAGCAGAACTTTAAAGTCTATTCTGAGGCTGACTGGGAGCCAGTGTAAAGACTTTAAAACTGGAGTAATGTGCTCTGACCTCTTTGTTCTGGTTAAGACCTGAGCTGCAGCGTTCTGAACCAGCTGTAGCTGTTTGATGCTCTTTTGGGGGATTCCTGTCAGAAGACCATTACAATAGTCCAGTCTGCTGGAGATAAAAGCATGGACCAGTTTCTCCTGATCTTTCTGAGCCATTAAACCTTTCACTCTGGAGATGTTCTTTAGGTGGTAGAAGCTGTTTTTGTGATAGATTTGATCTGACTGCTGAATGTAAGATCTGAGTCAATCAGAACACCAAGGTTTTTGACTTTATCTTTAGCTTTTAAAGATTCAGACTCAAGATACTTGCTGACAGCAGTCCTCTTTTCCTTGTTACCAAAGACAATCACCTCCATCTTATCATGATTTATTTGAAGGAAGTTTTTACTCATCCAGCAGTTTATTTTTTCTAAGCAGTCAAACAACACCTCAATGGGACTATAGTCATCTGGGTTCAGTGATAGATATAGTTGTGTGTCATTTCAGCCTTGAGTAGATCAATAATTGATCGGAACATTGACTATTATACTTCATAAAAGTGTCTGTAAAATGTCATATGTAAATATTTTTCCCCATTTTTTTCACATCAGATCTTTTCAATAACTTTAGACCTAACCATGAATATAACGTTTTTCATTTCATTTTTATACATTTAAAAAAAAAAAAATGTTTTGCCCTTTTTGTCAATGAAAAAACATGTTATATAATATATAAACATGATATTAAAAGAAAACTCCTGATCAAGGATCATACAATTAGTCTTTAAAGGGCCCATATTAAGCTAAATGAACTTTTCTGTGCTTTAAACATCATAAAGTGCTATTAGGACTTCATACACATGTCCAAAGTGTTTTTTCATTGATTCCCTCAATCGTTAGTTAAAGGGTGATTTGCTCCTTTCTTACTGCAGGGTGAGCCCAAACACCTCACTCCAATTTGATGACACGTTCCCACTTTGATGATGAATTTGATGCGGCACTGAGCTGGAGAAGCCGCGCCTCCAGGAAGCTCTCTGCCGTGATTGACATGTAAACAGACATGCCCACGAAAGTGAGCATTTCAGCGTCCTTCGCGCAGTGCTATGTATGCATTTTCTACAGTCTATGTATGTACCGGTGAACGCCCCGCCCCCATGCTCTGTCTCGTGTTTATAAAGCAGCATGAACTCGGCTATGGAATGGGTGGGAGGAAGGCGGACCGTCCTCTCGCCGTACGTCACCGTGCGGGGAGGAGGAAGTTAGTGTCCCGTCTAAAGACACGCCCACTCATGAATATGCATAAGTAGGCCATAAATCAGCCTGTTTGGGAAAATAAACCACAAATACTATGTTTTTGGGGTTCTTAGAACAAATGGAGATGGGTGAAAAATAGCATGATATGGGACCTTTAATCTGATTGAGAATTGAAAAAAAAAAAACTGAATAAGCAGAAGGTGCACGTTTGGACCCCAAAGGTGCCCTGAGGGTTAAAAAAATAAAACGTTGTTCTTACTGAGAAATATGCATCAGTGCACATGTACAGCTAATTTAAGATTAAAAAAAAAAAAAAAAACTAAAAAAAAAAAAACTAAACAATAATAAATGAGCCAATCCCAAAAAAAAGCCAAATCCTTAGATATATAGACATATATAGTTTAAATATATAGACATATCTGTGGGAAAGCTCAGAGTGCTGCACTGCAGGGCAACGGGGTGATCAATGCTGTTTACACAGATTCTTAATCAGGCTCCTCCCATGACATGTCCAATCCAATTTTCTCCCTCCCTGTCAATATGGAAAGGTCTCGTAGATCTACTACCCATCCATTATTGTATATATTTATTTTGCCCAATGATTGAAAAACAGCATCTATTAAAAATAAATCAATAAAAGATAAATAAGAAATTGCTTGAGTCAGTTCTGATCTGCTTTTATCAGTTGCTAAGGTGAAGGCAGTGGCTCAGTTGGTAAACGGGTTGTAATTAAAAGGTTGGTGGTTTCATCACCAGATATCTGTGCCTAAGAGTCCTAGAGCAGTGGTTCCCAAGCAGGGGTACGGGTACCTCTTGGGGTACAGGAGCACATTGCAGTGGGTACAAGGAAAGATTTAACAATGAATTTAAAACATAATCAGGACATGTTCCCAGTTCCTTTAGCGGCAAATTCAACACGGGGGCGGACTTTACTCTGCTGCATTTGATAAAAAATGAGTCCGCACCCGTCTGTGGGTCACTCTGTGTGGTGAGCTTAAAACATGAAGCTCTCGTCATAGTTTCCCCGTAAATACGCAAATATCACACAAACAGAGCAAGATTTAATTTCAAAACAGAAAAACGTTGCTTGTTTGGTTTTTTATTTTTCTGTTTTGGTTTTAATTCAGTAGAACAAAATAACCACACCGTTTACTTGTTATTTTGATTTTGATTTAAAATGGAATAACCAAAGAATGAAGGGTACACGGAATGTATATATATATATATTTATATATAAAGAGTATTTCTACTCATGCAGTGTTGTCCAATTACTGACATTTTCCACGTATGTGCAGAACTGCAGTGGGAGTGCTGGGAAAGCCCAGACAGGAGTATGTACGAGGTTAACAGAGTTGAGCATAGCGACAGACAGAGCAGAGCCTTCATCTAGCCGCCCACACACATAGCTGATCCTGAAGGATTATCCTCTCGCCCCCCCCCCCATCCCCCACACAGCCCTCCCTCTGCTTTGTTTCCTGAACATGAATGAGTTGCAGTGAATAACAGAAACACTGGGATACAAATGAGTATTTTCATGAACTGTCACAGCAGCTTTTGAAGGGTGAGATGCGACCTGAAAGTCCAAGTTTTGACTCACAATATAAAGGACATGCAACATACGGCTGAAAGTTGAATAGTCCCAGAATATTATTATTATTATTATTATTATTATTATTATTTAATATTCATCATTAGAACATTAGCCGATCCACGGTCAGCAATTTTAGTTTGCATATGTATATATTCTGTTGATATTTTATATTCTGTTTTTATTGTGCAATGTCCTTTTTTTAGGGTTCCTACAGCTTCAGTCAAATTCAATTCAATTCACTTTTTATTGCCATTTAAAATTTGATTTAAGACCAACTTCACAGTAAACAAAATTGAGGGGAAAAAAATGCCACAACAATTACATAGGGTTAGGGAAAAAATGTTCCAGTGTCTAGTGATGTAGACATGTACAGTAACTGGCAGCCCCCAAAGAAAACACACAAAAATACATAAAATGACAGTAAAATAATACAAAGAAAGAGGCTAAAATAATCAAAATCACTCTAAAAACACACAAGATGACTACAAAAATAGCAAGAAATACAACAAACATACAAAAAACAAAACCAATAGGAAAAGGCATATCTTAAGTAAGTAGAAATTAAATGTTAACAATTCAAAATCGGTTACTATATTTAAAAAAATGGCCTGATTAATGGATGGACCAATGAATTATTTTCTTGCAAATATTATAGAATATCTTTAGTGTGCACAAGGACTGATATAAATTATTTCCCTTCAACAACTCACGCAAAAACAGTACTAAACCGCAAGAGTCATGAACTCAAAACAAACCAATTCTAACTTAATTCTGACACTTGAGAAAAAATGTTTCTCTGGATGGTAAACCACTCTAATCATTTATTGTTTCTGATTGCACAACTATGAGCATGTCCGACATGGGACCAGTTAGAGTCTAAACTGGCAGCAACAAAGCAGTTTATTATCCAGCATTTTTTGCCTGTTTTGCCAAGCTCACGTTTAAACATTAAACCAGGTAATGTGTTGTAATGTGCATCAAATCAAGGCTGTAAATGAAGGTACCTCACTGCACATTACTGGGCATGCTAGGTTGTCCATTAACACATCTTCTCTGTGAGCTGTGGGATAGATGGGTTTACCCCTGTGGCTTCCATTCCCTATTACAGTCTAATTGGATCTTAATGAGAAATACAAGACAGACTGGCTACTGCTGCCTTGCCACACTTGCAGGGAAAGAAGAAGAAGAATTCAACATTTTAAACCAATAGTAAGTTCAATCTTCAGTCTCTAGACCAAAAAGTTGTACTGTCAGAACATAGCCATGGGCTGTTAGGTAACAGAATAATATACAGTATATATAAAAAAATATTTTCCAATTTCATTTCAAAGTACTTCATATGACTGGTCACAGTCACCCATTCAACAGCCGCCATGTACTAATTCCAGTCATTTTATTTGGCAGAGGATTTTGCAGGACCGACACATAAAGCAGACAAATCTTATTCTCCTCCATTCAACGTAACGTGCATGTTTTTGGACAGTGGGAGTAAACAACAGTAAACAACTGCAGAAAACCAACACCAGAACAGGAAAAACACGCAAATTGCACTCAGAAAGATCACAGGTGTCGAATCGCTGGGAATCAAACCGGACACGCCCGATTTCATTAAAGCAGGGGTCACCAACACGGTGCACCAAATAGCCCACATGGACCCTGTAAGGGGCCCTCAACAGCTCTAGTCACCAATGAGCTCCATCTAAAATCTGATTTATTTTCCAGGATTCAAATTCACAACGATAAATACAGATGGCAGATGTAGTTGCTGCACGAGATTCAGTTTGAGTAACAAATTAACCATCATTAAAGGTTTATTTTCACTGAAACATTGTGACAAATGTTTTTAAATGCTGGTGTATGGGCTGTGGTATGTTATATATCACAATATGATGTAAATAAAATATATTTTTTTCAAAAACGCAAGGTGGATTTTACAAATTTTACATGTTCTACGATGAGTTAAAAGTTGTTTGTTTGTAGCTCTCAAAATAGCAACATGAGGATTTTCTCTGAAATGTAGATAATAAACAGTTGAATAAATTAGGAGAAATAAAGTGTTTCATGTGGACCCTGAAACATTTTTGATAATTTTAAGTGCCTGCTAGCCTTACTTAAAGCTGATATCTGGAGTTTCTGAGAGAACGTCTCAATGTCCCGCCCTAAACAGCTTCACTTCCTCCCACTGTCTCTGCAAGCTACCAGAAGCCACGCCTCTACTTTTCTGCACGCTCATCGTGGAACATGACAAGGTCGCATCGGGTAGCATTGATACAGGTCTATGGGTCAGGTAAGAGCCAAAATCATATTTACATGTTTGCTGTTGTGACGCACGGCCTTGTTTCCGTGCACAGTTCTGCATTCACTTTGATTGACAGTCTCGAAAACAGGAAGTCAAAGCCTATTGGCTGGGCGCACTCTGCAATCGTTTCCATTTGTATAAGGGTCTATAGGACGAAGGAGGGACTTATATACATTCATGTTTATGAATGACTAAATAGGCATTTTTTGCATTTCAAAATAATCATACATAAACATAGATTTCTCAGAAACTCTGGATATCAGCTTTATTATCTTAACGTCTAATTAGAGTGAAAATGTAGGATTTAAGAAGTGTTTTCTCACTGGTAGCCTTTTGGACTATACAGTACCTATGAAGTAGCTCACAGTTTCAGAAAGGTGGGTGACCCCTGCATTAAAGTGTAAGTACACCCTAAAACCACTATTTTCTGCTGACTTCATATATGATGAGGTATGAAGTAGTGTAGTTTATTGATCCTAGTCCCACTCTTCACATTTTAGTATATAAATTTAGCATTTTTAGTTGTAAATGTCAGAGTGACTGGCCTCTATGAGTTGAATGCCAGCTATTACAATATCACTTTTATATTGGCTGTGATTAGGCCAGCAACGTTTTTTTGGATCAGTGACGTCACAAACTGTTACTATTGGCCCCGCCCCTCCTATAAAAGATGGGAGGAGGGACTAGGTTTCCTTCTCTCATGCCACTCCATGCGGAACTGTGCAGCTCTGTGGGGGCGGGGCTGCTGTGACTGGGAGTGTCTTAACTGCTCTAGGAGCAACGCCCATAATCAAGGCATTTTTTTTATTTCCCTCTAGTGGCAGGGTTTAAAGCAAGAAAAACAAATGACTAAAAATGTTTTTCAGTAATAGGACTTTAGTAATTGAGAATGTAATTGTAATTTACTTTCAGGGGGGAAAAAAATGACTGTAATTTTAGAAAGCCTGTCACCATAATTGTGATCTAGTTGTAATTAAACATGTCTAATTGAATATGTAATGGTATTTGAGAAATGTGATTGTCCCAAACCCTGGTGAGAGTCCACAATCTTGCATAATTATTAGATGATGAAAAAAATTGACTTAGCTAAAATCGGTCAAAATACAGAAAATGTTTTGCGATTATAAACTTATTAGTATTTTAATCCCTGCCTGTTGGTATAAAGCCACAGAAAATAATCTCCAGGGCAGAGGCCTGATCAAAAGACTCAAAGAGATCAAGGGAGAGGGTGTGGTTAGCTCAGTGATGAGGCTAATGGGCTGCGATCTCTGGTGATCCTTAATTAAAGAGAAGGACATGGTGCAGCTTCTGTTAAAAGACCAGAAGTTTCTCACCAGAACAGAGGAAAAGACAGTTGAAATACAAAATCACAGCGGTCGCATCTGTGATTGTTGGTATAACACCTTATTTAAAAGCTCCTCTCCACATTTAGTTGGCTGAAAACCACTCTCCACTACACTGTGCACGGGGAAGCTAGTCAAGATATTCTATTCATACATGAAATACAATCATGTGCACAAAAACTTGGAGGTTCAACAACATAATCTCATAGTTCACCAACCACTTCTTATTCACTTGTATTAGATCATTTAGTAACACTTTACTTGAAGTTTTATACATGAGGCTGATGTAAAATATGGATATAAAAGATGAACTGCTTACACCGGTATGTGCAGGAGGGGGTTGGGGAAGAGTATGGTTCGGGTTATTTGGGGTTAGAGTTAGGCGTGGGGGAGGGAAGGTTAGGGTTAGGGTATGAAAAAATGGGTTAGGGTTAGGGTGAGGGTTAGGGTAAAGAAGAATGGGTTAGTGTTAGGAGTGGGGAAGGGGAAGGGGAGGTTAGGGTTAGGGTTTAGGAAGAATGGGTAAAAAAGGTGGCGATAAAGGGTCAGGGTTAGTGTTGATCGCTAAATTATGACACCTTTGGAGCTATGTTGGCCTTTTTTGGGTTAGTACGGAGGGATCGAGTGGGGTTAGGTAGAGTTAAGGGTTAGGGTTGGGGTTTAGGATTTAGGGTTACGGGTTAGTGTCACGAAGGGTTAGGGAAACAAACAACACTCAATGACTTTACAACACCTTATTTATGCTCATGACAGGTGTCATGTCATAATAATGCCAGCGTAATGTGAGCCTTTATGTATAAAACTTTAAGTAAAGTGTTACCAATAATTGTTTTTACACTAATTGCAATATCCCTGCACATCAACAATAATGAGTTTTAAATATTGTTTCATAACCAACTTTTTTATATGCATGTAATAATGCAATAATAGCCAGGATGTTTGTGTGTGCATGCATGAGTGTGACTCATTTCTCTGTAAAGCAGAATCGACTCTAGCACCCGTTAACCTAATGAAAAGTCAATATCAAAGATGAATAAACAAAAAGGCATAAATATATTGTTTTTTTTAATGTATTTTTGTAAACTAAGATGCAAGATACTGTTTTATTTCTTGATGTCAATTTATTTTAATTTATTTAAACTGTTTTTAAGTTGCCATTTACATGATCAATATACTGTAAATCAAATCAAATTAAATCAAACATTATTCTATATAACTTTAACTGTATATAATTTAATACACTGTATTGTCTTCATTGAGAAGGTATTTTTTCGGCTCCAGGAGGACTTTAATCCAGGTGAGATGAGGTTAAATGGTTCCTTGTAGAGTAAAGGTTGCAGACCCCTGTCCCAGAGGAAGAGGGTTAGGAGACCCCACTATAAGAGCTGGACGCTCTGAATTTAATTCCATGAGGTGAAGCAATGCAGATGCTAAATTGGTTATGCTACTGTTAAGTTAATTCAAGTACAGCTTCTGAAAAAAAAAAAAAAAACATGTAACCTGTTATTATGCTTTGCTGTTATTTTTTTTTTAATTTTTGTTTTAAAATTGTATAAAAAAAATGACCTGTTATTTCAGCCGCTACTTGTTGCAGAAAAAACGTATTATTGACACTAAAACATTAAAACATTTAGCAAATATATCTCGAGTCATTGTCAATCTTTAATACAAAACACGGTACACCAGTTAGGTCAACTATTCATTAGCACGCATGGCTATGCTGTACACTTAACTTTGACTTTCTATGATAGTCATCATAGTCTAATGGCTGTATTTTTTTAAAAAATATTCTGAAATGACTTTGGCAATCATCATCGCAGCTTGGCAGTGACAGTTAATACCAACTGCCTCCACAGAGTCCAGAGAGATCCACTGGATGTGACATTTGTGAGCAGAGAGGGGAAAAAAAGAGAGAGAGGAAGAGCATGAAATGACTCTTCATCACAATTTCCTCCTCACATATCACAACCCTCTCGAAATGATTATTTCCTCCCCTGCGGGTGACATTTGAAATGGAGGTTTGAGTCGTGGCTCTGGAGCAGAGATTATCCGTTTGATTTGCAGGGATGTGTTTATAGAGATCATTGCTATTTATAATAACTATTTGCAGGTTTTCACAACTTTCACAACAACTACTGTAATTGCTTATTATGAGCAGTGTTGGGGTCAATTTTCTACATATTAGCATAGACGTATGTATATTGCATCTATTGATTTTTGTATATGTGAATGGTGAGTGTTTTTTGACTTTGTGCACTTTCCAAATAACTCATATACTGGCTAAACACATGTTAAAGGTACAGTCTGCAACTCTTATAAAAGTGACTTTTTGTCATATTTGCTAAAGCTGTCACTATGTAAGGACAGCTTTACATCAAACTAGTGGTTTGTGTGAAAAAAAACAGACTCATTGAGTCCCCCTGTTGCTCCTGCAGCCTTTGGCAGATTGACAATGCACCGCGACTGAGCAAAAAGAACCAATCAGAGCCAGGTTTGTGTTTGATGGGTTGTCTGACAGCTGTTGCTCACAGGCCCCACCCCTTTCCCGGAACTAGAGCACCGTCTTTTTTTACAGTGTATGGTCTGGAGGAGTAGAAGATGGAATTGGTGACTTTTCTGCTTGAAAGGTAATTACTGCTGCTTGATTTACATTATGTTTGATTTGTAATTATTACACTAGAACTCTGTAGTTCATGTCTTGTTCATGTGCGCGCAGCAGCCTCAGTGTGGCTGCTGTAAGTGACACTGTGTTGTTGTTGCTGCTGAGGTGTGTGCACATACAGAGAGAGAAGCGCTACAGTAATATGCTTTTAACAGAGCATGTTATAATACTGTGATGTTTCTGTCGGACTAACATTAGCTTAATTAGCTCCTCTGAGGAAGGGACTTTGGAATGTTTGGAGGCAGGGCAAGAGAGCAGCAGGGAGGGAGGGGGAGAGAGGGATGTGAGAGTTGCGGACTGCACCTTTAACTTAAAGACGCTATCCGGAGTTTCTGAGAGAACATCTCAATGTCCTGCCCACAACAGCTCCACTTCCTCCCCTGCCTCTGCCAATCTACCAGAAGCCACGCCTCTACGTTTGTGCACACGCATTGCAGAACATAACAATTAACATTGAGTCGCATTGATCTAGGTCTATGAGTCATAGCTATTTTTTTGGCGATGGACATTCCTGAGGTTGTTTTCGTGCACAGTTCCACATTCACTTTGATTGACAATCTCCAGTGCAGGAAGTCAAATTATAATTGTAATTGTAATTCAAAAAATCTGTTGCAGCTGGAATCATAATGAAATTGTAATTGAGTTTAGGTAATTTACTTTGTGATTGTATTTGCCATGAAAATTCTATAAAAAATTGTCAATTATATTTTAACGCAAAAAAGTTCTATGTTCAGTTCTTAACATAGTTAACATTAAAATATGTTTTATATCAAGATCTTTGAGGGCTATACTGACACAAAAAAGGCTCAGATACCCACGCCGAAAAATATTAAAACCTATATTTTCATTGATTAGAAAGCCTAACAAGGTAACTAATTGATAGGAAAGAAATTAGATGATAGATATCTGGTTTTAGTGTATTTTACACTATTTATAACCTGTTATCATAAGAGATACTAACAGAAAGCTAAATAAAGCGGAAGATTAAGTTTTATTAGGTTATTTATTTCAGGCACAGTAATTGTGATTAATTGTAATTGAGTTTTAGTAATTGTTTATGATTTCCTGAGGATAAACAATAATTGTAATGTACTTGTAATTGGAAAAAAAATGTTTGTCACTGTAATCTGAATTGTAATTGAACATGGGTAATTGAAAACGTAATTGTAACTGAAAAATGTAATTGACCCCAACCCTAAATACAAGCATTGAGCATAATAAAGAATCAATAGTAGCACTGATTCAAGCCGAGCACTGTGCCTCACTGTTATTACAGTGCACACTTCAACTTGTAATTATATTTTGCATCGCATTAATCAACTTCCACTTCCACGAAACCTCATTTTATTAAAACAAAAACTGTGTCACGCACTCATCAATTTCTAAACACGTCACTCACCTACATGCAAGGACACGCATGGGCCCGTGAAAAGAGGTTGATTATTAGAACAAAGCCATTTATTTATTAAACCACATGTACCCACAGGAACTAATTGGATATGCATTGTTTGTGCCTGACTAATAGAAATTGAAAGCAAAAGGTTTTTTTTTTGGTTTTTTGTAAGGTGAGAACAGGTTTGGACTAGAACAAAACAGAGCTATCCTATATCTAGACATAAGGTTCTAGGCATGGTAAGATGACTATTTTTAGCATATAAATCACCCTCCTGATTCCTCTTGGCCTTTTACTAAGCTGCTGAGTGCTGAGAGGGTGGGAGGGTTGCCATTGCAGCTCATGGGGGGTAACCGTGCTATCGGTTAACACATCTGTCTGTGAGAAAGGATTGAAATGATAGCTTACATTTTGGACCACTGTTGCCTTTCAGACAGCCTTTCAATGGATGACAACTAAAACTGTGCTGCTGCAGTGATAACAGACGACAGTACCGGTACATCCTTTAAACCGGTCGGTCACCACTTTAAGAGTTACAATACCCAACGGCATTTCTTTTCAATGTAAATCATAAATCATTTCAAGCTAAATATTTACCTTGTCACACTTGATTTAGGAAAAGTCATGAAGGCACAGTTTTGTTTAACCGCCATAAGGGTCTTTTTCTTTTTCAATACGTGGAACACCCTACTGATAAGGAAACTTTTTCATGACAAAATGTAAAAAAAAAAATTAATTTGGACAATTCTTCAAATCTTGTAATTATAATAAAGTACAAAGAACAAAAGCTCTCAGGGCCACCCCCTCTATATACGAATATAATTATTTTTTTATCAAAAAAAAAAAAAAAAGGTTAATCAAAGTGTGACCTTTTAAAAAATAAAAAAATAAAATAAAATATTCCTATTCAAATCTCATAAAAATAACTATTGATAACTAATAATTTTAGAACAATAATAAAACTCTTTATTAATAAAGTGCAAGGAAAAAACTAAAATGTTTTCATGCTCATGCTAAATGAGCTAAATTTCAGCGATAGTTAAATAGTCAAATTGTGTCAATCTCTATTCAATCTTTAGTTAAGTTCACTGGTAAAGTGAACTAGTTTGTTAACCCAGAAAGGAACAAAGACAAATGGGTGTTAGCTACTGATATAATAGAAATCTTCTTAATTTCTAAGATGCACCACATGAACTACCGGAAAGACTCTAGTTTTTACCTTTACCAATCAAATAGTACAGCTATTGAGCTGTAATGTATTTATAATACTTCGTGATCTGGTCGCAATGCCACTACTGAATATTACATATGACAATCAGGGAGAAAAATGAAATACAATTGTTGTTTAATGTTTTTTAAATATCCTAAAAAACAAGTAAATGATGGCATATTCACTTCAGCATAAACATACCTGTTATGTGATAATTATTTATTTTTTCCTCCTAAATAAGGCTACATCCAGGGCTACGAAAGTGTATTGCATTCACTTGAAAGAATAAATAAATCAGAAATCAGTTTTTTCTGAAAATTTTTTTCATGTTTTTTGGACACATTTATTTTTTTTCTTCAGTTTTTTGTTTAATTTAATAAAGATCTACTTTTAACTTTGTTTAAGACACTGGGAGGCAGTTCTATCTTTAAGCCATACTGATGGCCTTACAATTAGTCTATTGATTTCACGCAGGCACCTGTGGACTTTGCGGCTGTTTAGAAGAAAAGCTCATTTAGATCTGAGGGACATAGCGACGTTTCTCCAGGATCAGTTGGACAGATATGGCGTGTTCCATGGAGATAAAATGATCCAATTTAAGTGCATTCAGGCTGGATACGTGGTCACTCAAGATACGATCAGGAGACTGCTGAAAATACTGGATCCGCACGGTGTGCAGCTAAGGCACCAGCATCTGTAGGATGGAGATTCTTGCAGGATTTCCAAGTATCTCGATAATTCAGGGGAAAAAAATTTCACAAAAAATAGAAAAAAATTAGCCTGAAAATCGGCAAACAAATTTGTCCGAAAAACAGGAAAAATTTACTCTGAAAAACAAACCAAAAAAAACAACTTATTCATAAAAAACAGATTTTTTTTTTTTTTTTTCAAGTGAAAGCAATACGCTTCCGTACAGGGTGACTGTGAATTCTTGATCCCGTTTGAGATGCCACTTATGATAGACAAACACCCACATCACTGTGCTGTCTGGCCTGAGGCAGTATGGGTTCATGCTGGTTTATGAAGCCTTCCATCTATTTAAAAAACAACTTGTAGTCCCGGTTCCTGCCCACTCACACGCATGGATGCTTCAGGGACCGACACATGCGAGTACTAGCTCATTAACATAGCTGTGCACACATGCTGTGAGTGACGTCTCCAAGGTCAGAGGACGACCGTCACATTAAAAGGAATTAAACACTATTGTTGTTGTATATATCGGTATTATATTTCTACATTTGTATTATTATTATCTGTCTTATTTAATTTTTTTTTCTACTGTAATGTGTGCAATTGTTTTTAATTCTTATTTAATTAACAGTCTTTCACTTAATTATGTAGGTTTTTCTTTCTTTCTTCAGTGTTTTTGAGCCTCTGTAATGCAAGTAAATTTCCCCTGGAATAAATAAAGTATTTCTGATTCTGATTCACAGGATTATTCTAATATTTTCTGACCTTTTCTTCATTCCATGTAAAGTTGTAGAGCAGCAACTCTGCTTTTTGAAAAACTTCTGCATTAAAATGTAATATAATATCAAAGACATAAAGATATATGAATTAAGGCTGTGCAATTGATTGAAATTTGATTATGATTATTACTTACTCAACGATTACTAAAATAACACAATTGAAGAAAAAAAAAACAAAAGTTGAAAAAAAAAAAAAAAAAAAAATAGATACACATAAGCATGCATTGCTAAATTTCAAGGCTAAAGCTAGCCGAGCCTGCAGTTGTGACGCTGCTGTTGGAAGCGAGGGGTCACGGGTTCACGTCCCGCTTCAGCCTTTTTTAAGACACATTTTTTGGACGTCGAGATGACTCTGGCGACAATATTACATTAAAAATCAATATAAAAGATTTGATACGAAGTGGCAGTCACTATCTTTATAGCCAGTGTAACAGGAGGGCTCTCTATGCAGCCATCCTATGCTGCTGCCACGTCTCCTCAGACACATTTTATTCATATTATTCACTGCTCGTCACGTCACTGAAGCAATAAACTGATGAAGCGACCGAAAACTGTGACTAATTACGGGTGATTTAAGCCAGTATAGTCACTGAAGACTGAACGCACCTTTAGATCAGGCTCATATTCCTCAAACACCGGCTTATTTCACCCATCAGGATGAATAAATCACTATCTTCCGAGTGGTTGCCATGGCAGCTCGAGTAATCTCTGATCCATTGATGATGGCTTTTTATCACGCACGTGCACGAAAGTAACCCAAGGTTTACATACTCAGGGTTGAATGACCAACTTCATACCAGCTGCAATGGAATCCGATACCCAGAGTTTCCCATCGTGGGGTATGTTGACCCAGAGTTTATGGATAGACTCAGAGTTTGTTAACCCTCCTTTATGGAATACCCCTCAGAAGTGCAGCAAAAATACTTGGTAAACAATGGGAATATTTTGGGTTTGATGATGAAGACCTAGAGCAGACATACAGTTGGCAACTGGTGGCCCGGGGGCCACATGTGGCCCTTTGTCTAATTTTCTGTGACCCCCAAAACAAAACTGTAATTCATGACGTTCTATGAAGAACAACATAACACACAAAACTCCAGAAACAGAAACAAAATGACAGCAAAATGCACAGTGTCTAGACAAGTACAAAAAAAAAAAAAAAACAATACAAAAAAAATGATGATGAAAAATGACAACAAAGAAACACTAAACAACCGCTTAAACACACAAAATGTCTACAAAAACAACAATATAAACAAAAGGGACTTCAGAGAAACACGAAATTACACAAAATAACAACAAGAACAGAACAAATATAACAAAAACACACATAATGATTTGAAAAACACACAAAAAGACAACAAAAACTTGCCATATTGATGACAAAATCTACAAAATGAATTCAAAAACTCACTGAGGGGCAAATTCACTAAAGGTTTAGGGGTATTAAAATGTGTGCAAACGTCACTCCACAAGCTAATAAGGAGTACAAACTCTGGGGAATGCACCCTCATTCCATTTAGCACGTTTCCCTCTGATGAATACGTAAAGTAGGAGGATAAATTAATGCAGTAGGTGCAATGCAATTCATCAAATCTGGAACTGTTTGCGGTGATTGTTTTAGCGCTGGAAAATAATACGACTGACAAGCAGGTGCAAACACACACACAGAGATCAGCTGCAGTAAATGTTGACACAAAACACAGCAGAGATGGAAAAAAAAAGCTTGAGTGAACCTTTCTAGTAAAATAAAACAATTCAAATAAAAGAATAGTCAATATTAACAGCCACTGAATGAGAAAATTAAGCGTGAGTAAAGTGTGTGTGAGGGAGAGGAAAAACCGTGTGTGGAGTCTGGTGTGTGTGTGACACGCTGTGGTGCAGAGAGGATGCTGTGCGCAGAGCTGCATGGATGTTGCTATGGACACATTGCTCCCGTGATGTTTTGAACGTCAAACTCTGGTGTCGTGTTGATGGAAGGAACATCAGGCTAGAATCAGCTGATCAGATGCGTAATTTACACCGTGATGGCACAATGTTCACATATGAGAGTGTGGTGACACACAGCTCACACCTGTTGGATGATGGTCAGTAGATCATCTTCAAATGGTGCAGACAGATTGACAGACTCTGTTGCTGTATTAACTTAGATCAATAACAGATCAATAGGACATTTCTGTCCAAATCTGCCTGTTTTTCATGGACTGATCAGAGCAAAGTTACAGTGCCTGAAGGAGCAGCCACATTAAATTAGGGGGAAAAATTACAATAAGTTTTTTTTTTTTTTACATGTTTTTTTGTTTATTTAGTTTGACAGAGAAATCCATCTGACTCCAATTTAACTTACTCAAATATCATTTTGTGCTTCTGTGCACTCACGTCTCCACATTGAATAAGCAAAAAGCTCTTTTAAATAGGGTGGTCTCCACCACTTCTGCATGTGCACTAATCATTGCTGCTATCTTAGTGAATTTCTCGCAGCAGGTGAAGAAACTGTGTCACCAAAGGATTTAGGGACACAACTGGTTTACCACCCTTTATTTCAGATGTCAGTGAATCCCCCCCTAAATGTCTAAAAACTAAAAAAAACCAAGAAAACCCACACGAGAGGACAACTAAGACAAAACCATTTGGTCTTTCCTGTATTAATGCTCAGATTTGTCATTCATCAAAACGCTGACGTGAATGTTGATAATGTGGCCCTTGGATGAGGCAATCATATTTTTGTGGCCCCCACTGTGATAGAAGTTGCTCATCACTGATGAGGGCAAAGACACATCACGTGCAAGAAGTGTTTTATTTTGTGCAAAAGTGAACATACTTGATTTTAGCGTTTGAAGGATTGTATTTATGTTTAAAGAATATATTTTACATTGTTTTGTAGAAAAA
Organism: Gouania willdenowi; assembly: GCF_900634775.1. Classification (NCBI taxonomy): domain Eukaryota; kingdom Metazoa; phylum Chordata; class Actinopteri; order Blenniiformes; family Gobiesocidae; genus Gouania; species Gouania willdenowi. The sequence continues at coordinate 34,609,499 of NC_041044.1, forward strand.
ATAATAAACTTTTTGGTTGACAAATAATAATTTGAATAATCTTGATTTCAATCATGACCAAAAAAAATTGTGATTATTTTTATTATTTGTTTTTATCATCGAGCATCCCTAATATGAATATACTACATTGTGAAAAAGCAGGATAATGCGAGGACAATTTTCTGATCCCGCAGGAACAGTGACACTCGGATGATTGGAGGTCAAGTGGCGTTTCAGCTTCAACATTCTCTATTCATTAGTAATACTTTTGATGGTTGGAGGAGAACCAGCTGCCAGAGACTCACTGTAAACAAGCCACAGAGGGCCTGATGGAATGCACTGGTGTGCGTGTTGGTGTGTGCGAGTATGTTAAAGCTTAAGGGTGAAAAAAAAAAAAAGCATTCTAAATAGCAATGTGTTCTCATACATTATATGGTAGAACACTGTTTATTGTGTTCAGGATTGAATTCCAATAAAAGGGAAAGCAGCTGGTGTGTCAGCCCCAATGACTTTTGTCCTGAATTACCATGCGTGCACAATGACAAACTCAGTTTTAATTGCGATGCGTTTCGGGCACGCAATGTTTGCAGTTCAAAAGCTTTTCTTTTGGATATTAGTGGGCAGCATTTTCAGTGGCTCCAAATGATCTGGAAGTGACCTTTGGCCCTTCAACAAAGCCAGTTTAGTTTATGTTTAGATGAAGACGATTGTGAGCAAAAGCTTAAGTTATCTGTTTTGCATCAAACACAGCTTTTTAAAATGTTTTGCTGTAAACTTGGGATTATTGTTGTGCCTAATGTTGCTGAGTCAGCATGAAAATAATAGAGAAATGATGTCTTGAAAACAGCTTTTTTGTTTTTCACATATGTATATATATATATATGTATAATCTGCTTTTTAGTTGAAACTACATCAGACGCTCCTTCCCCATGAGTGCAGAAATGCATGGCTAGCTAAAGTCCGTTCCACATGCGCATGCTTCACTAACCAGCCTAACGCCTAATCTTATCTGACACCTGCTGCAGTGTGATTTCATGGGCACATTTTTTGTGTTTGCAGGCACGTTTGTGTCGACAGTAATCCCATTTTGATTTTACAGTAAAGCCCTGCGGCACTCCGCTGGACACGTCAACACTCAAACACCCAAAATAAACTCTGTACACTAAGCACAAGGACGCAGCATCGAGTTTCTTTGTGACCACGTTTATAGGGCACACAGTGGCCCGTGCTTTATGCATGTGTCAAATTTCAGTTCAGAAGTCAGCATGATGCAAAAGGAATTACACCAACATAATGAAAGGCTTGGTTTACATTTAGGCCAATAGTAATCCAACTTAGGGAAGGGGGGATTTGGTTGGATGGCGAGGGCAAGGGTGAGCACAGTGAAAACATGAGTGATGACATAACAGAGAGGTCACGGTGTGAAGAATGGGTTAGCAACCGCACTCAGAGCGCAAATCTCCTCTTGGCCAGATATTGGCAGTTATGTGGATCAGTGATTCTGATCACAAAACCATGATCATTCACACTTTAAAGGCTTGGAAGAAATTTCTATTCTTATCAAAAATTATGCAGTAGGTCAATGTTTCCCAAAGGGGGTTATGGCACTACAGAGGGTACTTGAGAGAGAGGAAAAATAACAAACGAAAGCATTAAAAATATGGAGTTATGTTTATTTTTAGTTAAAAATGATAATCATACCAAATATTAACAGCAACTTACAAAACGACAACAGAAACACACAAAATAAGATGATATAATAATGAATTTTAAGCTGTTGAATGTTTTCTGTAGAGCAAATTGAGTTGCCTTGTGTATGAAATGCGCTATACAAATACATTTGCTGTGATAAAATATAATGAATAATTAAGACAACAGACAAACAACAACAAAATACACAAAATGACACCAAAAACACACAAAAAGACACAAGTCTTCGTCCCACATTAGGGAAAGATGACCGGAAATGATAAAAAAACTATAGAAATAAATCTATTCAGGAGGCACTTAATACTGTTTCATTCCATCTATTTACAGAATGAGATTCTTCAAAATGTGTGTTATTAGTAGGGTGTGTATTGCCTGGCATCTGGTGATACGATTTGTATACCGATACATAGGTCATGATACGATACAATACTATATATCGCGATATTAAAGTATTAGGCAATTATTGCGATTTTCTTTTCTTGACTTAAGAAACAATTAACCCGTAAATGTGTACACCTTCATTACAGAACATTATGTATGAAATATATTTTATTGGCATATTTTACATTCAAAACATTGGCTTTAACATGCCATGTGGCAAAAAAAATATAACATACAATCTGCCTGTGGCTTTTAAACCAACTTTGACTTTAGTGCAACATGACTTTAATGCAACTTAACTGAGGTAGATGCCTAGAACAAACAAATAAATGCAGAAAGTTTAGTACTTTATTTTTTAGAGTTTTTTTTTTTTTTAAAAAACACAAGCTGGGGAAAAAAAGAAAACATTTTTTTTTCTTAAATAATAAAAAATCAATATGGATGCATTTTGAATCGATCTGAGAATCGCGAGACGTAATATCGCCATATATTGGAAAATCAATTTTTTTCAACACCCCTACTTATTAGCATCATATAGTATATCGTAAAAGTAATCATTTCTGACAAAAATCGTACGTCTGCGTGCTGTCTGTGCCTTATAATGAATTATTTTAGTTAATAAAACCCCAGAAAACAAAATCTTGGCGGTCACCCCCTCCAACTCCAATCACAGGATTTAGAGAATGGAGGGGTGCGCTGAGCCCACATAGGAGCCTCCTCATTGGCTGCCATGATATATAGTGAAGCGCGTGCACGATGCTGACACGTATCTGTGACAACGACATTTATTTTCTGCAACAACATACAAACTAGGAGAAGCTTGGATGCAACTTCAGACTGTCATCCTATGAGTGTGCACGTTCAGCACTCATGGGCGACTTCGTGCACTTCCAGAGGAGGAGACTGGGAGGGATTATCAGAGTGGGGGGCGGGATTTACGGTTCTAATTCAGCCATGCCCCTCTGTCATGGTTCAAGATTCAAGTAGCGCATCATTTTTTTTTTGTTTTGTAATACACAATACACATATTGCCAATCCTTTCTGTTTTTCAACAGTAAAATTAAACCCAAGGCACTGAAACAAGGGTCAAACAACGAGAAGGATAAATGTTTCCAAAGTTTTTACACTGGACCTGAAATATTTAATCAATATTGTAAAACAAACAAACAAAAACTGACTTTTAAAATTCCTACATAAAAAAGAAAGAAAGAAAGAAAAAAGAGTGCTTTATTAAATAACTAATGTTTTAATTTACGAATCTAATTATAGTTCTCACAAATTCTAAAGCAAACCAGAAGCAAAGCTGCCTCGCTCGCAGTGAATTATATGTTCTGTATATGAGGGTAATTTTGAAATTTTGGACCATAAATTGGTTCTATGAGCAGCACAGTGTCGTTAGCACATAAGTGTGTATGTAGTTCTACATTTTAATTGTTACTTGTAGCCTGGAGGACAGCCTAAAATCTAAAAACATTCAAAAAGAATCTAAATGGCCCTGAAAATGCAGATTAGCATCTTAATCAGTTAAGGCAAAATTGAGACGCCTATGGCACACATGATGCAATCAGTTTAATCTTACTTTCCATTCTCCAATAGCGACGCTGAAAGAGTAAATGTCTCAAAAATAAACACCTGTTCTCATTAGAACCTGCGGGAGTTGAACAAACTAATCTCCTGCTGACACAATGAGCACTTTCAATTCTCCAAAAGCTTGTTTTTAGGAAAAACACTTCAGATTGACTGAAGCCTTATTCACACCTCCTAACAACCTGTTCTACTGATTATATTTACTCTACCTAAAGCAAAACAAATAAAATAAAAAAGTACTGTAATGTATATATATATACATATAAAGAAAAAAGGAAGGAATGGAAAAGAACATTTTCTGTTTATCTTTTGTTTTGTGTGTTTAAACTTGGACAAGACTAATGACTATAATCAAATGATTCTATTTTTTTTTCTATCTTGGTGCCTGCTGTTCTCAGTTGTAACTAGGGCTGAACAATTTTGGAAAATAATATAATTGCAATTTTTTCCCCTCAATATTGCGATTGAATATGCAATTATTTTTTCAAGGGCCTCTTGTCATGTATTTTTCAATGAACACAAACAATAAATCAATCTGTTTCATAATAAACAATTTCAGAATCATTTCAACTTTAAAGAAATATAAATATATTTTTTTCAAGCACAGATTACAACAATAAAGCAAACAAATCTGTGGCTTTACCTCTTCAACATATCTAACTTCACGTTTCATGAAACATGTGAACTGCACTTGTTAAGCACTGTGAATTGAACAGGACAGTCTATCAATAAAAACAATAAACAGATGTAAAAAAAATAAAATGAAGCTTACTAATATCTAGTTAGTAACATCACACATACCAAAGCGCAGGAAAAGTAAGGAGAACTAATATCTGCTTTAACCAATTGGACGTTTTTTTGGTAAATCCAACTTCCAACGACCTTTGACAGCATGTGCAGACAAAAAAAATAAAAATAAATAAAAATAAATCGCAGCCTTTGCGATTTGAAAATCGTGTTTTATGATATTGTGGTAATATCGCAAATGCAATTAATCGTTCAGCCTTAGTTGTAACCCTTGTAAGTTGTTATAATTTGTCATCAGTTTGCTTGCTGCTTGGTTGTCATGGGTTAAGGCATCAATAAGTAATATACTTCAGTTTTTTGCTATTTTCTTTTCTGTGTAAAGGCTCGTTTTAATGACTGAACAAAGAATAAACTAACTAACTTCACATAATTTGGCCGTCAGAAGGTTAGAAATTTCAAAATTTTCTGGAAGGAAGATGTGCCCCCTACAAAACTCGTGAACCTCACAATCCCAGTACGCTGGTGAGAACCCTGACTTGTAATTTCAATCAAGTAACAGTATTTCAACTTGAGTAGGATAAATCAGTGCTCTTTACACGTCTGGTTATAAATATGTGGTCCTGCTCTGTTTTCTTGAGGTCAGTTGAGTTTGTATCCAAGGAGGAAAAGGACACAGAAAGAGTCCCATGATGTTACAAGGTAACTTTGTTACACTGTCACAGCCCTCTGTGCACTAAACAGCCCCGGGGGGAGGAGTAAAGTGACTGGGTGTTCACATGTGGGCACAGGAGTGTCTGTCTGTCTATGTGCATGTGTTGCTTGTAGAAATCAGTGTGATGAAGACTTTTAGACTGCCCAGGGTATGATGTGCTGCACTGGTTAATGATGCAGTAACTCTACACTGGTAAAAACAAAGAAAACATCAGACAACCCCCCCTCCCCCACATCCGTTGTGGAACAGAAAGCTCTTGAATTATTGATGGCCTTGTCCTGTACAGTATCAAACCTGCTCCCACTTCAGGTAATGCTACACCAGCAGTTAAAGGAAACCATTTTGCTCGACTAAGTACATTGAAATGACTTATTGATATACCGACATGGCTTTTACTTACAGGTGATATGAACAGTGGTATGTACTGTATATACATATGCAACCAGTGCCACTTTAATCCCAATCCTTGTGATATTGGTAGTGTATAAACTGAAATCATTTTTTTTAACAACCTTGGAGTTGGGACGTAATTTGGGTCATCTGGAATTAAAATGGGGTCACCTGAAATGTCTAGTACACGGTGAAAACTATTTATTATTTATTTTTTTATTATCATTCTTTTTCCAAATAACACATCACACGCAATAAATATCAAACAACTGTCTATTCCTTAATCTTTCTCAAATACACATTTAGTTCAAATAAAATGTAGTGTAAAAATATGGTGCATCTTTGTCACTTTGTGCACTAATCCTGGCTACTTATTATTATTATTATTATTAATTTTATTTAAAAGTACCCAAGGACACTTTACAATAAAAAAAAAGAATAATATGTAATATAATCATATATAATCATATAATAAACATGACCAAAAATTAATTCTAGGGAGGAAAAAAAAATGTTTTCTAATAATAATAATAATAATAATAATGCATCAATTTTATATAGTGCTTTATCATAGACACTCAAAGTCACTTTACAGAATTAAGGCATTACTCTTTCACTCCACACTTAGTGGTGGTAAGCAACTATTGTAGCCACAGCTACCCTGAGGCAGACTGACGGAAGCGAGGCTGCCAGAGTGCGCCATCGGCCCCTCCGACCACCACCAACACTCACTCACACACTATACTTCTATACTTTAATCTTCCTCAAATGTCACTTTGTGCACTGATCCTGGCTACTCTGTATTTGTAACACACTTTATTATTATTATTCTTAATAATAATAATAATAATAATAATAATAATAATAATAATAATAATAATAATAATAATAATAATAATAATAATAATTAATTTTATTTAAAAGTGTCCAAGAACACTTTACAATAAAAAACAAAATAATAAGTAATATAATCATATATAATCATAGAATAAACATGATAAAAAATTTATTCAAGGAACAAAATGGGGTTATGACCTGGAAAAAAGGTTGGGAACCACTGACTTAAATGTTTGATACTTTTCAACAAAAGTGAGAAAGACAAACAATAATGTGAACCGTGCCATGTTAAATCACTTGGATAAACAACAATGGCGCTTATTATTCACAGTGTAAAAACTTACAACTGTTGATGCACAGAGGACTTTGTTTTTGCAGGTTTATATAAACAAACCAAGGGGAACCTTTCTGAAGTGTCCTTGTTGGAAATGTTGGGCACACATTCATTCATCTTTTTTTGAGACTTATACAAAACATAAAAAGATGAGCTTTCATTCTACACGTATAACCTTGATATTTCTTCCTGGGTTGCATGACAGCGTGCATCCATGTGTAGTTGCCATTGGCAACAGCAGCGCTACTGTGAGCGCACTGAAATGGCATCAATATATATTGATGGGGCAAGACATAAAATTACAGTGTTTTTCAATTCATGTAATCACAGCAAAATAATTGTCTATTTTCTAAAAAAAAAACATTCAGGGAATCGAAGATTGTTTTAAGAGGTCTGAAATATTAGATTTGTATGTGTTAGTGTATATTCTACCTAGAGTGTGATTGGTTTAATCCCCCCGTCTCCTTGACAATAGATGGATGTGGATATTGACCAATAATTCACATCAATGCAATTCAACCCAGTAGAGTGGGGTGTTTTTCAAATAGTCTAGAAATGATAGATGACATATTGTGATAGTTAGAGAATAAAGTGTAGAAAAAACGGTTTGATATATTTGACATTATATTTGGACATATTTGATAAAAGACAAAGGAAGGAAGCTTGATGAATTTATTTCTATTCAATAGAATAACTTTGGCAAGGGAGAGTCAGGTGTGCCAATACAAGCAATTAAATCAGTTACTATTAGTGTGATCTGAAAATGACGCGACATCTTCTAGCATTTGGACAACATTAACTGGACAATAGGTAATCAGAACAAACAGGGACTCAATTGAAACATCTATCCGAGCAATTCAACTAAACGCTCAAAACATTTTATTAGGATTTTTGCGACTATGAAAAGCAAACTCAACTACCTAAATGTAGCCACTGCAAGTGCATCCGTACTTATTGCTTGAATAGCCAAAAAAAAAAAAAAAAAACAGCTTTACTGTTAATAAATTAAGGACAAATTATTTTTGAGCAAATTAACAAAAGTGTTCATTAATGGAGACAAACATGTGCCATGGTTCTGTTAGTTCCCGGTCAAATACATGCATTTAGAGGTACAAAAGGCTTACTTAAAAACCCTAGATTACACCAAAATGTCATTAACACATTTTACCCTGGGGTCAATCTGACAATCTTGCCTCAGTAAAAATATTTTTCAGAAAATTGTTGACCAAGTTTTCGTGTCAAGCACTTAGTTTATTTGTTGAATACATAAATAACCCCTTAATAATGAAACCATGTCCTGTTCTCTAGCGTCACCATCAGGCGAAATTTTTATATTAGAAGTTTTCAATAGTTTTCATCCAAATCTTCTCAAATTCACTGACAACATTAATGACCACAAGAGTATGAACCCTATTGAACCCTGTATTTTGGAAATGTTTTAATTTGGGGTGCGCATTAGTGACTCTCGCAGAATGAACCATATTGATTGATGTTGATGACCCCCCCCCTTTCCTCTTGTAAACATATTTATTTACTTATTTATATCAACTTTTTCTATAACATATTTGGGGTCATTCACTATAAAGTTTCAGACACATTCTCCCCTAAGTCACTTTCACTGTGAAAGAGCTGTTCCAAAACCTCAATGATGGTAAACCTTTTTCTGAGGAAATTTTTAAGAGAGAGAGAGAGAGAGAGAGAGAGAGAGAGAGAGAGAGAGAGAGAGAGAGAGAGAGAGAGAGAGAGAGAGAGAGAGAGAGAGAGAGAGAGAGAGTGTGCAGATTGCAATACACACAGAGGTCAATGAGGAATTATATGGAGCAAGCTTTTATATGTTTGCTCCTTCATTAGTTTGCATGAATTACCAATGTCATTATGGGAATACCTCACCCTCTACAGCGTGGGAAATATCAGTTCTACTTTGTCAGGTGTGACTAGTAGGTCACACATACACTGGAAAGTTCTTATGACAATGTTTTTGCCCCATCAAATTTGGGAAAGTTATGAAATATGAAGCAAAACAAACAAAAAGCAACTATATCCATTTTTTGACTGATAAATATTAATTGGGGTCAAATAGACCCCAATAATAATAGGGCAGTTGATTGCTTTAACATACAAAAAAAAATTGGATTAATGCATTAAGTGGCTTTTTTTCCTTTTTTTTTAACTAAAAGATTTACCACATTACAGAATTACAGCAAGTAAAAAAAATGCATATCATTTGAACTATCATAGCTCATTCACTTTCCTGAGCCCTTAGCTTGTTTAAATCAACAGTCTCCTTGTTATGTCATTACAGCCTAGGTGGCATCCATTGAGTGCTCTATTTAAAGAGTCAGGGTTGATGAATTTGAATAACGCACTGACGTCTTCAGTTACAGAAGCTGGTCGGCCTCGACACTGCGAGGCTATGAATGGACAGCGAGATAAAAGAAGTGGAACTGGAGTTTTCTGCTTTGAGAGCTGGCACCAAACAGTGAATAAAACATAAAACGTATGGACCTCCTTCAACGTGTCTTGGAGGCAATCGTGTTTGTTTTTGCAAAGCATATAAAACCATCACTTGCTCTGCAGAAAATTTATTCAATACATGCAATTTTCAATGTGAACTTGGCAGATGCATTATCTATACATTAATATTTTTTATTTTAACACCAAAAATATGACTGATCATCAATCCTCCTCTATTCTACTAAATAAGTCATAATAATGTGATAACACACATTTTAAAGAATCTAAATGTATCCTATAGTTTTTATCAATTCTGGTCATCAACCTCCTGATGTAGGACCAAGACTGACCTTTTTGTTTTCAGTTTATGTTCTAATCAAGATCAGTTCCATTATCATTTTGTGTGAGATTTTTGTGTCATTGTGTGTTTTTCTGTTGTCATCTTGTTGTTGTTTGTCTGCCCTTTTCATTTTTCAGTATATTTTTCTTGTTTTTCTTTTCTTGTGATCTCGTGTATTTTTCCTCTCATTTAGTGTGTGTTTGTTGTCGTTTTGTGTGTTGCTGGTAATGGTATTTCTCTCTCTTGATGTGCGTGTTTTTGGTGTCATTTTGTGTATTTTGTTGTTGTTTATTATTCGGTATATTTTTTTTTTATCTTATTTTGTATGTTTTGGTTGTCATTTTGTGAGTTGCTTGTAAGTTTTAACATGCTTATCATGTTTAACTAAAAACAAACATTATAAATGTGTTTAGACAGGCAACAATATTCAAATTTATGTGAAATCTTTAAATTGGTCATTGGAGAATTGCATGCCTCTATATGTAAGCTAACACCCAATAGTCTAACTTCAGCAGTGTATAACTAATAAGATTTATTTTATTTGATATTTGATGATGCAGAGGGAATTACACCACGGATGGATGGATGGATGGATGGATGGAGTATGTACGTACGTATATTAATTGCACAAACCTTCAAAGGAATACATTACATTTCAGCCTATAAATACAAACAGCTTTTCATCACTGCAATTTACTGGGAAAACGATTAACTGGGACCATGTGAGAGTGATTTTAAAATAGTCTGGACTCCTACAGGCTTCCAGGCGCTGACTCATGAAGTAAAATACCTTAGTCACTTTAAATAAAGTTGGTGTCCCGTCACTCATCTGGCACACCGACAATGAAGGAAATAAATTTGCCACCTGCGGCTATTAATAAATCACTAGCTGAACGTAACATTTAAATGCTAATTTTTATAGAAGAGGGTTTTCTTTATTTAGATTTTTTGACAGAAACCCAAAAAAAAAAAAACAACAAATAATTCCAGCAAGTTCATTTTGTCTTCTTTTTTGAAATAATGTGCTATGTTTTTATTTATTCAGACAATTATTTTCAGGAAATGTACTTTAATCTCCTGACATGTTTCGATAGCCAACTGTCAGTCTTCCTTAGAGGCATCTACTGATCAACAGGGATGAGGGAAGATTTTTACTCTCCAGCACCTGGGACTCTCTTCATCAGACACCGTGAAAGAACTCATAAGCGATCAGTAGATGCCTCTGAGGGAGACTGACAGTTGGTGGTCGAAACATGTCAGGAGATCAAAGTTAAATTCCAGTTGTCTGAATAAATGAAACCTTGACTGTATTGAAAACAACAAACATGTACAAAAAGATTAATCTACATGTTGTAATACTGTCATATTTAGAAACTGCATAGCAATAAGGATCTGAAAAAGAGCTCTAATCTGGCAAGTAAAATACAGAGGAAACATAAATCATTGGGTAGATAATCAACTAATTCACTTGTTGAAATCTTAGTGCTTCCAAACACAAATCCAATAAAAATGAGCACATATTTGCAGGGTTTACATTTTTTTTCCATATTTAAATCACATGATGGCAGCCATTCTTAATCTCAAATTGCTGAAAAAACTAAATTTTTCAAAAATCCTGCAATTTTCCTAAATTTATTTCACAAAATTTACCCAATTAAATAAGAATTGGTTTTCCCCACCTATAATCTGCGACCCAATTTAGATCATATTTGTTTGGTATTTGGCCCCTGAACTAAGGGGCCACACTACACACTTAGTACCCTGTATAATGAACGTCAGTGTATAGACAGGGCTGCTCCTCAGCAGCTTAACTTGAGAGGCAGTGGTGTGGCTTGTGTTACTACATCTGTGTCGGGCCCCTTATCGGCCCCGGGGCAGGAAAACGAGACCAACCATGGCACCGCGTGGTGGACACAAAACCAGCAAACTGCAGGAGAGGAGATGGTGGAAGAGTGAGAGAGTTAGATGAGGAGATAGAGGAGGGAAGGACCAAGAAGAAGAAGAAGCGAAACATGATTAAAAACAGAACAGACACAATATTGTCACCTCATACCATGACAGCAGAAAAAAAAGCTATTAAAATCCGATCACACTCAGAGGGATTGAAAAAACCAAACTGATCTCGGCTCCTCAGTCCTCACTGAGTCCAGATGGAGTGCTTTTAGTCCCACTAAAACTTAGAACGATTCAACTAGTTCCCTACTAACTACAATACAGACAAGCCACACACCACACACACACCTGAAACAGATGTAAACCCAAAACAAAACTCAATTAAAAAACCCGACACTGCTGCATAGCCTGACTGAGATGTAAAGTTAACAGACCTGTAAGCCACACACTTGAATGCATCTGCCCACATGCTGTCACACCACCATGTTGGCAGCATAGTAGTACGCTAACATTGACAGGAGAGTGGCACAGTTGTACCTCTTTAAAACAAGGAGAATATCGTAAGTTATATTGAACAAGAGTAAGAAAAAAAAGAACCCCACTAACAAATGAAAACCTGACAAAAAGGACGAAGAAAAAGAATAAAAGAAAGAAAAACAACAAGAAGGAAAAAAAGCAGAAGAGGAAAAAGAAAAAGAAAAGAAAAAAAAAAAAGAAAAAGAAGAAAAAAAAGAAAAAGAAGAAAAAAAAAAGAAAAAAGAAAAAAAAGAAGAAGAAAAAAAGAAGAAAAAGAAAAGAAAAAAAGAAGAAGAAGAAGAAGAAAAAGAAGAAGAAAAGAAGAAAAAAAGAGAAAAGAAAAAGAAGGAAGAAAAAAGAAAAGAAAAAAAAAGAGAAAAAAGAGAAGAAGAAAAAAAAAAAAAAGAAGAAAAAAGAAAGAAAAAAAGAAAAAGAAGAAAAAGAAGAAAAAAGAAGAAAAAGAGAAGAAAAAAGAAGAAAAAAGAAGAAAAAAAGAAGAAAGAAGAAGAAGAAAGAAGAAAGAAAGAAGAAGAAAGAAGAAGAAGAAAAGAAGAAGAAGAAGAAGAAGAAGAAGAAGAAGAAGAAGAAGAAGAAGAAGAAGAAGAAAAAATGTGCCTTAAAGTGTCACGATACAAAACTATAAAATGTAAGTTAATTGAAGTTAAGGTCACTTAATGCTTGGATAATGTCGATCACTTACTGTATATACTTTATATGTAATTTATACCTGGAAGTGCAAAGAAACTAGGGCATATTTATGTTAAAACTGCTCTTTTTCCCGCCCAGAATCTGAGGCCCACTTGAGATCAAACCGGTCTGCTTTCAGTGCATGGTGAACCACATCTGGATTCGATTTCTACCTGTTTGTGCTGATACTTGCTCAAATAACTTGTGTCACCAAGCGTTACCACCAAGTTTTTTTTTTATCATTCTCAGTTTTTTTAAAGGGAAGACACATTTTAATCTCAATTTTGAAGGGCATGAACGCTAAAAGCATGAGAAGAAAGCCTCTAGATTGCTGGTTGTAAATGGTCCCTGCACAGCGCTGAGTATCAATGAGCAGACTTCATAAGTGATATGTGTTTGCATCAGTGATGGATGCGCATTCTCAAAGACTGGTTGATTTAGAGAGTCAGTTAAAAGCATTTGCCAGATGAAACAGCTGGTTCAGCTGTGAAGCAATTTGCTGTGTATTACTGTATGTCTACTGTTTGGTCCAGACTCTGGTGTAGTATGCAGGTGTAGTACGCACATCACCAGCACATGGTGCTTGATTGAAATTGGCACACCGTGGACTTTTTGACCTAAAGAGTTGACCCATATGAGTTATTTCAAATGATTCCTCAGGCCAATATACAGAGCTTGACATTATCAATGCTCCGAGAGGGGCTTCCCTCTTGAAATACTGACCATGTAAGTTTGGAGAGACGGACCGTCTTTGGTCAGGTCATGTGACCTGGAGAATGCCTGGAGAACATTTCACTTTACGGCAGTCACGTGACCACAGGCTCAGATCTACATAGTTCCCACATGACGTCACAAGATACGGGCATTTCCAGACCCGACGCCATTGTTGTGGGCAGCTGAAACAAGTCAGCCTCTGTTTACAGCCAAAAGAGCACAATATGGTAGTTTCGTGTTTGGTTAATGGTGCATTAATCGCTATGATAGTTCAGTTAAACGTGAATTTTTTAGTAAGGGAAGTCAGCAAGGCAGATCCGTAACTTTGGGATAAGGATTGGCTCTCAGGGCTGAGTTGGTCGGGCTGGGGTGCGAAGCGGGGCTGGGTTCGCGCCACGGCTGGAGGAGCAGCACCCTCCCTTGAACCAAGCAGCAGCCATGTTGAAACTCTCAGGTCAGTCTGATCCTGATCCGCAGAGATATTTGAGGAACACACACAGACAGACAGACAGACAGACAGACAGACAGACAGACAGACAGACAGACAGAGATTCCTTGCTTTTATAGAAAGAAGATGTAACATTGTCATTTATACGTTTCTAAAAATGTTTTAAAGTGTGCATCTAATTTTCAATCCATTTACGGAAAAAAAAAAAAGTTTATATTTTCCTTCAAAGAAATTAGCAAAGGGAGGGAACCATGCTGCGTGCAAACATATCAGTATTCATGTGTAATTTAATGATGGCAAATCAATACACAAGCACACAGAGAAATATCACACCACCACATCTCCACTGCTTCTATCAGTCAGAGCAGTCAATAGCAAAACTGTGACACATAACTCACAGCACCACTAACCCAGGAAGCAGACAAGCCACAAATTTACATGATTCACAACCTTAATAACTCGCCTTCCAGGATAAACCAAGATGTCCAGTGACATCTGTGATGTTCTGTGGGCTGAGAAATATTCCTTGTTCTATAAGCAGCTTTCTTTTCTTTTATTCAATGCATTATTACGGGTTTCTAAAAACATTCTGTTCATAAACTTTAAAAATATGCAGTACATTGCTCGCTGGCTTTAAGCAAAGTAGCGATTAATCATTTACTTTTTTCATATTTCACAAAACACGTGAATAGATTTAGCATCCAGCCCCATCCTTCAATTATTTATAAACTTACATCCCAATTACCAAGCAGAAACTCCCAGCCTATGGAACGTGAACAAAGAAATGTATTAAACAAGAACAATTAGAGCCTGTACAATAAAACAGTAAAATGAGCAGAACCTGAACTATAATTAGTTTTAGACTTGGTAAAATGATTCAAGAAAACAACAAATTGCAAGTGGAACTTTTTAAACATCACACATAAAATATCAATATGTACAACATTGCCACACTTCAGTTAATCATGATTAGAATGAACTGTAAACATGTCCATGTTAAGAGGGATTTTCTAGATGAATGGCTCTTTAAGTGCATATATGATGATAAAAATGCATATTGTGAACCTTTTTATAGAGTCTCATTACAAGATACAAGCATATTATATTATACAGGCATGCTATGCCTCGTTTACATGAGTTATGCAAACAAAACCTTTATAGCTTCATAAAAGAGTATTTATGAGCACTGACATCTCCCATTTTAATAGACGGTACACAAAAAAAAATGTGTTTCCAGCCTTTGTGCTTACACACAGACCAGGAAGCCATGAAATATCCGTAGAACAATATACAGTACATACCAGGACTCATAATAGAAGAATATACCAAAAATGCATTGCGGTAATGGTTGAAACAAAGGAGCAAGCGTGTCAGAAAACGGATGGATGGACATTGAGGTAAAGGTATGTCATGATTATTACTCAATGTATCGGTTTTCTCACAAAACACATGAATCCCATAACTTTCCACTACTATTATGGTCGACACTATCAAACGCTGAAATACATTTGTAACTAGATTAGGCGGTAAGACTATTCACACTTACATGAGGAAAAACTAAGTTAAGCACGATGTAAAAGCTTAGATTCCCTGAACGAGTTATTCCACTCTAGTTTGATACTGGGAGAGCATTTTTTTAATGTTCCTCCCTGGTATTTAAAGGGATGATAACTTAGTTACACAACTCTAAAAGTGGTGTGAAGATTCCAGAAGGCCAGTTACTTAAACTAAAAACCTTCATATTCCCTTTTTGATTATCAGTATTAAAAAAGGGGATATCTATTTAAAAGAAATCTTCTGCTTCATGAAGGGAAACTGAATGATAAAGGAAATAAATCAATACGTGTAGCCTTCGTTCTGTAGTTATCAAAATGCTGCTTGTCTGTAATAGTTTTTTTCTGTAATTCTGTTTAGGCTTGAAGTCAGTAAAACACAGTTTATTTGTTATTTTGATTTGGTTTTAAAATGGAAAAAAACAAAGAAAACGAAAGGTACACGGTTCCAGACTTTCATGTTTTAAGCTCATCACACAGAGGAGACCCACAGATGGGGGCGGACTTTTACTCCAGGACAAAAAAGGAGCAAAAACATAACAAGTCACATTACTGATGAACTGGTTAATTGAAACGTTATTAATACTTATATAAATCAACAAAAAAATAAAATAAATGGATGTTACAAAAAGCATGCACAAGATATGTGATTAAAGGAATCAGTAGTGGTGTAATGAGTTCACTGGTGCTCCTCGTGTCTTGTAATCAACTTCTGGGTGTGTTGACGGCTGCCGTTAGTGGCTCACGCTATTAAAACGTGCAAAATAAATATTTTGTCAAATCATAGAAGTTCAGGTGGGTTTTTCTGTAATTCTGTTCAGGTTTTAAATCAGTAAAACAAAATAACCACACTGTTTATTTGTCATTTTGATTTGGTTTAAAAAGGCTTAACCAAAGAACAAACGGCACACGGATTAAAATCCTTTATCAGTTGTTTTTTTCCACAAGCTTGGAGTAATTTTTTTTAAAACACGTTGTGTTTCATATGATAGCAAATAATATCTGTGGAAATTATTAACCTTCTCTAAGGGAGACACGAATCCCATTAAAAGTGTAAAGAAAATTCATGGGTGTTCTCCCTTCTATTAATTGGCTTTGTACACGAGAGGCACTTCTCTGGGGAGAGTGGTCAAGAGGCAGTGCGTTTGCGTGAAGGATGAGAATTGCTATTACACAATAGGGGATAAGCAGCAGGAGATACGATTATAATGAGCCATAATAAAACACAATGATGAGCAAAGAAGTACAGTCCAGCTGAAAACAGTCATAATTGACCCTCGGAATGAAATGAGGGATATATGTATACAATTGCCCATTCAAACAGTAAATAATGACAAATCAAATGTAAGAAGCAAAGAAGGGCTTTGAATGAAGAAAATCTGAACAATTTTCTTTAGAAGGGAGTAAGACGCCGCGGAGTATATAGTTTGAAATATTTTGGTGACACTTTACTTGAAGTTTTATACATAAGGCTGACATTATGCTTAGTGCTGTCAAGAGATTTAAAAAAAAAAATTGTGCGATTAATTAATCATGCTTTGTAATTAATTAATCTAATTAATCTATTTTTTAATCACACCTAAAAAATGCTGAGAAATGCCCTCAACTTGAGGTATTTTCATTTAATCTACATTATTGTGGCAGATCAAAACATTGATATATAACAAAGTGGCTTTATAAAGTCATGAATTGTTTTTTAACAGACTTGAACAGATGCAGGCGTAGTCATTTATATTCCGCTGTATTTGAGACGAGTCCCAAAGGTTGGGGTTACATCAAAAAAACAGCTGCTAAATATTTATTTATAAAGTATTAACAATGCATAAAGGTCCCTCGCAAAAAAGTCATTAATTCACTTCCATGATTAATATTTGAGCAGGTATCAGTAATTGGGGAAACAAAGAGATGTTCTTATTGAATTGCCTCTTGTATGAAATTTGCTATACAAACAAATTTGCCTTGTCTTGCCAAGTAGTTATAACGTAATGATTAGAAATATATATTTTGGATTTACATCTGAAAATGTATTTTTTTTTTGTTGTAATTTTGGGTAAAAATACAATATTGAAATTGTCCCGATAACATATACTAAAATTAGTTCCAAATAAACAGTAGGGCACATCTTCTGTACTTGACAGCTTTTATTTATTTATTTCTGAACAAAGTGTGTTATATCTCGTTATTATCATTAGTATTTAACAATTTGATATTCACCCTGTTTGTCTTCTAATAAAGTCAGTAAAAACTAGTTACCTGACAGTAGACATTAAAACAAATGCTGACAAAACCCTTTTTCACATGAAAAATAATAATAATAATAATAATAATAAAATAATAATAAAATAATCATCATCATCATCTAATATAAAACAAAACAAAACAAAAAAGAAAAAACCCTAAGTGCATTCCAGAAACCCTCACTACAGTCATATTTGTGCCCTAAACAAAAGGGAAGCTTTGTAACTTGGACCCACTACCAAATCAATGCATTTACTGTACTTACAGTAGAGCTAAGGCAGTGTGGGCAAAGTGTGCAGAATTTTATTATTAATCCGTCTTTTGGACAATTGGCTGAAACTCCAAACCCCCTACTCTCAAGTTATGATGAATAGTCACCACATCTAAACTCTAGTTATTGTAAAGTAGTAGTAGGCCTAAATATCAGTCCTAACATGATCTTCACTTTAAATTTCCCAGATTTTGTGACTAATTTCTATTAAATTAAAGGAAATATTATGTCATAATTTGAGGAAAACTGAAGGATTTTCTAAGAATTTTGAGTGTTTTTCAAATGTTTAACAATAAAAATGACTGCAATTGTGCGATATAAGAACCAGGAAAACTGTGAGCACCTGCAAATATTGTTGATTTTCATTTACTGTATACATTTTTACTTTCACCTGAATGTGCATTAGTTGTTGTTGGCAGACCACTGGGAGCCTGTTACTGGATTAATGAAGGAATTGCTCAGAGTGAAACTAGTGTAAGATTTTCTCCACTCACATCAGAGGGTTACTATACCAATATTGTGAGGTTGGTACTAGCATTAGGTCAGTTTCAAGGTTTCAGGGTGCAAAAACACTGCTTCTGTTTATTTGAACTTGACAGGAGCTGAAAGTCTGAATGTTAGTTGTGCATAGTGAACAGGTTAGCAGATGCTAACTGAGTGTGACCACTGTTCCCCCCACTGTCGAGACAGCTCTGCGTGTCAGGAAGGTCTGTGACTGTGTACCCGCTGATGGGAGAGTCTGTTTTGTTCCGGACAATGACTCGACAGTTTCAGTCAAGCACGTCAGTGGATTTACTATGACCTGACTTTATGACCAGCCACTCCTTGATTCTTGTCAAACCCTTCAACAGTGAACACTTTGGTCCCTGTGCAAAAACTCAGTCACATAGAGAAAAAAAGAAGAACTGACTTTAAATACCTAAAATACAACTAACTCTTCTTTTTTTAGTATCAGTAGATAGAACATGTATCAATAAAAGTAAGGGATAACATTTCAGCTTACTTTAATATCTTCATTTCTTCTTTTAGTTCATTTTTAGTTGTTGCGACTAAGGTTATTTTAAGTTGAGGTTTCGTTTATATTTAGATGGCCAGCATTCATCAGAGGAGTTCTGCTGATTGCCTTTGATGGTTCCTTTGAAGTTTCATTTGACTTCCATGTAATTAAAAAAGAAGACAAAATGAAACTCGCGGGCAAGTAAAGTGATTTCCAAACAATGCTCTGATCGATCGGAAACCGATTGTGATTAAAACTGTAGAGTCAGATTAATTCACAACTTGTTCAATTGATAGGGCATAAGTTAAGTTGTCTGTTAACCTAAAGAAAAGTTGGAAACTTTTTATATTAACATTTGGCATACAAGGATTTATTGAGTAATTAACTGAGTGGTCCTTGACAAAGGAGGAGCCTATGTGATTAGTAATTGGTACTCAGCTGGTACCACTTTCAGTGATCAGTAAAGGAATTTATTTTTATTTTTATTATAAATATTCAAAATCAAGCTGGTGATCAGATTGAATTAACACTTAAAGATATTTTACTGCTAAGATTATTCACCGTCCGATAACAAAATCCCTACTTTTAGCACAAAAGTCGACTTGAAACCTACTATTTGGGAAAACTCTACTCGCACCTTTTCTGAAATGCATGACCTGACCAGCCACCTAACCTTAAATAAGCCTTGGAGTAATTGATAACGTACAGTCTAAATAGGATTTGGTGAAGATGGGGCTAAACCCCAGCTAAGCTTGTAAACTCTGCAGGACAAGAAAAGCACAACATAGACCATCTTATAAGTCCTTGTAATAAGTGCAATTTCAGGCATCTATTTTCTCTGTAGAAAATGTGAAAAAAAAGTCTTTTGGGGTGAAAGTATAACAGTAAAATAAGATTATAAAGAACTAGAAATTTCAGATGAAATCTATTCTTGAACTTGTTTTAATTATTAGCCAAGACATTATGACCACTGGTGAGTAACGCTCATTTCCATTTAACCTTTTACTTATTATTCAGTAAGAACTATCAATAGGTCAACATTGGGTCCTTAAAGTTTGTGTTTTAGAGGCAGAAGAGACAGTTTTGAATAAGTTTTGAATATTGAGTGTGACACGGACTACACGGACTACCTCTTTTCTGGCTGGTGCTGGTCCTTAGGTCACCAATTACATTTGGCACCAGTTTTCCTCTGATGGTTTTAACTTCAGAACAAAAACCTTCACCCGAGAAGCAAGATAATTGGCAACCAAAAGCAATGTGACAAATGTCACTGGAGATCTTCAAAGTAAAAAAACACTTTTCACACAATTACAAAGTAGCCTCAGTTGCTCTATAACCACTGCCCTATTTTCTTGACCTGATGTCCACAGTAGAAGGTTATTGGAAAAGTGATAATCCTCACCAAAAAGAAAGAAAATAGTTATAATGATGATGAGAACCTGCAGCAGAAGCAAACACTGAGAAATATAGGAGGTCAAAATGTTAATATGGGGCGTGTAAGGTTAAGTTATTGTGAAATGATTTTCAGACCAAGGCAGACAAAAGAGAATCCAGGAGCATAAAACAGATTCAGAGAAACTCTGCTAGAAATAAAACCAGACAAGGCTCTATCTGAGAAAATACAAATAAACTCGCACAAACTCTTGCTGGGAAATGGACTGTTGATCCATCCACTGATTGTACAGAGTAAAATTATAGGAATAGGGGCTTTAAATGTGCAGTCTTACTGACATAGTGACTGAGCAAAAAGAACCAATCAGAGCCAGGATTGTGTTTGATTGGCTGTCTGACAGCTGTTGCTCACAGACTCCACCCCTTTCCCGGGCTGGAGCACCGTCTTTTTTACAGTGTATGGTCTGGAGGAGTAGAAGATGAAATTGGTGACTTTTATGCTTGAAAGGCAATTACTGCTGCTTGATTTACATGATGTTTGATTTGTAATTGTTACACTAGAACTCTGTAGTGCATGTCTTGTTCATGTGTGTGTGTGCAGCAGCCTCAGTGTGGCTGCTGTAAGTGACACTGTGTTGTTGCTGCTGCTGAGGTGTGCGCACATAGAGAGAGAAAAGCGCTGCAGTAATATGCTTTTAACAGATCATGTTATATTATTGTGATGTTGCTGTCGGACTAACGTTAGCTTGTTAGCTCCTCTGAGGGAGGGACTTTAGAAAGTTTGGAGGCAGGGCAAGAAAGCAGCGGGGAGGAGGGAGCAGCGGACTGCACCTTTAACCACCTTTAACGTGAGTTCCCTTTATGTTGCCAAAGCTTGAAGAAGTATTATCAACAATGAAGGAAATGAAAATATAAATCTTAACCTTGATTAAAGAATTAAAGACTAACTAAACTCCAAAACCACTTATTTCTGCTGAATACAAATGTATTTGGGTATGAAGTAGTGCTGTTGATTGATCCTGGTCAAACTCTCAACAATTTAGTCAAAGTATTTCAATTTGGTGTATTTTGTTGTAAAATGTCAAAGTGACTGCCCTCTATGGGTTCAAACCTGGCTATTACAATTGATTTTAGCTATTGGCTAAGAACAGGAACATGTGACATTTTGGGACAATCTTGCATCACAAACAAGCACTGTTAGCCCCGCCCCTTTTATAAAAACTAGCCCCTGTGGGCTCTACAATCTGTGGTGAGTAGGTTGGATTGAGAGAAGAGTGAATAGAGAGGTATATTGGGTAATGAGTAGCTAGTTAACATAGCATAGATTTATTAGTGGAGATTTTATAGTATGGACTCGGCGTGTCTTAACTGCACAAGGAGCCCTGCCCAGAATCAAGGCATTTTTGGAATTTCCCTCCTAGTGGCAAGTCAGGAGAAAGCAGGGGTTAGTTACTATTTAACTAAATGATGATTGCTTATATGAACACTTTTTTTTTTCTTACACTATGTCAGTGTTTCTCAAATGGGGGTATGTGTACTCCTAGGGGTGCGTGATGGCACAATTAAATGTCAGTCTTGGTCCCACCCCATGACCAAAAGCTCATGTGGCCTGATACATTACAATAAAAACCTGTGGAAACAATATTATCTGAAAAATGTTTTGAAAGCCTAAAATTAAAGCTTGCCTTGTTCCAGAATAATGGCATTAGAATTGGTTATTAATTCTTTCCATTGTGATGTCATGAATCCAGGTTTGCTGTTGGTGCCTAGTTACTATTACCAGAATGCTGGAGTGGAAGTGATATTCACAACAGGACCTCCGTTTTAACAGTCCATTTATTTAGCGAGCCTCTCCGTTTCGTGCAATTGTAGCTTGATAGAGTCAGAACAACCTAACATCTCTCGATTTTTATTTAATACAAGGAGAACAAAAAAACAAATGAAAAGTAGGCTCCAGCAAAGTTAAATTTGTCTTTGGAAAAGTCTTCAGGAAGACAGTGTCCAAAGGCAACTGTCATTCTGAAAAACTCCTAATTCTAGAAACCATGTCTTGAGGAAAAGTAAAGTCATTATTATTCATTTCTAATTCATTTACACTAAAGATAGATCTTTGGCTCTTTTGTTCTGCTGTTTTTTTTATAAAATGGTAGAAAGGACATTCAAAACTTTTTCTTTTAGATAACCTCCAAGAATAGGTTATCTTCCTTACTCAAGGAGGGCATTCTATTATCGTTATTTATAAAATTTTAGGGGTGTAACAATTAATCGTAAGGCAGTTAATAATCGATTCATAGGTATCACGGTTCACATCGACTTTTTTTAAAAAATATATATTTATCCTTCTCTTGTCCAAAAGTGTAGGCTGCGGGCATAATCTGCTACTACTTTCTTTCTGGCTGCCTTCTACTCCTAAACATGTTCATAAATGATTCCTTACCCCTTTAGCACAAAAAGAATATCTGTAATATTACGTGAATATCTGTAAAAGTCAGGTTTTTCAAATAGCTCTGTCTGCTAGTGCATAGCATCTCTTCTTCACTGCAAGAATATCTGTATGCCAAACGGCCACGGGATTCCCAGCGCCCTCTGTTGGTCCAAACAAATATCTGATGTTTTTTTTTTTTAAAGTCTAATTGTTAAGGCACAAAAAACAGTTTTAGTTGCACTTTTAAAAAGAAAAATTACTATTATGCAGTTTTGCATTGTTTACTCTAGAACCAGAATTTAAATTAATAGGCTTCTTCTTCTTCATTTGTATCATTCCTTTAATTATTTTATTCAAGATTTATTTTTAGTTATATTGCATTGTTTTGAATATTTTATCAAGGGATTCTTTTGACAATGAAAAATAAAAGGAAAATAGTACAGTATTTTCAAGTTTTTTCCCCCACAAAAAAAGGAATATTTTTCAGTCATCATTTGTCTACAGTCCCATATTGTAAAATAAATCGTGAGAGAATCATATCTTGAACCCAGTATCGTGAATCGAATTGTATCGGATCCCTAGATGACATTTATTTGTTTGTTTGTCTGTTAGCAGGAACACGTCTAAGTACTTAACCGATTTTCATAATTTTTTTAACCAAAAATAGACCTAACACGATAAAAGATAGTGATACAATTACTGTACATTTTTGTGGGAATCTGGAGAACAATATTTGGCACTTGATGGAGGTTTGTGCACTCCAAGTGCACTTGTTTGAAAATGCCACCTTAATCCTGTCCTTGTTGGAATAAAGGAGTTTCATTTAGTTCCAGCAAAAGAAAACAAGTCGTAAATGATTAGTCGGTTCATCTTAGCGCAAAAAATGTTATGAGTAAAGCAAAAAAAAAAAAATTGTCCTATGAGTCAAGTCAAGGATCTTTCTCAGTGAGTCAAATGATCAAGTGGGCACACTAACCACAGGGTGAAACATGCAAGGAGTGTATTTACACTAAGGCAGTGGGAGTTATTAGTGTAAGTCTCTCTAATGGAATACCAGCACTGCTTCTGGAGTGGAAAATACTGAAACTGGTTTTCATATAAAGTGTATGCATAACCCCCAATTTGCATCACATCCAAAACTGCAGCGCTGATTAAAGTCAAAAAGTGCCAATTTCCACTGCATAGGAATCTGCTCCAGCACAGCTCTGTAACTGCTCCAGCATGCCGGAGCCCTCTGTAGCAAATACGCAGAACTTCTATCTTTACTGGACGCCGGAACTGTGCTGCAGCAATTTGACAAAGATAAGCCCGTGCGGGACAGGAAGTAGTGCATAAACACAGAATAAAATATCTGGTTTATTTTCAAAATAAAATACTCTGTGTTCAAGGTGGATCATAATTCCATCCATTGACCGAGGTAACCCCAGGCAGAGGAAAGCACCGACTTTCCGCTGACCCATTTCGGACTCTAGCTGAAAACCGAGCACATGTTCGACCTGTCCGCTGATACCACATTTTCGACAAAATAAATACTTTTTTTCGGCCCAAAAATGATGCGTTTTGGCTCTAGCAGGCACAATTCGGAATCTACCCAAAAACCAAGCGTATATTTGGACTCAAGGGGGACCAGACCTTTCCGTTGATACTACGTTTGGCACGATCTGAGCACTTCTAAAATCGTATTTTACGTATAAATACTGCACTTATCCATGGTTGAATCACATATATATATATCGCACAATTACACATTAATTAGTGGGAGTCCTTGCTGCAACAGATACGCAGCAAAACCGGAGGCGGTGGGGATTGCCGGACAGCAGATAGCGCTGCAGTTACGCAGCGAAGCAGTTTCGGAGCAGATACGCATCCAGTAGAAATTGGTGTTAGTATTGTATTGGGATGCCTGCATGTATTTTTGTTGGAATGATCAACAACAAAAGTTATGTGTCTTGTAAGATGAAAAATAAAAAAAAGAACTTAAAAACTACATTTTATTTAATGGAGACAAGAACTAAAACTGTCATCCAAACAATTTAAGTTCCTTTGTGCATAAATACATATCCTGCTGAAAGGAACTTATTCCATGAGTCATTTAGAGCAGTGATTCCCAAACTTTTTTGGCTGAAGTATCCCCTTTGTCCAACTAGGACTACAACATTTTGCTCAAAATAAATGAAAAAATAACTATAGAGCATAAAATACATTTTAAAGAATCTCAATATGTAAATAAGTGGAATTAAACAGTATTTAGTGCCTCCTGAATAGATTTATTTCTATAGTTTTGATCTTTTCCGGTCACTTTCTCTTGATGTGGGACCAAGTCTGACTCTTTTCAGTTCATATTCTAGCCAAGATCATTTCCTTCATCATTATTATAATTTGATATCATTTTATCTAAAAATAAACATGATAAATCCCTACAATTTAATGTATTAATTTGTTAATTTTCCACTCTCTTTTTCTCAAGTACCCCCCTGTAGTGCCATCACGTACCCCTAGACCATTTGAGAAACACTGATTTATTTTAACGAATTTCAGAAACATGGGAGCTTTGAAATAGAAAGTCAGAAATGAACACTGAAGAAGCTGCCAGCTCAGTAGCAACCCATTTCCTTTTGCTGATGGCTAAATCACTGTCTCCAGCTGAGTTACAGCTCCAAATGGAGCCAAATACATCGATCTCCAATAATATCCCTGCGGTTCCTGGCAATGCACTTGGAGATAAATTATACATGGTGACAGAACAGGCTAATAAACGGAAAACATTGGCACGATTTTGGATATAAATAGTTATTCAGTGGCTCTATTTTAGGATGTCATTATTTCCAACACCCACGAAATATATGAAGTCATTTCAATTCTCTCACCAAGGCCAAAATGAAGGAATAAAACTGGCATAAAAGCAAAAAACAATTGGTTTCAGCTTATATTAGACATGATATATTTAAGTCTCATTTTAAAAAATCTACTATATACAGAAAAATACCCTTCCTTATCTTTAGCAGTTTCTAGTGTGCACACATGCTTGATAATTAAATAACATACTATTTTAATTTTATTTTGAACATGTAAAAAAACAATTTCCATGCTCAAAAAATAGAAGGAAGAATTCTAAGCTTAATGAATCCCTCACCCTGTTCTATTAATTCATATGCCTATATATTTCAATTATTACTACTGAATAATAATAGAAATACTACTAATAATAACAACAACAAAAATAATTAGTGATGCACCGAAATTCTGGCCACCAAATATTTTCGTCCGAAAGCACTTTGGGGCGATTTTCGGCAGAAAATATTAGTATTATTTAATGTAAGAGTGGGGACAAGTTAAACATTTACTTTATGTAATTTTATATTGTGCATTGTTGGAATGTCAGTGCTAAATAAACATTTTCATATTTTAAATTGATTTATTCTTTGAAGCATTAATATTGATGTATATGCAATGTTTTCATTTTAGTGAGGTTAGTAGCATTCACAGCCATAAATGCAATGGGAATTTGCACAATAATTTATTTCGGTGTTTCGGTTTTCGGCCAGTTAGCAATGTAGAAGCTATAAATAATCTTGGTAAATCTCTTGCCGTGGTGGAAGACACACTGAATCGTGACAAGCGGTGGTTATGTTTATGGCTGAGGAGAGTACGGTAAGTTTTGTTTGTTTTTCAGAGGTTGTAAAAACACTGAACTGTAAGTGACAACTTACATCTGAGGTTCACACGCTCGAGAGACATTCTAATACAAATTGATTCCCAACATGTTCTCTTCACCAGAGTCCTGCTTTATTGGTAGTGAATTAACCCTCAATCAACTAATGTTATTCAAAGAGTTAGCAGCTCTAATTACAAAATATAATGTGCTCGGTATATAGAAAAAGCAGCAGTTCAAAATACTTTTTTTCCTAAATATGTTTTCCTCATATTCTTATTTATTTTATTTTTTTTAACAAAGAACAGCTTGACATGACACATACAACTCTTTTTGAAAGTACTATCTTGATCAAATTAGGTCAATCTAAAGCAGGGGTGTCAAACTAATTTTAGTTTAAGCTTAAAGTCTGTGTAAAGCAAATTCTGACATTTTCTTCGAAACACATTACACAGGTCATAAATGATGTATTCCTTAAAACATGTAAAAAGCCATTCAACCATGTATCATTTAATTATGGAGCTTGGCTTCACAAACTGTGTTTCAAATTTCTGTGTTCAGGATTTAATGGGCGGGTCAGAAATCATAGCCGCGTTACGTAACGGAGCCATCATTAGCATAAACCCGACCCTGCTGCTGAAGCACACCAAACTTCTCATTTTTAACTAAAAATAAACATAAAACCCCATATGAATATATATATATATATTGAATGCTTTCATTTGTTAATTTTCCTCTCTCTCACTCTCTCTTTCTCAAGTACCTCCTGTAGTGCAGTCGCGTACCCCCATTTGAGAAACACTGCTCTAAAGGACCGGATTTGGCCCCCAGGCCTCGAATTTGACACAGGTGATCTAAAGGAACATCTGCATTAATATAATGCAACTGCAACCCTAGAATAGATACAGTACATGGGATCTATGAAAGGTCGGTGAACTCAAATTAATACCATCTTCACTGCCACAACCTTTTACCATCACAGTTCAAGCAAACAAACTGTTCTGCTTTTAAGTATAATAAACTTCTTTAAATCATCAATGTGTGATGAACTATTGAGCTGCAGCCTTTGAGTAAAAGAAACGCTAACCTTGTGCTGTCTAAGTGATACAAAATCCACCTTTTACAAGACAGTAAATGACATCTTTCGATCTTGTCGCTCACTGGCTCATAGATTTTCTTTCTTTGAATGACTTCCTACAGAGAAAGAACGTTGCTAAAAAAAAAAAAGGAACACTGCAAAAAAAAAGCTGCTTGTTGGAAGATGATTTGATTTGAATTAAATTAAATCAAATCAGGGGCTTTTGCCTTTATTTATTGTCACACGTGTTTACATGTATGTTTATTTAGTCACCATAATACAATTATTGTCAAACTATCCAAATGTTTACACATATTATTCCATAATCCATTGCCTCCAGTTTTGAGGGCAAATTACATACAATGTATGTGATGTATGGATACACAATGAGGGCTCTTAGCTAGGTTGGGGTCAATTATAATTGTAAATGTCTAATTGATAATTGGTTACAAATATGGCATAATTATATTTGTAATTGTAATTTTTTAAATATTTTGCTTACTACATTGTAATTGAGTTCAGATAATTTACTTCGTTATTGTAATTACCATTAAAATTCTATAACAATTGTCAATTCATATCAAGCATTCTCACATTTTACCACTTAAAAAATAATATTAAAACCTATATCTTCATTGATTAGGAAGCCTAACCACCAATAAATAGGAAAGAAATTAGATAATCGATATTTTTTTTGGTGTATTTTACAGCTGATTTAGGATCCGTTATCATAAGAGATGCTAACAGAAAGCTAACACAAGAGGAAGGTTAACTTTTATTAGGTTATTTATTTCAGGCTCACTAATTGTGATTAATTGTAATTTCATTTTATAGTAATTGAGAACGTAACTGTAGTTGACATTCTGAAGAGAAAAGAATAATTATAATTTAATTGGAGTTGGAAAAAAATGCTGGTAACTGTAATCATAATTGAACATGGGTAATTAAAAATGTAATTGATCCCAACGCTGGCTCTTAGTATAACCGAGCGTGCACAACGCTGCTGGTCCAACTTACATTGTCTGCTTTAGATGACATAGAAACAACAAGGTTTGTTTTCATTTCACGCTTGAAAGCAATCAAACATCTACAGGTGGTGACACCATGAAAAGCCACTGTTTTCCCAAGTCAGCCGAATGATTCATTAATGCACCTCAGTGAGCAGACATAACCACAGCAGTAATTCCTATTTCTTTCCACAACCCATGCACTCAGAAATGGACAAGAAGAGCACAAAGTGAACAGGTCAAGATTAAAGAGACATACCTGTGACCTGTAACTAACAACATTAAAGGCGGTGGTATTATCACACAATTAAAGCTGCTACAACGATTATTGTTTTGATTAGACAGAAATTATAGAGTGAATCATAGTTCAATGAATGGAACATAATTGAATCCAAGAAGAAAGGAAACAAAGGTTTGTGGAAACCGATGCATAGAAGTGTTCAAGGTTTGATGTTGAGCGAATCACTGTCTGAAGAAAAACACAAAATAATGGGAAGAATTTAGTAAAAACACTTCTATGTATCTTTTTTACAGGACTCCATATCCCACAATGCAATGCGTGGAAATGTCAAGTGTTTATGGTGGCGATGAAAGTGGCAATGTTGACCTTTTTCCTTTCTTTTTGTAATAAATGATGTTCAATGAATTGATCTATGAGGCATACACTATGATTTATCTAATCATCTTGAATTTGAAAACGTAGCTGACAATTAGCACCACTGACCCTTAAAATTGGCATTTCCAGACTTGGTATGCCAAAGTTGGCATGTTCAATTACAACTCAATTATGATTACAGTGACCAGCATTTACAATATTTTTTTATTCTCAAAGTGAACAACGATTAAGTTCATAATTTCTCAATTACAATTAATCACAATTACTGAGCCTTTAGTAAATAAGTCCATAAAATATGACCTTCCTCTTGTGTTAGCATCTCTTATGAGGTCCTAAATAAGCAGTGAAATATACTAAAAACACATATCTATCATCTAATTTCTTTCCTATGTATTGGTTATCATGTTAGGCTTCCTAATCAATGAAAATATAGGTTTTAATATTCATGGTGTGGGCATCTGAGCCTTTTTTGTGTCGTACTATACCCCTGGATTTAATTTTTGGTAAAATAGTAAAATGTGTGCAAGCTTGATATGAAACATATTTTAATAAATCTACATATGTGTAGAACTGCACATAGAACTGTGACATGGTTGCCCATATTTGCGTTAAATTATAATTGACATTTTTTATAGAATTTTCATGGCATTTACAATAACAAAGTCAATTATCTGAACTCAAATGCAATTTAATTACGATTATGAAAGCTGCAGATATTTAAAATTACAAATATACTTATGCCATAATTGTAATTAATTATCAATTACAATTATAATTGGCCACACCCCTGACAGACAACCTGTCCAGGAAACCTTAGCCTAGGCTCAAGTGCCGTATTAGGTACTAGAATAGAATAGAATAGAATAGAATACACTAAGTATTCATAGAAGATAGATAAGTGAAAACTAAAGAAATAAAATACTGTAGTATTTTCTCTATCAACTAAAATTAGGTAATGAAGAGAGGTCCAGAAACTGGTTACACATATTTTGGCATCACCACATTGCCACATGAGCCTGGTTCAGTCTTGACTGGTTCAGATAGTCTTTCCTCTGTTTCATCAGCTCCTGAGGAAACAGCTCTGGTCAGCTGATAAAAACTAACACTGCTTATTGTGGGTCTTATAGCCAACAGAAAGACATGGCATTGCTCTCCACAGCTCCTCACTGAGTGGGCCTACTGTGTGTGTGGGTGGTTGTATGTGAATATCGAGGGAGGTGCACACCACAGACAGGCTGGCAGTCTTCCAAGATATCACTTCACCATTACTGCCTCTTACATAACCATTTTTTTTTTCCCAAATCCTCATTTCCTGTTGTTCATTTGTTTTTTGTTCCTGGCGATTTTTCTTTCTTCTGTTTAATACCCTGTCTTTTCTTATAACTGGTTATGGGGTAATCTCCATTATACCACTGGACTTGTTAACGCAAGAAAGGAACAATGACTGTTGCAGCACGCAACGCAATACCAAGTTAGCAAGCGCTCTAACAGCTGTGGTTTTGATGAATTGCATTAGTGCGCAGAAGTGAAAACGTGCACAGCTATGAAACTGTCTCACACTGAGTCACTGAAACAAACCACAATGTTGTGAAACATAGATGGACCACAGAAAGCTGGTCTACCTATGCTGTATGATTACAGTTCATGCAATGCAACACATTAAACAGCATTATATGTATGTTTGTACTTGTAATCAAAGGGAAAACCATAGAAATAATACAAATCTAAACTATCTATAGCAGGGGTGCCCAAATACTTTTCATTGAAGGGCTAAAGATGTATTGCAGTGGAGGGCCGCGGGCCAAAACAAAACATTCATGTTGCAGTGCATGAAATTAAATATGCCAATAACATCACTGTGGAAAATAAACACTTAAAGTAGTTTGAGATTAAAGAACACTTTTCTTTATAGTGCTTCGTGGCATAAAATTATGAAACATCTAAATGTCTTCAAAATATTTTGTGAAATTTAAATTCAACAAAATAGGACACAAAATACCCCACCTACTGTATATGATCAAAACACTACATTTACCCTGCCTTGAACATTCCTTTAAAACTCGAGAAAAATAAAGAACTTGGACATCAGCTTTAGATTAAAAAACAAAATCACTCTACAGTATTACATTATTTTTTACATTAAAAACAACGGGCCAAAACTGGATGTCCCTTTCTGATCTATAACATCAGTTATAATTTCATCTATTTAACATTAAACATATTTGGTTTTTTTAATACATTTTATTTTTTGCCACATACAACATAAACACAGAGACAATTACAGAAAAAATGCAGACAAGTTAGACAGTATTTACAAATCTTATACATTATTATACCGTAAGTGTGTGTGTGTGTGTCTGTGATATTATTATATTATATAATAATTATGACAATGGTAATGTGCTATTGGGGGGTGAGGGGGGAAGACAATAACAAGTAAACAATAGACAAATATGTGGGGGAAAGCAAGGATACCCACATATATATAAATATATATATACATACAAAATAGATATAATAAAAATTGAGAGCAGAGGGGGAAAAAGGAGAACAAACTAAACCTAAACATTTAAACATATTTGGATGACGGGATGTATTTTTGTGTTATTAGAAGCATCTGCAGATGGAAAGGCAGCATGAAATTGTTGCCTAAAAAGCTTTTATTAACAAACCAATTGAATTAGAGTTTGGCCACATTCAACAAATGGCAGTTCAAAGATGGGGATGAATGAGCTAAGCAATATGATCCCTATGTGTAAGTGTGTGTGCGCATTGTCTCATCCATCATTTCAGCTCTGTCGGACGTTGACAACAACAGCAGGATTGCACTGTGGTGTGAATCCGACAATAACTTCCTGCCTCGAGAAACACACAGCCAATAAAAGGAAAGCAGGAAGAAGGAAATTGCAGCCAAGGAAGTTGTGACTGATTAGATGTCAGGGAATGGGTGTGTTCCGGTACTCCTACTTCAGAAAATCCAACTATGGAAAGCTGCAGTGCAGGGACAAGGGGTTGGCTTAAAGCAAATAAATGACATATGCTAGTAGAATATCTGAGAGAGTCAGGCAAGGCTTAGGCTTAGGCTTAGGCTTAGTGTAGTGGTTCTGGTCTGAATAAGTTGAGGGAAAGGTAAAAGACACAGGGGTGTCAAACTCAGTCTTGTTCAGTAGGTTGCAGAGGTGGAGAATCGAACCATTTTAACATTGGT
This sequence comes from Gouania willdenowi, assembly GCF_900634775.1. NCBI lineage: Eukaryota > Metazoa > Chordata > Actinopteri > Blenniiformes > Gobiesocidae > Gouania > Gouania willdenowi. The sequence goes on from NC_041044.1 coordinate 34,641,665, forward strand.
GGTACTTTGCATTTCCATGTATACATTTTATAACAGTCACTGTTAGGGCTGGGCAAAAAATCAATTTAGTCGATTAATCGAATTTGTAAGGCAAGGCAAGGCAAGGCAAATTTATTTGTATAGCGCATTTCATACTCAAGGCAACTCAATGTGCTTTACATGATAAAACATTCAATTGTTTAAAATCAATAAGAACATTTAAAATCATCAGTAAAATCAATTAAAATCATCAGTAAAATCATCATGACATCAACAACATGACTAAAAATCTCTCTCTCAATCATATGCAGTAGAGAAAAAAAGTGCCTTTAACTTTGATTTAAAAATGTTCACATTGGATGCTGACTTCAGCTCTGCTGGCAGTTTGTTCCACTTCTTTGCAGCATAACAACTAAAAGCAGAATCACCATGTTTACTGTGAGCTCTGGGCTCCACTATCTGACCTGTGTTTGTAGATAAAAACAATTTTTATTTTGCAAATTCGAATTAATATATACATATAGTTTTTTTTAATTTTAAATTTATTTTTTTTTCCCCCACCACAGTTTTTTGTTTTTTCTGACTTTTTTGCATTCCGATGTGAGCCAGCCCCCTTTGTTTACATTTGTTTACCATTTGAGTAGGCTATGTGCGTGCCACAGGCATGTTTAATGTTTTATTTACACTATGCTGAGATGCGAGAGAAGAGTTTATTATTTTTTTTTAAATGTAATGTTGTGTGTTATAGAATATATAGTAATCTGATTTCTTAATCAAAAAATGTAAGCTACTGTGAAGTTGCTGTTGCACTTTTGCTTAAACTTGGGTTAAATCTTAAAATTGTTGAATGACATATACTTTTTATTTTGGGATTGTTCTATGCATTTTAACTCTTGAGGACAATCACAGCAATAAAGTTGCACTTTTGACAATATTTATGATGTCTGCAGTCGTTTTTAGGTGTATTAAAAAAAAAAAAAAAAATCGAAACTCAAATTATTTTTTTAAGCCCTCGTCACTGTCCTCCTTGTTTGGTGAAGAAACACACAAAAACTGTAAAAACACTCCTATGCATCCATGCACGGGACTTTCTGTTGGCAATTTCCACCTTTTTTCCATTCTTTTTGAAGTAAATGCTGGGAGGAATGATTTTATCTAATAAAAAAAAGGTAACATTGCAAACAATTAATACCATGTTGAAATGAAATGGTATTAATTGATGGCATTGTCATTTTTACCTACAGAACTCTATCCAAATCCTAATGATGCATGATGTTCCGCCATTAATGAAAAAAAAATCGATGCACCTTTTGATGCTATTCACTTGTCAGTGATTATAATGCTATAGTTCATCCATGTTGAATATTGGTTAAAAGGAGTTTAACACAAGGAGACCATCAGCAACAAAGATTAAATAAGTCACATTTGCTGATTCATGTATTACAATTGCATAATCTGAAAAGAGCTGAAAGGCATGTAAACACATTCTTTCTCCACTCCCACCAGTCACGAGTTGACACGCTGCACACTGCATCCGCAACAAGCACACCTTTTTTCCTCCAATCTAAGTCTTGTCTTCTCACACACACAGTCCTTCCTGCCGAATGTGTCACCCGTCACCCGTAACCAAGTCTCAGCTGACACAGAAGGAAGCGTCGTGCTAAATAGTGTGACAGAGCGGCGAGCTTGGGGAAAGAGAGCGAGGAAGATGAGGATGATAAAACTAAATTTAGCCTTCTGAAAGAAAGTGACAGATGACCTCACGCTGGTTGTCACCCAGCTTCACACAGGAACCAGATCAGAGCAGGGCTCTCAATCATCTACATCATTTCAAGCTCATCATTTGCTTTTTCTCTGGTCCCATATGTCATGGTGAATAATGTGCCAATTTTTTTTTTTTTTATGGACAAACTGACCAAAAGACTTTGCTTTTAGTCTAAAAGAGTTAACCAGCAGCTCTACTGAGGGGAATATTCATAATAAACAAACCCACATTGAGTTTAGAGCATCCCATACAAAGAAACAGGTGAAGGGTTTTAAAAGTAATTTTTTCAAGTTTATTTATTCTTTTTCAACTTATGACAAGCCAATAAGGAAGTGCATGACTGAACAAACCTGTTCTATCAGTAGGTGTACATTGACTTTTTCCTGTCCTCCTTATGACCCAACACACACACAAACACACGCACACGCACACACACGCACACACACACACACACACACACACTTCGTTATCACCCCACAGCCTCTCAGGGCAAAGTTCATTTCTAAAGGGAGAAGCGCTATAAAAGCCCCACAATACCGCAGGTATTTTCTAAGGCCACAATGCCTGGGGAAAGGCCAGAGCACCGGCAGGACAATACGGCTGCTTTCTTCTGTTCCACCTTCACCATGCTCAATTCTCTATTAAGGTGCCACTCACCCAGGTCCCTTAAGGAAGAGAAAGTTCAAGAAAAGCAGGAATAAACACTGCGGCGAGAGCATAATATGAGTCAAAGAGGCTGTAAATGTGAGAGTGTGAAAAAATGGAAATGAAAAAGCATTGGATTTTTTGATGGTGAGGTTAGATATAGAACGCAAACAATAGGGGAGTTTTGGTAACACTTTACTTTAAGTTTTATACATACAGGTAAAGCTGACATTACGCTGTCATCATCTGTCATTAGCATGAGTAAGGTGTCATGAAGGCGGTCATTAAATGTTATTCACTAAATTATGACACCTTTGGAGCTATGTTGGCATTTTTTGGGTTAGATGGTGTGATCTAGTGGTGTTAGGTAGGGTTAGGGGTAAGGGGTAAGGTAGGGAACTAGGGGTGAGGCACGGGCAACAGGACGTCTTTACTATCAAATAAACCTTGTATTCTGTTCAGCATTCTCTTAATAAGTGTATACTCAAAAACCAAATTAAAACTTGCAAATAATAAAATTTTAAAGAAAATTAAAGGTTAGACAATATAATTCATAAAGGAAACATAAAAAGGGACATAAAACCAACTCATATAATATTTAAGAATATTATATTATAATATTTTTTTTACATTTTAAAGTGCTAAGAAGAGAAGGGGGTTAGGGTTGGGGCCAGGGGAGGAAAGGTTAGGGTTAGGAAAAGGGGGTTTGTGTAAGGGGTAGAGGAAATGGGGAAGGAAAGGTTAGGATTCAGGTAGGAGAGTTAGGGTGAGAGATAGTAGGGAAGGGTTAGTTTTAGGGTCAGGAAGGAAGGTATAGCTATTGGGTAGGGAAGAGGGTCAGGGAAGTCCTGTGCTTCATAAGGGTTCTAGAGGGAGGGGAGAAGGCAATGTACTGTGTAATTATGGTTAGGGTTAGGGGTTAGAGTAACAAAAGGTTAGGGTTAGGGTAACGAACGACACCTAATGACAGCCTTCATGACACCTTATTAATGTTAATGGCAGGTGTCATGTCATAATAATAACAACAGCGTAATGTCAGCCTTCGTGTATAAAAATTCAAGTAAAGTGTTAACAGTTATTTTCTCATTAACAAATAAGGTAAACTATGTAACTGAATGTAACAGTGTGAAAGGAAAAAAATGACAACACATTAAACCAGCATAGTAGTACAACTTCATTTCAATCCATAACTGTATTGTTTTCCTACAATTCATCCAATATTTACATACAACACACTGACTAACCTTTAGGAAAACTTATTCTACAACCAGTCTTTGCTGTGCCTGAGAGAAAATTTTTGTTGATTGAATAAGCACACCTTGAAATAACACACTGAAAAAACATTTACCAAACTAAACAGAATCCCTTTAAGCTCATACGAAAACAAAGAAAGGGGATCTACAACCAACCAGTTAGTCTCTCATCATGCATCCAGCTACCAAATCAATGACATTGGTTGGGAACGTGATATCCTTTGTTAAAGCCTGAGACTTAACTGAGCTGAAGAGGCCAATCCTTTGACCACAGTTAAGCTTCGAACACCTAAAACAAAACTCCCAGCTTACTGATAAAGACACCTTTAAGACCTCCATAGCAGATAGAATGAAGAGCAGGATAAATAAATAGAGGGAGCCACAGCTGAACTGGTACATACATGATGAGGAGGCTGGAATACATTGACCTAAACGTATGAAATGCATAAAAGTGACAATCTAAATGTCATGACATTTTTTTTAATTTGTGTTTATCGAAACAAAAGTTACATTAAAATTACTCAAATGAATGTATTCCTTTGACAACATAAGACTAATTTATAATAAATGGAAACCCAGGCGCTTCGGCAAAATTACACCTTTGAGTATAGCACATGCAAAAACACTATTTGTGATACGTACACTTAAGCCAGATAATCTCATTCTGTATTCGCCTTTTAGGACAAATCCTCTTAAACAGCTGGATCTTAAAAAGAAGAAAGCATTGCCAGATTAGTGAATTTATCAAGTGGAACACACTAGTTTTTTTGTTTTGTTTTGTTATAACCAGCCATATTTATTTATTATTGAAACTCAAGCACTGAGATGGATACAAATAAGTATATATATATATATATATATATATATATATATATATATATATATGTTAATAAATTATGATTTGGTGAAATGGTAAAACCTGATGAATCCATGCAGTTATAGAATAAACACAAAAATGAATTTTATTACAATCCCAGACCATAATATCTTGCAAACTAAACCTTTAACATTTCTTGGACTGTATGTTAAGAAACCTAAAATTATACATATTTAAAATTAGTTCAATTTGAAACTTCCTGCATGTATAAAATCGACACATTGACACAGGCAAATACATCCCATGCCACATTGAAATTTTTAGATGAAAATACTAATATGATCTGTAAGCGGTCAACCTCCATGTGTGTCTTTGTAGCTTCTATCTTACAATTAACTAAATCATTGTTAGGGTTGCTAAAATGCTGAACATCATGGCTTTCGTAATCCTCAAGAGTGAGCATTAAACACTAGGATTAGAGTCACACAGACAGTAAACAACAGAGATGACAAGAAGCTGTGTGCTTAGTAAAAACACACACAAAGGCTGCCATTTGTGTGCAGAAACTCAGGAGAAAAGCTGAAAGGCTAACACTGATGGTATGAGTTTTCTAACTACAGCTACAACAGAAACTGTTCCATAGCTCCCTCTCATCACACATCACATGACTCATTCCAAAAGTTCAAACACCAAATGCAGACCTGAGTGTGGACAGCATAGTCACTTAAGGAGAAAAATTAAGTAAAAAATCTTTCATTTCAGGGTTTACTAAGCTCTATGAAACTTCAATGTACCACGCCTGTATTTAACAGGATATGTAGAAAGGACTGCTGATATGACTAGTGTGTGTTCTGCCTTTTGCCTAAAGAGGTTGTGTTACAGGCTCTATTACTTAGATCTGTATAGTGTACCAAAAACCAATGAAAAAATTGCTTTCATTTCATACATCTCTGAAATGAAAATGTATTTATTAATGGTATTAATTATGCCTCATTAAAAGAAGTCCCCAGGTGTGCGCTCACAGAAAATAATTCTAGAGCGGTTAAAACGCTCTGAGATTTGTTTGCTCGAATAGTCCGCCTGGTTGGGACGGTGTGAACACGCAAAAAAAGTCTAGAGCAGATCAGGTAAATTAATTCTAGAGTGATTGTCATAAGTGGACTTCCAATCAAATTCTAGAGTGATTCAAATGCAATCTGAACACAAACACTTTCAGCTTGAACCAAACACAGGATGTGCTGAAAATTACATAGAGGGGACGTCATTGACGGTAGAAAGGATAACAGTTATGGCTCGAAACAAAACATTAAAACCACCAAAAGGACAGCAATTTAATGGTGCTCTATTGTTGAATGTTGGGAAAGAACAGGCCAGCAATGCAGAATTTTCTACAAGCTCTTCTAGGCTTGCTTTGACCAATAGATAAAAGACTTCTTCTCATTTATGCTTGTCTGCAGAGAGAAGTCGTTACTCAAGTAACGGTGCCCCTAAGCAACTAGCTCATGCAAGTGCATCAGAGGCTGTTTGGAGCGACTCAAAAAGCGAGCTGTGAACACAAACCGAGCCAAATCCATGTGATACAATTATCAGCTGTTCTTCGCTCATTCGGCCCAAGTCCGGGACTATATTGGCGTGAAGTTAGAAGTTAGGGAGCTTTCACACCAACGGACCCTAGAGCATGCTAGGATTAGTTTGCTCAGATAGTTCGCTTTGTTTGGGTGGTGTCTAGGCACTGTGAATACATCTGCAGTCAACGCAGACTAAAACCACAGACAGGGCAAATCAGGGCATTAAAATCACCACAAGCCCTGTAAGTTCTTGCTGTTCCAGTGTTGAATGTTGTGAAAGAACAGTCAGAAGGCAGAAGTTTCTGCGCACTCTTAAGCGCTGGCATTGAGCCTCTTCTTCGGGTTTCTGTTTTTCTGCCACCAGAAGTCTCTACTCCAGAAATGGTGCCCTCAAGTGATTAGCTCATGCAACTGCACCAGAAATTGTTTGGTGCGGAACAGAAGTTGCACTCTGATCACAAATTGAGCCAAACCAAGGTAAAAAAATTATCAGCTGTTCTCAGCCCATTTGGACCGTGTACGGGACTAAACCGGTGTAAAACCACCCGAAGTTAGATTGCCAGGGTGGCCCTAAAGAGATTTCTGTGTGAAGTTAGCATGTTCTTCTCATGTTCATGCAGATTTCCTTTGTGTACAACAGCTTCCATTACCATCAAATCATGGATGTTTAGATTCTCTTAAGTCATATCCCACATTGTTGATCTACAGTTTTGTTGTACAATAAAGAAGGTAAGTTTCCAAAAACATATAAAAGAGAATCCTGAAAAGTGTAGTTCTCCTAAAAAAAAAAAAAGGGCAAATGTCATTAGTCACTGGCTGGACCTGTTTGAACAAGTTTGTCGTTGGAGGGACTGAGCTAGCAGATGACCGAAACCAAAGCCAACTGTCATCTTGTCATCTGTATCTGCCATTTTAAAACAGGGTAAACAGTTACTGGAGTCTATCTCTACTGACATTGGGCCCAAGTATATCCTCCTAGAAATGATGCTAGTAGCTTTTAGGGCTAACTGAAACAGAAATGTTTTCAGTTTCTGCAGTGAGAGGCAGCAACTGCAACAATCGTTTTGGTTCCTATACTCTCAGAATTTAGCAAAATCTCCATAGCACCTTGCTCACACCAACACATTAGACATGAATGCAGTTCTAAAGCCAGTAGTTGATACGATAAAAGCAAGATGTACCTAATAAAGTGGATATTTACTATAAAATGGGGTATTTACATTCTGATAACAGTAGGAGAATACAAACAAAGGTTCTCAGTGATCAGAAAAAAGAGCTTCCCATTCTCTGGCTGTACAAAGCTGCTCTATTGTGGCTTATTGAAAATGTCGTTTTTAACATTCTTGACATTTCCCCTGTTAGCAAAACAACTGTTGTAACAAAAGTGATCTTTGTGTTACTGGGGCATCACACAAACCCCACTAATAATTATGAACGACCTTCATAATTATCCTATAAAGACAGGCCAACTTTGTAGCTGCACCTCCGGCTTTTCCATTTCTGATTCCTTTTGTTCTTCATTCAAACTCTTCTTGAGTGTTTCCATTAGATAATGCCATTAGCACAACAAAATTCATGGCAATTAAATGCAGATTATGCTGTGATTTAGAGCCTGGTGCATTAGTCTGTGCTCCATCATAGAGCAATCTAATACACCTCTAATGTATTCAGGCAGTAATATCCTTTCCTAATCCTTGATAATGTTGGGTGCAGCACCTCCCCATGGATTAACTAAACCCTCTTCATTTTAAAAGCATTCTGATCCATAACCAAAGAGCCGTTCACCTCCATACATTACACCTTTTATTAAGTTGAATCTGTATCCCTCAAAAAAGCTGCTTTTTCTCTTGTACTTATTCCCTGAGTGATAATCTACTGTAGAAAAGGTCAGGCAGGGTTGAATCCCTGCAGCCATCCTCTACCAAGGGCAAGTGAAATATGCTGAAGCTGATTAACATTGGAGAAATGTATTTGGAAGCAACAGAAGAGTCTGTAGATGTGAAAAATGAAAGTTTACAACATATTTTTACAAATCTGGTGTGGCTTCCAAACACCCACATTCCTTTCTCTGTCTCATTCATTTAGGAGACTTCTTTTTAAAGATGGTAAATCTGCCCACGTACAAACTGTTTTTCTTTCTCTGCTATTGTCTGTGAGGTGCATTATTAGAAAAGCAAAGCTTTTCATCGTCCCTTGTTTTCAGAATAGACTGATTACTTAAATCTGAAGCATGTACAGTATCCTACATTATTTTTGCATTTACTGTTATATGCTCTGTGCCAAAAGAGCTAGGTTTACATAAGGAAACTGAGCCTGCCAATATACTGTCACCATCATCTCGTCTTGAATATTTCTAGATATCACCAACACCTTAGAGCAGAGATGGGCATTAATACAGGGAAAGCCTTTCTGTGTGGTTTTGTTGTTGTTCTGTGATTTTGTCATTTTGTGTGTTTTTTTAATCATTTATTGTGTTCTTCTGTCATTTTGGAAATTATTGTTGTCAATTTGTGTATTTTAAGTAATTTTCAGTACTTTTGTTGTTTTGGGAATGGTTTTTGGGCATTTTTGTATCTTTGGAGCAATTTTATATTGCCATCTTTTGTGTTTTTGTTGTTACTTTTTTACATTTCTTTACTTCTCATTAGATTGGAATGCAGTTTGGCATAAATATGAATGAATATGATTACACACTAGGAGCCCTTTTTTAAAAAAATGGGGCCCACCCCCCTTTCCGGTAATTTCCAAATTTATGGGAACATAGTCGTGTGATATATTGTTGTTTCAAAGGTAATTCAACGTAGATTACGATAATGCCTTGCACAATTTGATTAGGGACCCAAAGGGGCCTTTTTTCAGCAATTTCCATTAAAGTTGTTTTCTCATTTATTTGAGTCAAATATTGCGACACTCAGTGGTACCGAATCATTGACACATACCAAAATATGAATGGGGTCCATTACTCCGTATGTGCCCCATTTTTTTTACTCGGTGGAACGGAGTTATTTGACTGAATTCTCTGGAAAGTGGTATGTGCTATTCGGAGCGGAGGTGTTCCGCGGGCCCGGCCAGGGTTCATCCGAACTTGTTTAATCAAAAGTAGAATTTTGGAAATTTTTTATTTTTTTTTTCAATTCTGTCATAATTGAAAGAAGTATATATCACATTGATTCACTACCTGTTGTGTAAATGTATGCACTGGTACTTTTTATTAGCTGGTTACACGAGCTTCACATTGCATCTGAATGGATTCCCATCATGATGACAATGGTGAAGAGCCAGGGGACCTCCATTAGTTGTGATCTGTTGAAGTCTAAATGACGGCATGAAACCATGGATTTTATTTCCTATTGCTTGCAAGCTCTTGCAAACATGACAACACTGACATGCTTGGGCCACAAATCACCTTTTTGATAAATCCTCAGCATAGAAACAAGGGTCCTCATTTATCAAGCGTTCATACGTTCAGATCTTTGAGTACAACGTGTGTTCGACCACATTCACATAAGCTTTGGTATTTATCAATTTTGGCATGAGCGTACGCTACAACCAGATCTAGCGTCAGGTCTGAGGTCGTGTACGCAAATCTGAGTGTGCAAATTTGCAGAGACAAACCTCAGCTGTCATTTAACCATGAGCGGACACACATTCAGAACAGATCAAAATGGATTATCAAAACAAAATAAAATGAATTTCAGAAAAGCCCCCATTATTACTCATACTACTTTTTTGGTTTTCCTTCATCGGAATACTTGATAAACCCACTGACAAACCCTGCTACCGGGCAGGAGCGCATTTGTTCGAAAGTGCGAAACCTGCACCCGGATCACAGGAGCGCTGTTTTGACTGGTAGATACTGGTGATAACTGTGATGATGGAGCCCAATAAAATCTATCACAGTCAAGATTATTTGATCCTCTTTAATCCATTAGTGACCTCAGAGCTACTGATTTGAATAAGCTGCATGTTGTTGATGATACAATGCACTAAAGGAGGTACATGAGATAAATATAAAAGCTTGTTGACCATCTGGGTGTAATGCATAGATTTGTTTACTGAGAAAACAATCTGCTGCTGAAATGTATAAACCTTTCCGCATCTGTGGTCACAGATCATGTGACTCCCCCTGTGGCAGCCATGCTGGTTGTCCAAAACAGCTCTCAGAGCACTGTAGAGCACTTCTTGTAGTGTTGAACTTTGACAGTATGTGCAGACAAAGGAAAGTAAAAGATTTCCGTATCATCTCCCCATTATCTACAGTGCACTGTAGATAATGGGGAGATGATACGGAAATCTTCTGAGCTTTTAAACAAACCTAGCTTTTAGGATTGAATTATTTTGGAAACCATGGCTTTCTATACAGCGTACGGCTGCACAAATAGTCAGGAGAGGGATTCTGAGGTCATGAGATATGATATAAGATACTGGGCTGTGATAAAAATATGAGCCAATATTTTTGAAAAGATCATTTTTTTTCAAAAATGCAGTTTGAAATCTAACAATGCTTTTATTTGACTAACTCTGGGCATACTTACATACTGTATATCACCTCAAAAGGAATATACAGTGGGGCAAAAACGTATTTAGTCAGCCACCAATTGTGCAAGTATCCCCACTTAAAAAGATGAGAGGCCTGTAATTTTCATCATAGGTATACCTCAACTATGAGAGGCAAAATGAGGAAAAAAAATCCAGAAAATCACATTGTAGGATTTTTAATGAATTTGTTTGCAAATGATTGTGGAAATAAGTATTTGGTCAATAACAAAAGTTAATCTCAATACTTTGTAATGTACCCTTTATTGGGCAATGACAGAGGTCAAACGTTTTCTTGCAAGTTTTCACACACCTGGTGCTGGTATTTGGGCCATTCCTCCGTGCAGATCTCCTCTAGAGCAGTGATGTTTGTGGCTGTTGCTGGGCAACGTGGATTTCAACTCCCTCCAAAGATTTTCTATGGAGTTGAGATCTGGAGACTGGCTAGGCCACTCAAAGGACCTTGAAATGCTTCTTACGAAGCCACTCTTTCGTTGCCCGGGCGGTGTGTTTGGGATCATTGTCGTGCTGAAAGACCCAGCCACGTTTCATCTTCAATGCCCTTGCAGATAGAAGGAGGTTTTCACTCAAAATCTCACGATAAATGGCCACATTCATTCTTTCCTTTACACGGATCAGTCGTCCTGGACCCTTTGCAGAGAAACAGCCCCAAAGCATGATGTTACCACCCCCATGCTTTACAGTAGGTATGGTGTTCTTTCTCCTCCAAACACAACAAGTTGAGTTTTTACCAAAAAGTTCTATTTTGGTTTCAACTGACCATATGACATTTGCCCAGTCCTCTCCTGGATCATCCAAATGCTCTCTAACAAACTTCCTGAACATGTACCGGCTTAAGCAGGGGGACACGTCTGGCACTGCAGGATTTGAGTCCCTGGTGGCGTAGTGTGTTACTGATGATAGCCTTTGTATTTGGTCCCAGCTCTCTGCAGGTCAATCACTAGGTCCCCCCATGTGGTTCTGGGATTTTTGCTCACCGTTCTTGTGATCATTTTGACCCCACAGGGTGAGATCTTCTACTTATTTTACCGAGGGATATACCAATTAATTCATTAAAAATCCTACAATGTGATTTTCTGGATTTTTATTCTCATAGTTAAGGTATACCTATGATGAAAATTACTGGCCCCTCTCACCTTTTTAAGTGGGAGTACTTGCACAATTGGTGGCTGACTAAATACTTTTTTGCCCCACTGTATATATACATATCGTATATATATATATATATAAAAAAAACAATAACTATATTACCCATTTTTCCTTAGAAGTGCAGAAAAGAACAAGTATCTGCAAATAGAACAGAAAAAAAGAGACTGACAATTAATGCCAGTCTAAAATTTAATTTAAAAAAAATATTCCACTCTGTGCACGGACTTTGTATTATAGGTTTTTTTCGGTTTTTTTTTCTTCTTTTTTTTAAACATCAACTAGAACATTCTACACAGCCTAGATTTAAGATACGGACATGTTCTTTTTCAACATATTTCTGAAAGCCATTGAGACCATTGGACATTGACTGTATCTCCTTGCTGTTGAAAAAGACATACTGCTCGATGCCGAATGTAGCAGGGATGGAAAAGTATGCTTCACCTTCAAAAGTGATTAAAATTATAATTTTAAATGACTTTTATTTTTTTTGAAGTAATTTTTTTCTTAACATTTTTAAAAATGTAAAAAATAAATAAATAAAATTTTAACAAAAAACATTTATCTATTTTGCACAATTAAAAAAACCAAAAAAAAAAAAAAACAATAATACATAATATCACAGAAATACAGTAGATATCAGTGCAAGAAGAGGATGAAAGCTCACAATTTTTGCTTTAACTATTACATATATTTTTCAAATGAAACACCACACAATCTCAATCTCAAACAACTGTATTCTATACTTCCCTTTCTCAAATGTACATCTAGTTTAAATAAAAAGCCAAAGTTTAAAGATATCTGAGCTGGTGCTTATTGGTACACTGTGCACTGATACTGGCTACTCTGTATTTATAACACTGTATAAACACACATGAGAAAAACGCTGATTTTAGGGGGGGAGAAAGTGTCTGGGGTCACCAGAAATGTGTGATGTAAAAAGATATGGAGCCACTGCTGTAGCCTGTTGTGCAGACTTGTGGGATGTGGGATTTGTGACTTGTTGCAGTTACACCATTGATTCTTAAGTGAAATGAGGGATCGGTCCCTGCTGCTTACACCCAGCTCAAAAGTTCATCCTCGTGGGGCCATACCAGCCTGTCATTGCTATATCCCGTTAGATCTTGGAAGCTTAGCAGGTCTGGGCCTGGTTAGTAGGTGGATGGGAGACCACTGAGAATTCCAGGTGCCACTGTGGGGTGGAAGTCACCTCAGTGGTATCTGTCATTGTGTCACCTGGGCAAGGTACTTCACCCACATTGCCTAGTATGCATATCGTGCGTGAAGTGAGTGTTTGGTGGTGGTTGGAGGGGCCGATGGCGCACCTTGGCAGCCTTGCCTCCGTCAGTCTGCACGAGGGCAAGCTTGTGGCTACAATAGTATTTACCACCACTAGTGCGGAGTGAAAGAATATTCCCTACTTCTGCAAGCGTCTTGAGGTGTCTATGATAAAGTGCTATATAAAATTGATGCATTATTGGAAGCAGCCAAACTTCCTTCCGCACAAATGATGGAGCAACAGGTGGCTCATTCACAACAAAAAAAAAACTAAGACCTTCATTCAAATATATCTCCTGTAATCATGATATGCTTCAGTCTCCAAAAACATTATTCACCACCTATCACAAAGCAAGAAAGTCAGAGAAACCATAAATCATGTAAATTACCAACCAATTCAGTGTAGATATCTTGAAAAATATACATAACTTGAAGAAACTCCACAATATTAGCAGAGCTTAACATTTTCATCACAATCATGGAAGTCATCTTAAAAATAACTCTCAACTATTCCAAAATCTCTGCAATTTTTCTTCAATAATTCACCAAAATCTCCCCAAATTACATAAAAAATGGCCACAAAACTGAAATGTGAATATTTAAAGTGAGTGAAAGTGAAGATCGTGCAGGGACTAATATTTGCCACTTATTGTTTTGACATAATCAGTGTCGTGCATATTTGATCAGTTATTTATATATTGAAGTGGCAAACTAGGAGCTTATGATTTGCTGTAACACTATATATATATATATATATACAGTATATTACAGCTTATTTTTGTATTAAAATAGTAGTTTTAGGAGTCACTACGTCTCAGAAAAGCATTAAAAGCACATTAGATGAATTTCTGAGTGTGTTCTAACGCAGACCTTCCCCTAAACAATCCATACTACAGAACTCACTCACACGTGCTGTCTCTTATAGTAATCTGGTCTGTTAGGAGAAGAATTCTGCACATTTCCTACAAACATGAAATTGGCATACTTGCAGTTTGACCGGCTGAAGTAAAATCCGGGGAGAGCTGGAGCCAATTCTCAACGGATAATTGGATAATTCAAAATGGCGGCCACCCAAAACAGGGTTTTTTGTTACTAGCCAGCCAAAAGTCACACAATTAAAATGAAAAGCACATTTCTGAGGTTCTGGACCTCAGGGATTACAAATATGATGCCTATTTGACAGTAGCCTTGACTGCTATCGCCATATTGGAAAATCCAATATGGCCACCTGTGAATATTCAATATTGAACATTTACAACGAAAATGTCTTTATTTTACAACATACAGTAGAAGCCTTACATCCCAGATCCAGATACTGATCACCAAATCAGCTTTTTGTTAATAAATGTGCAGTGATGAGATACCACTTTGTTCTGTTTTATCTCTCCAACATTATATCTGAATTATTAAAAAACATAAATGAAAATGTAAGAAGACCAGCAGATAAGCAATGTCTGCACCACAGAAAACTCCTCCCCTTCCTAATGGGAATGCATAATGGTTTGTGGCTGTGTTGCATTATGTCAGTTTTCACAGGCTGCCATTACCGGAGCAATTTTCTCATATATGTCCATGATGGATATCTTTAAGTGTATTGAAAATAAAACCAAGCCAAAAACATCTATGCAATATAAACTGTTTTTGTGTTGTAAAATTATTTATTGGTTCTGAGCATTTTTTCCAAGAACGGGTTGTAACTATCGCTCAACTCCCTCCCTGAAGAATTGTCTCAATCAGATTTGCTCATTCTCAATTATGACAAAATTAACATTTTCTGTTTCCTGCCAGAGGTTGAAATCCTTGCATTGTTAAATGAATCAGCTGGAAAGACTTTTCCTCTCATCTGACTCCACATGACCATACAATACATTGCATCCCAGCAGTAAAAATGATGAAACAGAGTCTATTTGGGATTATTTATCATAATAAATCAGCCATTGCAATATCAGCCCACTGCAATTAGTTTAAATAAAAATATATGCATAAATAACCCTTAAGAAATGTACACTTTAAATGAAAGATTCAGCTTACTTTTTGATATAAATTACATAATTTGCACAATAAATTGCAATTACAATTAAAATAACTGCCCAAATGCTTTGTTCACAATTGTAGCTGTATTGTATATATTGTGATTAAAAAACAACAACTTACTAAGTAGCTTGGCAACCTAGAACTGATATTTTAAACGTGTGCTATTTTGCTAACAATAGTGTAGTCTTTAGATAGATAATACTATTGAATACTTTATTTGTACTATATGATTGTATAAATCAAAACGAGTGAAAAAAAAGAAGATATATCTCGTTATAGGCGATATTGTCATTTTCTATATCGCTAAAATAAAAAACTCGATATACGTTCAATCTCGATATATTGCCCAGCTCTAAGATATTTACAAATATGTCTAATGAAACAATTAAAAAATAAACACAAGTAAGAATCTGCCATTCCAATAAGTTAAACCCATACTGCTCTCAATGGCAGCCCACTGCCATTAAAGGTGCAGTCTGCAACTCTTATAAAAGTGACTTTTTGTCATATTTGCTAAAGCTGTCACTATGTAAGGACAGCTTTACATCAAACTAGTAGTTTGTGTGAAAAAAACAGACTCATTGAGTCCCTCCTGCTGCTCCCGCAGCCTTTGGCAGATTGCCAGAATGCACCGCGACGGAGCAAAAAGAACCAATCAGAGCCAGGATTGTGTTTGATTGGCTGTCTGACAGCTGTTGCTCACAGGCCCCACCCCTTTCCCAGAGCTAGAGCACCGTTTTTTTTACAGTGGTGTGGTCTGGAGGAGTAGAGGAAGATGGAATTGGTGACTTTTCTGCTTGAAAGGTAATTACTGCTGCTTGATTTACATTATGTTTGATTTGTAATTATTACACTAGAACTCTGTAGTTCATGTGTTGTTCATGTGCGCGCAGCAGCCTCAGTGTGGCTGCTGTAAGTGACACTGTGTTGTTGCTGCTGCTGCTGAGGTGTGTGCACATAGAGAGAGAGAAGCGCTGCTGTAATATGCTTTTAACAGAGCATGTTATATTATTGTGATGTTGCTGTCGGACTAACGTTAGCTTGTTAGCTCCTCTGAGGGAGGGACTATGGAAAGTTTGGGGGCAGGGCAAGAGAGCAGCGGGGAGGGAGGGGGAGAGAGCAATCTGAGAGTTGCGGACTGCACCTTTAATGGCTATCTAGCAAAGGGGCTACTGAAATTGTTATCCGTTTATTCACAGTTTTGGAAAACAATTTCTTGGGACTATTCACGTCAAACTGCTGTCTTATACGTACACGTGATTTAATACATCACTTATTTACTTCATACATTATTGCAATTTATGAATTTATGACGAAAAATTAGTAATACAATTTAAAACGTGCCTTTTTCTAATCTGTAAAACAAACTAATGTCAGACAAAGATTCTGTATCTGATAGATAGATTATTCCAGGGGAAATTAAGATTGTATATTGTATACTATTCTGCAGCTACACAGATGCCAAAAGGCAGGATAGTAAAAACTATAAACAATAAAAACAGGTTAGTCACTAATACAATAATAAAATACTAAAATAGTGCAATAGCGTTGCAGTATCAGTGTAATAAAGTGTACACAGTAGGGGTGTAAAGATTAACCGATCGAGCTCGATTAATCATTTGTTTGATCAATGACAGTAAAATCAATCTAAAGTATGAACATTGATATCCATTGCCATTTTGCCTTCAGCTTTGTTAAAACACCAAACGTTAGTTGTTGAGAAAAAAGGTTTTTCAAGGAATGTTTTTCATGTAAATGCCTTAAACAGTCGAGCAATAAAATTCTCCAGATGTATCAATATTGTGTTTTTTATTCTTTAATGTGAAAAAAAAAACCCAGATTATTGTCTGATATCAATCGCAGGCCTGGCTGTTCGTTTTTTTATTAACCAATCACGTCTCCTAGTCTCTTTGCTCGTTCTCGACCCCTCACGTGCACGAGCCCACGTTCAAAGCGCTTCACCGGTGACGGACTTAAAACAGAGTTTTTAGTCATGTTTTTTTAACATACAGTAAAAAATGATAAAGTTTAATCTTTACTTAGCGCTGAATGGGACGACAAAGCGATGAGCTTAGGTCCACTTCTGAAGCAGTGGTTCTCATGCATGTGAGTGACACAGAGCACAGAAGGGAGGGGGGGAAAGGCGGAGCCGTCGGTGAAGCTACATTCAAATTCATGCTAGCTTTCGAAAATCACCTACCCTGCCTTTAAATCCCCTTTAATTCAGAATAAAAGCTAAATCATCTTTATAAATATTAAAAATCACCTTGTAAACACTTAATTTCAAATGAAAATGGCCATTCCGAATTTAAACTTAAAAAGTAACTGGACCCCAAAACTGCTCAATACAAATGTATTTGGGTTGGAAGTAGTGCTGTTGATTGATCCTGGTCCAACTCTCAACATTTGATTTGAAGTATTTCAATTTGCCATATTTTGCCATGATTTTTGCTATTGGCTTAAGAACAAGATCATGTGACATTTTGGGACCATCTTGCTTCACAAACAAGCACTGTTAGCCCCGCCCCTTTTATAAAAATTAGCCCCTGTGGGCTCTAGAATCTGTGGTGAGTAGGTTGGATTGAGAGAAGAGTGAATAGAGAGGTATAATGAGTAATGAGTAGCTAGCTAACATAGCATAGATTGTTCATTGGAGATTTTATAGTATAGACTGGGCGTGTCTTAACTGTTCTAGGAACCCCGCCCATAATCAAGGCATTTTTTTTTATTTCTCTCCTACTGGCAGATCAGGAGAAAGCAGGGGTTTAGTTACTCTTTAAATCCGAAGTAAGTAGCTGGTTTATTCTGATTTTAATTCCGAGTTGAATGATTCCTCAATCTTGTATACGTTCATTCTGCTTTAAGATAATTCCAGTCGTTCTGTACATGCTCGTCCTGTCGTTATGACAAAAATAAAATGTTGGTTTGGTGTTTTTTTTTTTTTTTTTTTTTATTACGGTAGACGTCACATTCGCCCTCTGTCCAATCAGAACACTTCCCAACCTCCAGACCTAAAGCAAAATTAAATGAAGGCAAATAAACACATTTCCATGTAAACCTCAATTCGGAATTACCATTTCTATGTAAACACGAAGCAAAATACTTTAATTCTGAATTTAAAAATATCATGTAACCGTGGCCAGTTTTGGAAAACATGGTATGTTAAAAACACCCTAATGCTATTATTTATGCTTTAAAGAAAACACGCATAGTTGTTGCAAAAAGATTGCACTACATGCAGCGTTAACCAATGACAAAAAAACCCATGTATGATGGGAAATTTTCATAATACAGCCTCACTGAGCATAATTTTCTCATGCAAACATTAGCCCAAACACAGGCAAACGCAACTGTATGATTGAACTCAACTCAGTGTTTGCTCCAAATGCATAGTGGGAATTAGACGATAAATAATGCAAGCTGTCACCATAGAGTGGAAGGTGAAGAGCTCTCAGAAAAATCAGCGCACTTTCAAACATTCTAGATGTCTAACCATTGAGGTCCATCTTATACAAAATGTAAAAAAAAAATGTATTCTTAATTTAATACTGACTTTTTTTCAACGTTCTTAATCTTTTTTTTTTTTAATTCCTCACTGCTTCTTTTCATCTGTTTATCTTCTTTTCCTGCATTTCCTGATCAGGGTCAAAAATACACTGGAGCATAGGCCAGCACATTTAGGGCTCGAGGCAGGAAATACGCTGGGCTGGTTGCCAGCTCATCAAAGGGCATAGCATGAAAATTAAAAATGCACAAATTTGATTTTAAGTGTTTTTAGGCTGTGATAGAAAACCAGAATACTCCAAGAAAATCCAAACAAACTTGTGAAAAAGATGTAGACCAAATAATGGCACGTTATTTTGTTATATTTTCTGGTTTAACCTCTTGGGTGCTTGCCAGGTTGTTGTTGTTGTTGTTTTGTGTTTTGTTATACTATGTTGCTTTTTTGTTTTTGTCTGCTTTGTTTTTTTATTTTTATTTTACCTGAAGTTCACAAACTCAAATGGTTGTGTAGTAGAGAAGCTCTCCATCTTTCTACTGTGTTGGCTGAAATGAATAAAGTTAATAAAGTTAAAAGTAACGTGGCGCGTGCCAGAAGACAACAACAAAACGGAGAAGCCGGCAAGAAAGAAATTCATCAATAATCCACCTTCCGTGTCCAGTCCAGTCGCTCGCTGTGTTGACCGTCGACAACCAGGCTTTTCTGGTAGCGTTTGCTGCAGCAGCAGCAGCACATGTAGCGTTAGCTTGTTAGCATTATCTCTGCAGAAAGTATTTAGAAAGAGAGTTGCAACAATAGAGAATCAAATAGTTCCCGGAAGTTATTGGCGGCCAATGGCAGTGGCTGTGCTCAAAGTGAACAGCAAACCCGGAAATTATTGGCAGGCAATTTGGGATTTTGTTGTCAATAACTACATTGATTTATGAATGGGACATGAGAGGGGGGAGGAGTGTCATAGCCGCACGCACACAGAGCCGTTTAAAGACTCAAATAATTACCGGAAGTTATTGGCGGCCAATGGCAGCGGCTGTGCTCAAAGCGAACAATATCAACAGCGTTGATACTGGACCTAATGGTGATTGTAGGCCAACGGTTTATTGTCCCATTTCATTCTTGTCTCCATTGTTATTGACATATGTATCTAGCTTGTCGTATTTGAACAACCTTCACAAAACATACAAAGATTAATGTGCAGAGTGAAGTAATAAGTGTTTGTCCATTTGTTCCTATGCCTCAAACTGATACTTCTTAAACTATGTTAAAGTGCTATTATCAGAGTACTTGTGGTCGATCTCATTTATTTGATCTATTCAAAAACTTCCATTATGATTAATGCCTTGCACGTAGACAATATCTTCAGGCAAAGTACAGAATAGATTTCGTTTTTAGATAAAGCTCTTATGTAAGTTCACATTGGCATCCAGAAACCACAGACCATGTGTTCTCATATAAACCAAACCAACACCGGGGCTTGTAGTGTATATCTTTGAAGGACCAAAGAGCAACTCTAAATTTAGACTTTGTTGAACTCTGCTCTCTGCTATCCCATAAACACTTACACATCGGCAATGATGCATCTTTACTGCTCTGCTCTATTCATACAACGCTTAACTCGCTTTTGTTTTGTTTTTTTAAGTTGGATTGTTCAGTTTCAGTCCAACCAAAAATATTCAAACATAAAAAATATATAACGAGACTGAAACAGGCAGTAGCAAAAATGCTAATATGCCCAACATACATCATAACACACAAAAATACACATAATAAATGCAAGCATTCAACAAGTACATTTATATATATTCAATATATATATGGAATATAAATATATAATATAATATATGGAATATATATATATATATATATGTGTGTACACACACACACACACACACACACACACACACACAGTGTGTGACTCATTTTTTGTTTTTTTATTCGCAGTATTCCACAAATTAACCCCAGAACAGACACATTTTCATTTAACTTCTGATCTTGCTTTTGGTAAAATAAACATAAATGTATCTCTTACGCTGTATTTGCTGGTCTGTAGTGAGAAGTATTTTTGAAGAGCATTTATTTTTCTGTCTTATTATTATTTTATTACAGCTCAACCATTTTAGGTCTCGTGTGGAGAACCTCCCGCCAGACCCAAATAGTTGACTGGTACTTTGTTTACCAGAATGAGGTGACTGTATTGGTGTGCATGCATGTGCTTTACAGAAAGAACACATTCAATGTTTTAATGTAAACTCGAATAGGGCTTCTCTCTCATCAAGGATATCCAACAAAACAAGAAAAAATAAATGATGAAATTATAAAATTGAGGCAGGAAGGCTTTAAAAACCTAGTTTATAAAGCAAGTAGGAATAAATTAGTGTGGGGATCCCTTGGATGAAAGCTTGATCATTTTTACTGGCAAATAGAAAATTCAGCTGTCGGCATCAAAGCTAATAGCAGCGAAACTGTCTCTGTTCTAATTATACTGCTGCTTTTTAAAGAGGGGGATGAAAAAGAACAGTGACAGCACGGACAAAGGTGGCCAAGGAACAGATACTACAGGAGGGTTTCTGTGGTTTCACACGTCTGACTGAAGCTGGTGGCTCAAGGGTTCATTATAACCATTTCATTCTAAATATTTACAATAATGTAATGCCTCTGGACTTGAATTAAACAATTTTTAGCATTACTTGATGATGCACTTCATAGTTATGAATTAGATTCATGGTCCAGCACTGACATAGCCTTATAGATTTCAACAAAAATTATGCATATTTCAATTCCTTTGCTCATAATTTTCACCAATAGATCTGAATAAAATGTGAATAAATTGGTTGACATTTTCTTAAAATCAAACAAAACCCCTCAAAAAGCTTTTTTTAACTTGTAAATCAGAACATACTTATACATTTGAACATATAGTTCAAGCATTAAAAAAATAAACAAATAAAAAATTTTTAAAAAAAAATCACTCACATTGCTCGGCAACACTTTTAAGCATTAGCAACTATACTGACTGTTAGAATTCATTTTATCTTATGCTACCGTACATCTATTTAAATTAAAGCTTTGTTAAAGTGTATGCATAAACACTTGTCCAATCATAACAGTAGAACATTACTCAGTGGGACTTTCATCATAAAAGCTTTCTTTCAGGCTAACAGAGGTGGTTGCTAACTGTCATGTGTCTCATGATGAAATGATGTTGTTTAGGACAGGCCATGTGGTTCATTGGAGAAAAGCCTGACCCTGTGCATTGCTGTCTTAATGAAGCACAAATCTGCCACAAAACAGAAACAGCCCACTTAAAGTGCTGACTGTTTGATCTTGATGTCTATATTTAAGAGAACATCCTTAATCAATCTGCTGTCATTAGCCAACACTTGAACCCTTGGTAATAGAATGAATCCAAGCATAGATCTATATAAACTCTGTTAATATTGTCCTTTTTCACTTAAACATTGACACTTCAGAGGTACAGTAGCGAACCATGAGCAGGGTTGGGGTCAATTATAAATGTAATCCCGTAATTGATTGTTCATTACATTTATGGCATAATTGTAATTTTAAAAATCTGTTGCTGTCTTAACTGTAAATAAATTGTTTTACTTTGTTATTTTAATTGCCATGAAAAATTGTTAATTATAATTAACGCTAAACAGCGGAACCATGTTGCAGTTTTATGCACAGTTCTACACATATTTAGTTAGCAATTATTAAAATATGTTTCATATCAAGCTTTCAAAAATATAAAAACATAAAAATTATAAACAATATAGTATATATATGAACCAAAAATATTAAAACTGAATTTTTCATTGATTAAGAAGCCTAATTTTAAGGCTGATTTAGGACCCGTTATCAAAAGAGATGCTAACAAACAGCTAACACAAGAGGAATGTTTTAATAGGTTATTTATTTCAGGCTCAATGACTTTGAATAATTGTAATTGAACCTTAGTAATTGAGAATGTAATTGTAATTGACTTTCTGAGGATAAAAAAATATCATAATTTAATCGTCATTTGAAAAAATGCTGGTCACTGTAATCGTAATTGAATTGTAATTGAATATGGACTAAAAACAAAATTGTAACTGAAAAATGACCCCAACCCCAACCTTGCGCTTGAAAATAAACAAAGAAAACCTTTTTGAATGAATGCCAACAGTTAAATAACACAACTACGTGAAGTTAAGGAAGATTATAAAGCACCAGTCCACAGGACAAGGAGCTGTTAACAAATGTCTTTTCAGCCTTTTCAATGGCGGATGTGAACAAGGATATTGTGAGCTCTGTCCAAACACTGTGATTAGCAAAACAATTGTGCATCAACAGTATTTAAGGTTTGCTGTCATTGCTGTTTGTTAAAGCAAGATTGAAAACTTTCAACACTTTATAAAATCCAAGGCCTTATGAGTAATGGTTGGTGGCATTGATTGTAGAAGTATATCTTAATTGCAAGATACATTCTAGAGCAGGGGTTCTCAAATGGGGGTACGCGATGGCCCAACAGGGGGTACTTGAGAGAGAGAGCGTGGAAAATTAACGAATAGTTAGTGTCAGTCTTGATCACACACCACGCGGGAGAAGTTCGGAAATGATAAAAACTATAGAAATAAATCTATTCAGGAGGCACTAAATCAGTGTTTTTCAACCTTGGGATCTGGAGCCGATGTGGGGTCGCCTGAGATTTCTGAAAAATTTAAATAGATTTTTGAAATTCTTCAATCTACATTTCTAAACTTTCACTTTGTAAAATATAAACCTAGTTCAACTAAAGTGCTGTAAAAAAATAATATCTGAGCTCTGACATAATAAAAATTAATTCTAGAAAAAAAATGTTTTTGGGATCAAAATGGGATCACGATCCATAAAAAAAGCTTGGGAACCACTGCACTAAATACTGTTTCTTTCCACGTACTTAAAATATTAGATTCTTTAAAATGCGTGTCATCACTCATTCATTCCCTCATTATGCTCTATAGTTGTTTTTAAATAGTTTTCTAAGCAAAATGTTGTAGTAGGACAAAAGGGGGCTACTCAATTTCAGAAATAAGAGAAAGGGGGTATTTGAGCTGAAAAAATGTTTGAGAACCACTGTTCTAAAGTAATATTTTATGGTTTCATTTATTCAGATAACTTTTTTAAAGAAAATTTACGTTGATCTCCTGACATTTTTCAACTGTCAAATGCCAGACTTCTTATGTGTCCTCTGAAGAACACTGGCAGTTGGCAGTCAAAACATGTCATCAAAGTAAATTTCCTGGGAAAAAAGTCTGAATAAATGAAACCTTAACATAATATTCAAAAAGAAGACAAAAAGGACTTGCTGGAATTATTACGCGGACTCAAGGACACATCAAAGCAATCAGCAGACGTGTCTGAAGAAGACTGGGAGTTGATAGTCGAAACATACCTGGAGATCAAATTACATTTCCTGAAAAGTTGTCTGAATAAATGAAACCTTAACATATCATTCAAAAAGAAGACAAAAAAACTTTCTGGAATTATTATGTGGAAATCAACGACACATCAAAGTGATCAGCAGACGCCTCTGAAGAAGACTGGCAGTTGGCAGTCGAAACATGTCAGGAAATCAAAATAAATTTCCTGAAAAATTGTCTGAAATAATGAAACCTTAACATATTATTCAAAAAGAAGACAAAATTAATTTGCTGGAATTATTACGCGGAAGTAAGGGATACATGAACAAAGTGATCAGCAGACTCCTCTGAAGAAGACTGGCAGTTGGCAGTCAAAACATGCCAGGAGATCAAAGTACATTTCCTGAAAAGTTGTTGAATAAATTAAATCTTAACATATTATTGAATAAGAAGACAAAAAAAATTTGCTGGAATTATTACGCGAAAGTCAAGGACACATCAAACTGATCAGCAGACGCCTCTAAAGAAGACTGGCAGTTGGCAGTCGAAACATGTCAGGAGATCAAAATAAATTTCCTGAAAAAAAAGTTGTCTGAATAAATGAAACCTTAACATAATATTCAAAAAGAAGACAGAAAGAAACTTGCTGGAATTAATATATTCCAGAGTGTTTAAATTCACAACACACTATCCATATAGACTAAAGGGTGACTAACAAATAACTAATACATGATGCTCTCCCAAAACTCATTAGCTTATCTGACCATCAGATGAGCCTTAAGTGTAATCATGTCAGTAAAAATTTTCCAATAAACCATGGAGGAACTTACAGGTCATCCTGGAAGAAAAAAAACAATGACTCAAACAGGAAGCAATCATTGCCTCAACATTCCAGAATCATGGGTTTTTCAGCCGGTGCTGTGGAAATATTACTTTTAACACTACGTCGTAGGATGCAATCCTCTGTTGAATAAGATCAAGACTTAGACAGAAACAGTCATCATCTACATATATTCCGACTAAAAACTAAAGCTTCTGGGGATCATTATTTAGGAATCCAAAGTGTCAAAGGGCAATTGATGGGAGAATTACTAATTCTTGAAATATTTGAGATGATCAGTGCAAGAATGTCTATTGTTAAGGTGATGATTTGCCAGCTTTAAGCAAAAATCAAAAAAAAAAAAAGCCAAATCACTACAATTTGAAAGAGAATCAATTCTTTAGTCATCTGAGGGTCTTAAGTTTCATCTTTCAAGACAAAAGATCAAAAGCTTGATCTAATCTTCATCTTCTTGATTAGTATTTCAACGAACATCCAAAAGGCAACAAAATCTGAGGCAAGAAAGGAAGGTTGCATCAAGACTCGATATTGATAATGTGTTTGAAGTAAGAAATTTGATGGCCCAAACACTTTAAGAAGGTTGCTCAGTGGCTAACAAAAAGTCATCCAATCAGAAATCCAATAGACACAGTGTGGAAAAATACCCCTAAAATTATCCTTATTTTATGGTTTGCAGCTCAACAAGAAAATAAAGATTGAAATGCCTACACAGAGCAACATTTGCACAAACATCTCGAACTGTAAGTTATCTAAATGGTAATTTAAGACACCCAGCATGTACAATAGCAGCAATCCTGCTTTTTGTAACAAGACTCTGCAACTAATGCTGCCAGGGAAATGGCAGATTTATCGTTTAACACGTGATACAATCTACCTCCTGGTAAGGTTTGTTTGTAGCAACAACTTCAACACTAATGAGACATTTTAAGTGTCATGTTAATATAGGTAAATAAATCAAAGCCTCTAATAGGTGTCTATTTATATTATTATAGCAATAAAAATACAGTCAATATTTTTAGCTACTACTTATGAGCGCAACCTTCTATATGTAATAGCTGGGTTTAGGGTGGGCGATACTGTATATCAAGATTTAAGCAATATCGAGTTTTCTATTTTAGCGATATAAAAAAGTACAATATCGCCTATTGTTCTACTACTACAACTACTACAACTACTACTAAGTTCAAACCGAACGCACCTGTAGCGACTGCAGTCACATCAATTACCCTTGAAGACTCGCTTGAACATAGTGACGCTTTTTGGTCACTCCATCGCTCCAGTGACGTGACGACCAAGGAACAGAATGTGTGCGGAGCCGGTGACACAGAAGAAAGAGGGCTGATCACTTCTTCTCCGGCCGTACGTTTACAGCACTTATCATTAACAGCGCCACTTTTAGGGTTTAATGATCAAGTTACTGAGTTACTAAAGGATGTGTTCACCCAGAATGTAGGCTTTTTGAAGAAGTTAACCATTTTAATTTTCCCCTGGTCAGTTGAGGAAGTGTACAGCCTCCCGCTGCAGCCGTCTCACTGTAGCGGGAGGGAGGAGCTGCTGCCTCGGGTCTACAGACAGTGACGGTTGTTGCTTGAAAAGTTCAAATTTTTCAACTTTGAGTGACTAGCTCCCGCAGGACCTAGTCGCCGGAATAGTGCAAGTCAGGTCACTTGAAGGGAAGTTGCTGGAGATTGCGTCATTTACATTGATTTTGAATGTCATGTAGTCGCTTCAGTCACGTTCGGTGTAAACGCCATTGATTTGGAAAGATTGCACCTTACACCTCAAATCTCACACACCTAAAAGCTCCATTTAATATTGTATTGCTGTGTAGCCCAATGTATTGTTGTAAAAAGGACATCTGCAGGGCTAGAAGATAAATGTCGACCTTGTTAGAAAAATGTCACACACTCAAACTATTACTTAACATTTTCAGAAAGATACCCAGAGACTCACTCTCTCTACTGGAAGACTTGACCCTTATTTTCTATCTTATGATTTTTTTTTATATATAAGGTTTAATATTTGATGGCTAAGAAGATGTGATGAAATGGGGACCTTTTCTTCTTTGAAAATCTGCAGAGTAGCCAATAACCTTCCTCTTCATAAAGCCAAGTTATTACTTATTTATGAGGCGTGGCCATGATTTCATGGTGGGAGAAAAAAAGAGCTGCAATTCATGCTCATTTCTAGTGCTTCATGCTCAATCATTTTAACAATTGTTGTGTGACCGTGACAATAAGGATAAAAGTGAAAAAAGGCATGGCAGAAGATGCATGGTGGACATGCAGACGGTGAAATCAGGTTGTGCAATAACGTGATGAGGTAAAAAAGATCAGACCACTTAGGTTGAGTCACTGCTCAGCCTGATTATCATTACATAGAAGGCCTTGCCAGCATTTTCTGTGAGAGGATATCACTCAGGGGAGTGGGTGTTATTGGCACTCATGGACTTCTAAACAGATGCAAATGATCTACTGTATATGTTAACATTTCCCCAATGCAAATGCTTTAAATACCAACAACATAAATGGAACTGTCTAAATCTGGAGTGACTTAGTTGTAGTGATCACATTAGTCCAGTTTTAAAGTCTTTACACTGGCTCCCAGTCAGCCTCAGAATAGACTTTAAAGTTCTGCTGCTGGTGTATAAATCTGTGAATGGTTTGGTCCAGAATACATCAGTGAGATGTTAGTCAGGTATGAACTCAGCAGGTCTCTCAGATCTATGGACACAAGTCAGATAGTGGAGCCCAGAGTTCACAGCAAACATGGTGAGACTGCTTTTAGTTGTTATGCTGCAAAGAAGTGGAACAATCTGCCAGCAGAGCTGAAGTCAGCATCAGAGGGGGGTTTTAATCCTATTATTGTTGATTTCATGTTTTTACTGTCGGTTTTTTAATGTGTTTATTGCTGATTTTAAAGGGGACATATCATGCTAAATCCACTTTTTAGCGCTGTGTGCTCATTTTAGATCCTTGATGATATGGCCTACGTGATTTAATTTAAGTCTAAAGTTTTCATTAGTCATTTCATTTTGCCGTTTTTGTCTCCGAAAAGACTGTATTAAAATGCATTTCGTGACGTTAGCTTGGCGCTAGCGTTAGCTCGGTGCTTGTGTTAGCTCGGTACTTGTGTTAGCTCACTTGTTAGGGTTCTGCAGGTTCATCATCTTCATTTTCATCTCGCTCCGCCGGGTCCGACTCTGGCTCGAACATGTAAGGCTGGATGGACAAGTCTTCTGTTGTTGATATTTTGTAAATAAACTCTGAATAAAAAGTTTATGCTCCGCTACATAGCCGTATCTCTTCTATCAAACTACAAAAATGGCCGAGCAGGGTGGAGTTGAACCGAGTGTCACCTGAAGAGGGGGCGGGGTATGGAGTGTCTCATTTGCATTTAAAGAGACAGCACCAAAACGAGTTGCTCTCAGAAGCACATCAGAAAAGGGGCAGAAAAGGGGCCAGTGGAGCTACAATAATGAGGAATTCAGACCCAAGCATTGCAGTTCCGCTTCATATAGACCACAACTGTATGATTTATATGTAAAAAGAAAGGATTTAAAACCATGATATGTCCCCTTTAATGTTCTTACTGATTTTTAAGCTGATGGATTTTTTTCTGTTGCATTTTTTGATCATGTAAAGCACATTGTATTGCCTTGTGTATGAAATGTGCTATACAAATAAATTTGCCTTGCCTTGCCTTGCCTTAGTTACAATGGCTCTTAGGAAATCTGTGCATGTGTGCGTGTGCTTTCATCTTTAAAGCAAACCTAGCTTGTCCTCAGATGCGTCGAGCATCACATATCAGGTGCAATAAGAAGATGTCATGCCTTAATTTTGTTCCCATACACTTACCTATTTAAAGGATGAAGGTATCATGCCTTATATTGCCTTTAATTTGTTTTTATGTGATTCAAAATATTACACCTCAAGTTAAATGTTGTTTGTATTTATATATACTCGAGTACCATTTCAATCAAGTAACAGTACGTCTACTTGAGTTGGATATATCAGCACTCTTTACACCTCTGATGACGTTGTAGAAACGCTGTGGAAGTGGTGCAGCCATTCAATATCCTCCATTATAACAATGAAGCACTCAAAAGCAAACTCAAGAGTAAAGCTTTCCACATTAGATGAGGAATTCTGAAAATGCATCCACGCATGCTGAAACTCAAATGTTATAGATGGGTAATCGCAAGATAAAAATGTCAATCTATAATAGCATTCAATAAAAAGCAGGTTATTGTTGGCAGAGTCACAGACATCTAAACTCCATCACTCTCTAATACAGAATGAGTAAATAACTATGAAGATAAACATTGTAGAATTCTTCTTAAGAATAGTCGAGTCAGAGTTATTTACATATGACTGCTACCAAAAAAAAAGCAGTTTAGAATTGTTCCGGAAAAGCTATTAAAGTTATCTTGACAGACAATGTATTGTATGTAATATAATGTGTATCAGGGTTGGGGTCAATTATAATTATAATCACGTAATTGATAATTAATTACAATTATGGCTGGGTTCAGATTCAGATAATTGACTTTGTAATTACAATTGCCATGAAAATTCTCCAAAAATTGTCAATTATAATTTAACGCAGTTCTGTCTACAGTTCCACACATATGTAGTTCACATTTATTAAAATATGTTTCATGTCAAGCTTTCCCACATTTTACTATTTAAAAAAACTATTAAAACCTATATTTTCATTGATTAGGAAGCCTAACAAGGTAACCAATAGATACAATAGAAAATAGATCATATACCTGTATATTTGTTTTCAGTGTATTTTACAGCTGATTTAGGAACCGTTAGCATTAGAGATGCTAACAGAAAGCTAACACAAGAGGAAGGTAATCTTCTATATGGCTATTTATTTCAGGCTCAGTAATTGTAATTGGAAAAAATGCTGGTAACTGTCATCGTAATTGAATTGTAATTAAACATGATTAATTGAAAATGTAATTGTAACTGAAAAATGTAATTCAATCACTCAATCAATCTTTTATTTGTATAGCGCCAAATCATAACCAATGGTATCTCAAGACACTTTACAGTAGAGCAGTCTTAAGGACGGACTCTTCATTTTATGGATACACACATATGCATATATACGTATATACACATACATATGTATCCCACACCCAACATGAATTCATCATGAATTCATCATCATTGACCCCAACCCTGATGTGTATGTTATTAAAGAAAAAAGTCATGTCATTTTCTGTCTGTTTTGCTAAAAAAAAAAAAAAAAGAATGAAAAGAGCAATAATTTCCAAGCATTGACAGGATTGATCACAGGTGAGAGACAGAAAGGTGAGATCAGAATCAGTGAAATGATGGACACGTTTGTTTTACCTTGGCACTGGAAGCCTTGTTTTCCGAACCCCCTGAAAAACAAAAAAAAAAAGAGACTGAGCTGAACAGCAGGTCATTATTTCAATGTTGCCATTGCTGGCATTACGCTGTCCTTATTATCACATGACACGTGTAATTAGCATGAATAAGGTGTCGTGAAGGCTGTCATTTAGTGTCGTTCATTACTCTAACCCAGACACAGGCAACTGGCGGCCCTGGGGCAACATGTGGCCCTCGGTCTAATTTTGTGCGGCACCCCAAAACAAATCCCCAAAAATTGTATTTCAAGAAGTTGGAAGGAATATAACTCCCAACAACTTAATACACAAAAAAACTCCCAAAGCACACAAATTGACACACAAAACATTCCTAAAAACACACAAAATGAGTCATAAAACAACAAAGAGACACAAAAACCACTCAAATAAACAATATGACTATGAAAACACAAAAAACCTAAAACAACACATTACAGGATAATTCCAAAGACACACAAAAATTACAGGATAACACAGAAAACAACAAAAATCAGAAAGTGAGCCCAAAATGACGCACAAAGCTACAACATAATGCAAAAAATGACAAAAAATACACAAAATTACAAGAACACAAAAAAATAACAAAAGAAAAAAAACACACAATGACTAAAAACTGACAAAAAAACAACAGACAAAAACAAAAAAGACAAAGCCCTTTTCCCCCCTGTATTAATGCTCAAATCAATCATTAATCTAAATGCTGACATGAATAATATAATAATGATAATGTGGCCCTCTGATCAGATATAATCACATTTTTGTGGCCCCGCTGTGATAAAGTTGCCTATCCCTGCCCTGATCCAGAGGAAGTCAACTTTTATCACAGGGGGCCACAAAAATGTGTTTGATCAGAGGGCCAGTTGATCAACATTCATGTCAGCATTTAGAATAATGAGTGCTCTGAGCATTAATTCAGGAATCAGGATGTCCCAATACAACTTTTTCACTTCCGATATGATACCAATATTGCCGCCTTGTGTATCGGCCGATACCGATATTGATCCGATACGATATCAGCATGAATCATACATACTTTTATGACTTATTTTGTAATGTGGAATGTTAGAAAAAGCTTGATCTAGTGATGTTACTCAAACAAAGAACAATAGTCTGCAACAGTAGGTTATTAGAAGTGCTGGAATGGAAAATGTTATCGGAGCACTTATATCGGTGATGTCAGATGCAGTCCAATAAAATCCGATATTCGTTTTCTGGCTGATACCGGACACCTCTAAAGTTGTATATTTTTCTGAGTGATTACTCGCTTCTTTAATATATTCTTGAGCTTGTTTTGTGTTTTTCTGTTTTGTACATTTACTTTGGGGGCCACATAAAATTAGACCGAGGGCCGCATGTGGCCCCGAGGCCACCAGTTGCCTGTCTGCCCTAACCCGTAACCCTATCTAATCCCACTAAATCAGTCCACTTAACCCAACAATGCCAACATAGCTCCAAAAGTGTCATTATTTAGTGAACGACACTTCATGACACCTTATTCATGCTAACGACAGATAATGACAGCGTGTTACCGAAAATGCTTACATTTGAACACACACCACATGTACTAACATGATTATTACTAGTATGGTTTAAAAACAAAACTATTTTTTTGGAAAGATAAAGAGTTATGGTAAAATCATCACATTTGGAAACAGTAAACTAGAGACCTGCTCACCAGCTCATGGACATTACTCAGTGCCCTCATCACGACAGACAGAAATATCCAAGTTGCTCGTACAAACACTGTGTGCAGCTTTCCAGGAATTCTGATCTCAGCCATGTCTTCTACAGTACGTATTAAGGGTGCAGTGTTACAAGTGTGACTTGAACTAACGCTCTTGAGGCAAACATACATATACAGACCCTTTCCAAAAAATTAGAATATCATGGAAAAGTTGTTTAATTTCCATAATTCCATTCAAAAAGTTAAACTTTCATAGATTATAGATTCAAGACCCACAATGGAAATGATTTCAAGTATTTATTTGTTTTTTTTCTTTTACATTATTTGGGCTTCCAGCTCATAAAACCATTTACTTTTCAGTTTTTGCAGAAAAAAAAGAGGAGAAGAAGAAGGACTGGAGGCCAGTGGTCCAAGTTCCTCTTATCCGATGAAAGTAAAGTGAGCCTTTCATTCTGGAATCAAGGTCCAAGGGTTTGGAGGAAGACAGGTGAGGAACAAAACATTGCACCCCAAATCATGACTGACTGTAAATATTTCACACTGGACCTCAAGCAGCTTGGGTTTAGTTCCTGGAATTATGGAAATTAAACAACTTTTCCATGATATTCTAATTTTTTGGAAAGGGTCTGTATATTGAAGGCTAGCTTTGGAAGCAGTGAGTCAATCATCAAGGCGTGCTGTTGTCTCTGCGTACTTTCTGAATAGATATTACATCCAGCTATCGCTAATACTCGCTAATCCCTGTTCAGGGTCAAAGGGCGTTAGAGCCAATGCCAGGTTACACAGTGTGGAGGACAGTGGACTCTGTGACGGTCAATCACAGAGTTACCTCACAGTGACAACCACAGGCACACAAACACATTCAGTCACAATTAAAATGTCAAGTATCCAAACACACATGTGATCAATTCTTTACTCAGTGGAAAACAACCCAATTAAAAAGGGGAACATGGAAAATCAACACAAACGAGCACTCTGAGAGCGCAAACCTCCGCCAAGCCCCAGATATTGGCAGTTATTTGGATCAGTGGTTGTGTTTCCATTACTCTTGGAAATGCACAAAATCTAAATAGCGCAATAAAAACTGGTGATGGAAACACCTTTTGAAAAAACACTCAAATATTGCTAAAAAGTTTTTAAGCTTTCATAAGGAGGAATTTCAGACGTTTCGATATTGAAATGTGTCACAAACGCGCTATGGAAACACTTTTTCTGCAAATACACGTCACAGAACGTGACCTACATGGTCACATGACGTGAGGTACTTGGTCACATGACCACTGCTCTCCGAGAAAACATGGCACAGTACGTGTAGACATTTCTTGGCAGTACACGTTAAAATGATTACTGCCACATTAGACGTGAAACAACAAAGGAATAAAGAGTGTTATAAGGAGGTTTGGAACGTCCGTCTTCCTGCAGCGAAGTCTCGTGGGATGAGATTTCACGGGAGTTACGAGGCTCCTGCCCAAAACAACCTTCAATAGAAACACGTTAAAAGCGCAATTATACTTTGTCGATATTTCGATATATAGCTTTTATTTTGCGAAAATCTGTAATGGAAACCAAGCCAGTAATCATGATTGTTGTACCATGATGATCATTCACACTTTAAAGGTCTAAAAAATTCTATTACCATTAATAAAAATACAGTAGGTCGAAATGTATCGGCACACCAATTTTTTTTCAAAAAAATTGTAGCTGACTTTTTACACCCTCTGAATGAGGCTAAAGGAATGTATATCACCAGAGCAAAACCATTATAAAGTGATTTTTTCATAATACCGCCCCTTTAAGTCTGACCAGAAAGATAATTCAGGGTTACATTTTTCTGATGCAAAATGCCACATAGGCACATTTATTAACAAACAGTTGCACAATATGTGCCACTTTTGGCTTTTTCTACTAAAAGGGACAGCATGTGTGAGTGAGTTCTGTAGTGTGGCTTGTTTAGGAGAAGGTCTTGGCAAGGACGCACTCACTAATCCATCACTCTGCTCTCAGTCTGCTGGTCTCCTGGAACATCCTAACGTGTCTAGAAGTAGAACAGGAGGCAGAGCATTCAGCTACCAGGCTCCTCCCCTTTGGAACCAGCTGCCAGTCTTAGTACGGGAGGATGCTACTCTCTCCACCTTTAAAAGTAAACTCGAAACCTACTTATTTGCTAAAGCGTATACCGTATAATAGCGTTAACCTAACCACTAGGAACAAAGCCCTAAACCTAAAAATAGGAACTAAGAACTAAGATTAAATAGTAGAACACCGACATTATTTATATTCAAACATGATCCATCATCTACACATAGCTCTAATGGGCTGCAATGGGATGATGTCCAGTCAGACACTGTTGTGCCGGGTTGTAGACAACCCCCCACTTCTGTCCCTCATTGCATAACCCATCATACGGCTCACACTGCTTCACACCATTTCCACCCCATATATATTTTAGGGCTGGTCAAAAAATCAATTTAAGCGATTAATCAAATTTGTAGATAAAAACGATTTTTATTTTGCAAATTCGAGTTTTTCAAAATTGTATTTATTTATTTTTTTCCCCCCACCACAGTTCTTTCGGACTTTTTCACGTTCCGATGTGAACCCGCCCCCTCTTTGTTTACATTTGTTTACCATTTGAATAGGCTATATGTGTGTACCACAGGCATGTTCCATTTTTTATTCGCACTATGCTGAGATGCTAAGAGAAGAGTTTATTATTTCTTCTAATTGTAATATTATATGTAATAAAATATGTAATTATCTGATTTCCTAATATTCAAAAATTTAAGCTACTGTAAAGTTGCTGTTGCACTATTGCTTAAACCTGGGTTAAATCTAAAATTGTTGAATGACAGAGGCTCATTTACTTTTTATTTTGGGATTGTTCTATGTATTTTAAAGGGGACATATCATGGTTTTAAATCCTTCCTTTTTACATATAAATCATACAGTTGTGGTCTATATAAAGCGGAACTGCAATGCTTGGGTCTGAATTCCTCATTATTATAGCTCCACAGGCCCCTTTTCTACCCTTTTCTGATGTGCTTCTGAGAGCAACTCGTTTTGGTGCTGTCTCTTTAAATGCAAATGAGACACTTCATACCCCGCCCCCTCTCGGTTCAACTCCACCCTGCTCGGCCATTTTTGTAGTTTGATAGAAGAGATACAGTTATGTAGTGGAGCATAACATTCAGAGGTTATTTACAAAATGTCAACAACAGAATACTTGTCCATCCAGCTTTACATGTTAGAGCCAGAGTCGGACCCGGCGGAGCGAGATGAAAATGAAGATGACGAACCTGCAGAACCCTAACAAGTGATCTAACACAAGCACCGAGCTAACGCTAGCGCCAAGCTAACGTCACGAAATGCATTTTAAAACAGTCTTTTCGGAGACAAAAACGGCAAAATGAAATGACTAATGAAAACTTTAGACTTAAATTAAATCACGTAGGCCATATCATCAAGGATCTAAAACGAGCACACAGCGCTAACATATGAAGACTAATGCTAATGCTAACAAAACAATGACAGGGACGTCTGATCATCACACTTTTTAGCGTTATTTACAGCTTACAGAAGTGCTCTGTTCGTCGTGGAAGGAATTGAACCCTCAATCAGACAAAGTCTTTCGGCAAATCCTTCTTTATACTGGCGGAGGTTGCTGAAGCAGTCATCCTTGAAGTGCTTCGTGCACACAAAAATGACCTTACCCGCAGATGTGGGTACATTTCCGTGAAAAATAAAACTAAACCAGGCACTTCGAAAAGGTTCTGATGCTGGGAGACATTGTAATGAAGCGTGTGGGTTACTACATCCAACAACTGAACATTTTGACTTATCCTCTCGTAACTTCTGCATCCTTGAGCTTGGACTACAAAATAAAAGCAAGAAATAAAAATGGCGGATTGGGGATTGAGTGTTTGGCCTGGAGTCGATGTACTAATTTGGCAGTTCTGCTGCAAATACTGTGACGTCATTGTTTAAAAAACGTAATAGAGAATAGAAAAATCGAAACAGATTGAAAAATATGACCAAAACAGAATATGAAGATATCTACGGAGCACCTGAAGAGACTAATTAGATTTTTTCTGTACTTCTAAGCACTCTAAATATACAATAAAATGCATTTAAGGGCTGAAAAAGTGGATTTAGCATGATATGTCCCCTTTAACTCTTGAGGACAATCACAGCAATAAAGTTGCACTTTTGACAATATTTTTGATGTCTGCAGTCATTTTTAAGTGCATTGAAAAAAATAAAATCGAAAATTGAATCAAAACTCAAACTTTTCTTTAAAAACCCTGAGATTTTTTTTTTTTTTTTAGGCAAAATCACCAATCCCTTGTATCTCGATATATTGCCCAGCCCTACTTGGTGGTGGTAATAAACAGGCTATACCATGAGAGAGTAACCCGCTCATAAAGTTAGAGGTAAAATTTAAAATGCCTGTGTCAACAATCCTGATAATAACCAATAATTCCTGCATAAAGAGGGGCATGGTAACCATTTATAAGACAGAGAAACAAATGGTGCAGACTAGAAATGTGGAGATCAGCGTTTACCTCTCGATGCTTACAGGCCACACAACACACAACAGAAGTGCTAAGATCACACACCTACTTGAAACAGTAGAAGAATATACTAATGGGTGTAGCCCAAGGACGTCGCCTTCCAGTTTATCACACTTACATTCAAGATGTTACCAAGCACGAGAGCTGAGCCAAATACTGGAGGATTTATCAAACAATGCTGTTAGCTATTCACAGGATCAGAAGGTAAATGCATTTTTAAGTTAGGGTTTTAGCCTCTAATTCTAGTATACAGTTAAACAACATAGATTTTTCATATTATTTTAGTCTATATCACCCACCCCCAGTATCAGCATAAATAATATAAAGTTGTTTTTGTCACACAGGTTCATAATTCCTACACTGAAGTGTGACTGTGGGTTTTCCTGTAATCATAGGGATGAGTTCAGTAGGATGAACTGAACCTTGCATCCCGCCCTGAGTAAACACAGATTGAAGATAAACATTTGTTTGGACATTTGGAGAGAACCTGTGCTCACCCAGGAAAAGCCACTTGGGCTTAAATCTAATAAATGTTGAGTAAAAAATATATCTACAGCAACCAGGGTTGGGGTCAAATACATTTTTCAGTTACAATGTTCAATTACGATTCTAGTTAGCAGCATTTTTTCCAATTAGCGTTAAATTACAATTATTTTTTTAATCCTCAGATAGTCAATCACAATTATGGTCTCAATTACTAAAGTTCAATTACAATTACTCACAATTACTGAGCCTGAAATAAAAAACCTAATAAAAGTTAACCATCCTGTGTTAGCATCTCATGATAACGGGTCCGAAATCAGCTGTGAAACACACTATGAACAAATATATATCATCTATTTTTTATTCTTTTCCTATCAATTGAAGATAGGCTACCTAATCAATGCATATATAGGTTTTAATCATTTTTTTAAATGGTAAAATGTGGGAAAGCTTGATATGAAACATTTTAATAATTATTAACTACATATGTGTAGAACTGCACATAGAACTGTAACATGGTTCCCCAATTTTGCGTTAAAGTATAATTTTTGTAGAATTTTCATAGCAATTACAATTATAAAGTAAATTATCTGAATTGAATTACAATTTATTTATTATTATGACAGCAATACATTTTTAAAATTACAATTATAATTATGCCATAATTTTAATTAATTATCAATTACTTTTATAATTGACCCCAACCCTGACAGCAACCAAAGTTTGAAAACCATAGTCTTTAAAAATCTAAAAAATGGGTTCAGGGAACTTGGGCTCAATTTGATGAAACCACAGAATGAAGCTGGATGGCCACCTTTACAGTGGACTAATCCTTTTTGAGTATTTAAAGACATTTTAAAAGCCTCTAAATCACAATTTAACATAAAAAAATTAAGCTCTTTAGTATTTTTTAACAATGTTGTAATGTATTGTATGTAAAGTGTTTTAATACCCTAAACCTAACCCTAACCTTAACAATTGTTACGATACTGTGTTATAAACTAAGCCTAACCCTAACCCTATGTAAGTGTACTTTGGTAATCGTACCATTAGCACGGGGGTTGTTCTTACGGCAACCGTGCAAATAGACACTTTCTTAATATTTTCACCAGCGTTTATTTAATTGTTTGTCTGTTAGCAGATTCATGTCAAAAGAACTAAACAGATTTTGCCAAAATTGTAACCAAAGATAGACC
The DNA here is from genome assembly GCF_900634775.1 of Gouania willdenowi. Lineage (NCBI taxonomy): Eukaryota > Metazoa > Chordata > Actinopteri > Blenniiformes > Gobiesocidae > Gouania > Gouania willdenowi. The sequence continues at coordinate 34,679,769 of NC_041044.1, forward strand.
TGAGGCCTTGGAAGATTCCATTACATTATGGAGGGAATCTGGATCAATATACTGATTCTGGATTCGTTTTTAAAAATCCCTAAATTCACATCCGGGTTCGTAATGATCAATCACTATTAGGGCTGAAACAACTCATCGAGTTACTCGATTAACTCGATTACAAAAATTCCTCGAGGCAAGTGCCTCGAAGCATCGTTACATTCCTATGACGCGCAGGGGCCGCACACCACTAGCGCGTCATGAATGCGCGACAAACATTTTGCAATTAGTTGGCGCCATGACGGAGAGTAAGCGACAGAGAACGTGTAAAGTCTGTGATCATTACATCCTCAAAGATGAGAGAACAAAGTGCAATCATGTGTTTACTGCAAACAATACCTGGCTTATCACAGCAGTACGACTTCAATGATTCAGCATCTGAACCGAAAGCATCCACGTGCTGTTCAACGAGCGTCGCTGAAACAAGGTAATGTAGCGCTAATTTAGGCCTGGGCCGATTATCAATAATACATAAATTAACCGGCCACGTCATTTTTGTTCTGCATTATGTTTTGGTTGCTTAAAAACACACAAAAAAATTGTCTTATTAATCGATTCCAAAAAGAATCGATAGCTGCAGCCCTACTCGCTATGAATTTTCACTCAGTTATGTCAGGTTGGTTCTTCCATTATCCCATTGAGGATCGGATCTGGATTGCATATTTCATGGGGTGTCCATACATTTTGACCTACTCTATGGTTATTAATGGGGATAGACATTTCTTCCAAGTCCCTAAAGTGTGAATGATCATGGTACCATGATCAGGATCAATGATCCAGATAACCGATAATATCTGGCCAACAGGACATTTGGCCCCTGGCAGGGGTTCGTACTCTACAAGCTGTATCTTGACTGATTTTTTAAAACTTAGGCTCAACACTTTAGAGCTTATTAAACATATATTTTAAAGCTGAATTAAAAAAAAAAAAAATGTAATCTCCCCAAAAACAATGATTAAAGCGGCAGTATGTAGAATTGTGAGAAACAGCCACGTTCCTCAATTTCTACAGGTCTTATACAGGGCCAATTGGACCTCTGCACCAGGTCCAATTTCCTATCAGAAGACTTTGAATTATGGATTTTTGACTAAATTAACCCCCACCCCCCCCCCTTAAAAAAAGAAGAAAAAAAACTTACATACTGCAGCTTTAATAGGTGTTATGTTTTATGATTATGCTCTGGTCTGCTTGAGGTCAAAGTAAGCAGATTATGGGTATTTGAGTTTGGTATTCATGCTTTAGAAGTTTTACTGCACTCTTGGGAGAGGAAGCAGTTATAAAAAAAAAACTTTAAAAAGAAGACCTTTAACTTAGCCGCATGTCTTTGGAATCCATGGAGTGCTGTGGTGACGCTCAAACTGAGGATGTTTGCGTTCTAACGGACATTGAAAACCTTTATTTATCAGCTTGTAAAAGGGTAAATTAGCCAAACAACACTTCAGAATAAACCAGAGTCTTTGCTTAGCTGTGCAGCGTTTACTGCTCATGTAATTGTAGTCATTGCAACAATAACAAAGATTGCAGTTACTCCATTAATGCAGAGTGACAGGGGAAAATGAAAAAACTGGTATCTAGGGGTAGGCAATATGTTGTGATTCAAGATATATCGAGTTATATCGCCTATATCAAGATATTTCTATAGTTTTTCAACTCGTTTTTATCTATACAATCACAGTAAAAAAAACACATCATACAAGTATTTCATATTATTCATAGAGTGCAGTCAAACAATTTAAACTTATTTCTGAGATACATTTTTTTTTATCTTCTTTTGTATTAAAATACTTGTTTTAAGAGTCGCTGCTTTCGTTACGTCTCAAAATAGCATGAAAAGCACATTTAGATGGATTAATAAGTGCGTCCTAACCCAAACCTTCCCATAAACAAGCCACACTACAGAACTCACTCACACGTGCTGTCCCTTAGATGAGAAAAAGACTAACGTGGCACATATTGGGCAGTTGTTTGTTAATAAATATGCTTCAGTGGCATTTTTCACCATCAAATTTAACCCAGAATTGTCTTTCTGGTAAGACTTTATTTGAAATAAAAATATCGATATTAATATCATATGTCACGATTTTGAGAAAAAAATTGAGATTTGAGTTTTTGCTCATATCGCCCAGCTCTACTGGTAATATTGTGGAGGGCATGTGTTGGCACTGTTGTGGAAAGACGATGGCTCAGAGGTAGGGCTGGGCAATAAATCAAGATATATCAACTTTTCTATTTTGGCAATATAGAAAAGTACTCGTGGTGTGCCAAAAAATCAATACTACGATATATTTTGCGATATTTCGTCTTGCCGTACGTTATTGATATTTTAATTTTTTTTCTTTTTACACAAGTGTAGTAGTAGTTTACAAATATTAAATTGATATTAGTATTAGCACTGAAATGTACGTGCAGTCTGCAGTGCAGGTTTAAGGTGAATTTTACACATGGTGGTCAGTAGAAGTTCAAACGTGTGCCCAGGGTTTCATAAACCACCCAGTTGTTTATATTATAATGCACGGACTGAAATGTTTATTTTTCATATGCATTGAAATTTTCCAGTTTTCATAAAAACAAGTTCATTCTGCTTGTTTAGCAGCACTGATATTAGGGGTGTCCCAATCCATATTGGCCCGATATCAGCCAGAAAACAAATATCGTAATTCATCGGACTGCATCTAAAATTTCCAATATATATTATTTTATATTTATTCAACTGTAGAATACTGTAGATATTATGTTGAAGGTTAAAATGTATGTAACCAATTGGTTAATAATAAATGGGTCAGTTTTTCTCATACCTACTGTTGCTGACTATTGTTCTTTGTTAATATTTTGGTGAAGCATTATTTTGTATCAGTTTTCCTTTAAAGACTTAAACATAACACAACACTGGACTAGTTGTGGTCAGAAAAGCCACTGTGCAGCACTTTGTTTTTCTTGGCCGTCATTCATGTGAAATTGATTAACAATATTTTGTAATTCCTGTGAAATGCGGTCAATAAATTCTGAATTTCTTCAGTGACACAGATATCGTAACGTATCGTGGACGAAATTTCTTGCAATATATTGATTATCGCAGAATCGCTCTATCGCGATAATATTGTTATTGTGGTCAGGAATATCGTGATAGTATCGTATCGCGAGGTAACTGGTGATACACAGTCCTAAAAACTATAGAAAGTGATAAGTTAAACGTAGCCACAGCACTCCAGGATTCTTCCTTCTGCTAATGTGGGTTCGAATCCCACTCTTTTTTTTTTTTACATACATTTTTTTTTTCTTTCATTTTAACATATTTAACACGGAAAATTCCATCTTTACAAATACACATCTGACACAAACAAACATTTTAGGGTATTTCCTGGCTTAGAGATAGGGTTAGGGTTAAAATAAAAGGGTTAGCGTGGTAACTAAAAATAAATGAGCTAAAATATAACTGTGCACCTATCACGTGACCTAAACTGGCCAATGACTCTATGGCAGGTAAAAAGACTGAAAAAAGACTAAAAATATATATATATATTGATATAGGCAGTGCCAAAATAATAATATTGCCTATATTAATATATATATTTTAGAGCTCTTTTTGTATTAAAATAATTGTTTTTAGGAGTTGCTGCTTTTGTTACTTTTCAGAACAGCATGAAAAGCACATGCAGATGGTTTGACCCAGAGCTTTCCCATAAACAAGCCACACTATAGAACTCACTCACACGTGCTGTCCCTTAGAGGAGAAAAAGCCTAAAGTGGCACTGATTGTTAATAACTGTGGTCCATATCGCCCAGCCTGAGGCTCAGAGGTAGTGAGGATGAAGAGGGGAAAGTTAGTGTGAAGCCAACAGCAGACAGTCCACTGAAGTTATCCAGCATGCAACAGGCAGCAGCAGCACTAGGGCGGAGGTGGTGGAGGAGACGGAGATCTTACCAGATGAAGTCGGTGCAGTGGCTGCAGAAGGTCGGCTGCTTGAAGAAGCGCGCTATGAATTTGTGGTTCTTGATTTCGTGGACGTTCTTTTGCCTCAGCGCTCCTTTCCGAGCGAACCTATTCGCCACGTCCGCGGTGGACGACTCGTTTAAACTGGCATCAGCCATGTCCGCCCGCACTAATCAAATGTAGTCGTGCTTCCTCTGAGGTTGCTGGTTAGAATCCGCGTGGAAGTGCAGCCCGCAGTGTGGGTCGTCACCAGTGGAGACACTGTACTTACTGTCTCTCAGGGCTTTCCCTGCCTGCCCCGAACACTGGGCTGCTCCACTGACAGCTCCCAGCGGTGTCAGGCCACCCACAGGAACACCTGCTGCATCCCGTTCGCACCTTCACAATAAAAGCACCCCCATAATACTGTGCGCACTACCAGAGTTGTAAAGAGTACTACTATATCCTACTCAAGTACAAGCATTGTTACTTGATGGAAATTGTACTCAAGTACAAGTAAGTCATGCATAAATAAAATACTCAAGCACAAATAAAAAGTTGCTCAATTAAATAGTACTCAAAGTAAAACTTACTAGTTACATTCACCCCCCACATTTTATTGTTGGCAATAAATCTTGCCACGATTGCCTTGTATACAGTAAACATCTCATGAATGACCTTAAAAAAAGAGACAAAATCTTGCACGATTAGAACTTAGTTTATTTTCCACAAAAGCATCAGTATCAAATAAAAGGTTTGTCAAAATGTACAATTATTTTATTATATATATAAAAAATAAATTTGAAAAAGAAAAAAAAATGTAGTTACATTTTAGAACTCTAAAACAGAGAAAATAACCTCCATTCAATGCTGTTTTTAGTAATTGTTATTGGTCATTTCATTATTTGTAGTTTCACAATGTCCGTTGATCATTTTAAAACAAAAAAATTATAATTTACTCAGTTACGGTTGGGTGTAGAAATGTAAAGAATTATTTTACTTATTTTAAAACGTACTAAGTACAAGTAAAATGACTGAAATATAGAAAATAAACAAAAAAAAAAAAAATATATATAAATACAAATATAAGCAGCTCAATTACAGTAACGTGAGTACTCGTAATCCATTACTTTCACCTCTACCTTTGAATGTTGAAGACAAAACACAGAGACGAATTGTTAATAATTCAAAATACAAGTATGAATTCTGCACATCAAAACAGTTGGTTAAAGAGCGTAAACGTGAGGTTGATGCTTTTATTTTGGAGGTAAACTTCCTACCTTTGGTACCTTGTGACTTCGTGTAACTTTGCTACCGCTGAGCACCGTTTCCTCCTTTGCTCTACGGCTGATGTCACTCAATGGGATCCTTTAGAAGAGGGAGAGGCCACGGTCCTGGAGCTGCACTTTAGGGTTGGGGCGCCATCGTGTGGAGAAAAGCAGCAATGCACGAATACTCAATTATATGAACTGTAAAGTGTAGTTTGTGTTAAGTCATGAGTCGTATTGTCAGGGTGCAGGTTGTGAGAGAAGAAAAAAACAGAGGGGGCTATAATTTTGAGAAACATTTTTATACAGAAAAAGTACAACACAACAGTGAGACAACATTACAGGCCTGTACTACGAAGCTGGATATGTATCTCTCCGTTAGCGGGCTTCACCTAATCAAACATTCACTGTCAGCGAACCCCTGTACTACAAAGCAGGATTTAAACACTTTACTTAAGAGAAGCGATTTAAGCCTGGCTACGTGTGCGCTCCTGTGACAGGAGTAGAGATTGCAGCATCAGACTAATCACAAACAAGGCCTGCCTTGGCCTTGGGCCTGACTCCCAGTGGCCTATTCAACACATTTATATCATATATCACCATTTTGAACAAAAAATATCAAGATATGAGTTTTGGTTCATATCGCCCAGCCCTAATTAGCATAGCACTAGTTCAGCATTAATCTAGCATTAGCATTAGCCTAGCATTATGATTGTCCTAGTATTAACCTAGCTTTATCCTAGCTCAAACTTAGCATTAATATTAGATTAGCATTAACCTAGCATTAGCACTAGCCCAGCATCAGCCGAGCCATGAACATTAGGCACGAGGTTGGTGCCCCCTGCTGTACTCTTACTTCAACTCTTTTTGTAGGTTAAATGGTTAGCCCTTTAAAATAATTTTTGTTTCTGCAAAGGTTGATAGGCTGGGATTTTGTTTTCATTTCAGTGATTTGGCACAACCTGTGGGTCCCTACCTCGTACCTCCCCCGCATCTTTATTGTAAAGTGCTCCGCCTATAAATAAAAGGTCTTATTTGTTGTGGTCATTCAGTTATGTGTGTGTTTGTTTGTTTGTTTGTTTGTTTAGTTACCGTCTACCTTTTTGTCACGGTAACACCAAGCATTCAGGTTGATGCTAAACACAAGAACATAATGCGTCCACAAAATATTTTCCATCGTCCTTTTTAACTTAAATTGAAACTTCAAACCTAAAAGCTGATGCTTGGCAGAAGTGAATATTACGTTTAATTAAAGAATACAGACAAGCCTAGCGTCATTTAGAACTTATATTACTGGATATTAGCATGATTTATTTATTTATTTTCATTTTTATTTTTTAAAGAAATGGCGTCATATACTATAATTTTAGTTTTGTTAGTCATGCGAGTCAGCATAGTCGAGTCCTGTGTTATTCTAGGATCTATGAGGAGCCAAAGGAAGTGATTTCCAGTTCAAAATAGCCATAAGGAGACTTATTACTGGATGTTTTCCAATTTAGAACAATAATAATAACCATGCACACAAAGAAAACTGTAATGGCAGTAATTTATTACCACATATAACAGTGACACATTTTACAATCTCTCACGTCACTGAAGATACAATCATTGAAGTTTATTTAATAGTGGACTTCAATGACTTTGACTAGAGATTACATCGAAAGTCCTCAGTTACGTTGATTAATTTCTTCAGATCCAGACAAGTCGGTCGATATTTTCGGTCTAGACACTCTTCATCTGTCGGCCAGTACTCGATCCAGGTTCTTTCACCAAGAACGTACTGATATCTAAAGGAAACAAATTCAATATGTCAAAGGAGCAACTGTGATTAATAACAAAAATAGTATGTAATATACTATACTGTACATAACAGGTGCTCAGACAAGATTTTTAACCCTTTACCAGGAAAATAGCTTGCAAGTGTTTTCAGACATACTCTTTAGACCAGTGGCTCCTAAACTTTTCACAGTCTCGTATGTTTGGCTGAATTTCAGAGAGTCTTGAGTCTTAAATCTTTAAGTCTTGTTCTACATTTCGTTTTCATGTTTTTCAAAGCTGAAAATCCACTTTAACACAAGTACGTAGTGGCAAAGAGCATCAAACATGTTTGGCTAGTGCAAAGCAATGTAGCTCCTGCCATATTTGTGCTTTTTAGATTATTTTATGGCCAATGTGTAATTTTTGGCAATGCATGGAGGCTCCTGACTGCTGGTTTGTTTACAATTTTGACACACCGTATTTAATTTCTGTTCACGTACCCTCTATGACAATTTGCAGACCCTTGGGGTTACCCGTACCCCACTTTGAGAACCTAAGCTTTAGATATTATGATAAAAAAATCCATGATGTTTTTTTTTGAATAGCCAGGTTATATAGACTCTTTAGTACCATGCAGTAGATGGACCTCATTACCTTCAAATCACTACAATGTTTTCCTGTGAGTCAAAGAATATTCCTTAAAATCTTTCTTCTATTTTACAAATCCTTGAATGCATTTGAACCAAAACACATTTAAACATGTTATTTCCCTGTGAGGCATCCAGAACCCTCAGGTCATCAGGGACGGGTTTACTGTGTGTTCCCACATCCAGGATTACACACATTGAAGCAGCGTTCAGTTATTGCGCTAAACCGTCAACTCCTTTAAGGGGGACATTTCATGCTAAATCCACTTTTTTAGCCCTTAAATGCATTTTGTTGTATATTTAGATTGTTTAGAAGTACAGTCTCTTCAGGTGCTCCGTTGATATCTTTATATTCTGTTTTGGTCATATTTTTCAATCTGTTTCGATTTTTCTATTCTCTGTTACGTTTTATGAACTATTACATCACAGTATTTGCAGCGGAACTGCCAAATTAGGACATCGACTCCAGGCCCAACACTTCGAGCAATCCGCCATTTTTATTTCTCGCTGCGATTTTGTAGTCCAAGCTCAAGGATGACGAAGTTACGAGAGGATAAGTCAAAATGTTCGGTTGTTGGATGTAGTAACCCACACACTTCATTACACCGTCTCCCAGCATCAGAACCTTTTCAAAGTGCCTGGTTGAGTTTTATTTTTAACAGAAATGTAACCACATCTGTGGGTAAGGTCATTTTTGTGTGCACGAAGCACTTCAAGGATGACTGCTTCAGCAGCCTCCACCAGTATGAAGAAGGATTTACCTAAAGACTTTGTCTGATTGAGGGTTCAATTCCTTCTATCTTTGGAGACGACGAACAGAGCACTTCTGTAAGCTGTAAATAACGCTAAAAAGTGTGATGATAAGACGTCCCTGTCATTGTTTTGTTAGCATATGTTATTGCTGTGTGCTCGTTTTAGATCCTTGATGATTTGGCCGCCTGGTCCGACTCTGGCTCGAACATGTAAGGCTGGATGGACAAGTCTTCCGTTGTTGACATCTAACTAAAAAGCAAGGGACGTCTGTGGGGATGTGTGTGTGTGTGTGGAGCAAATATCTCCCCGACGCGGTGCGAGTTGGACCTGAAACTCGGTTTCAAATACCCCGAGTGTGTGTATCTGTTATTTTGTAATAATTTGGTAATTTCAAAATGTTTATTTTAATTTTATTTCACTTCTGGACGGCCCTGAAATGAAACCTATTCATCTTTTGACCTCAGAGTGTGAGGGGGCGCTAGCGCACCATCTATATCTATTTCACAGCACAGCTCACTTCCGGTGCGTGCATGAGCTCCCGTGGACTTCTCTTTTCTCTTTTGAGGAAAAATACTTTTTTTTACTGTTATTCATTTGGTGATGACATTTCGAAACGTTTATTTTCCTGTTAGACCGTTCGCTATTTAGACCGGACGGACCTCACCCGGAAGTTGTATAACGGACCACCATTTAGTCCGGTTACAGTCTGTGTCACGACACATGTCCGTAGCGTGGTAGTGAGCTCCCGTGGACTTCTCTTTTGAGGAAACATACTTTTTACTGTTCCTTATTTGGTGATAATGTTTCAAAACGTTTATTTTCATGTTAGTTTGATTATTCGCTATTTAGACCGGACAGACTTCACCCGGAAGTTATTGACGGCAATGGCTGCTGTGTTGAAAGCTGCACAATTTTTCGCGGCGCGTGTGTGTGAGAACCAACGGAGGAGATTAGAGTCCAGGTAGAGAGTCTCTCTCACACACACACACATCGATCAGGTGGGCTTCACTATCGATCACCGTCTACGTGATATGCGTGCAGGTATGTGAGTGTTGAGTGAATAACGGACCACCATTTAGTCCGGTTACAGTCTGTGTCTCGACATCCGTCCATAGGGTGGTAGTGACTGTAGTGTTACGCTCTGAGTCAGATCTTAGTGTTTACATGTTGCTACATAGTGAAGGTCACCTGATGATTACTGCAGCTTCTCTCACGACACACCTGCCACTACATCTAACTACTGAAAATAGAGAAGTTAGTGAAAGTCAGGCAGGTACACGTGGATGGACTGGTGCACATGAATTTAGAATGGACTCCCCCCCCACAACAAAAATATGAAAATGACTCAAAATACACAAAACTAAATATTTAAACAAACAAAAAAAAAACACACACACACAAAAGACAACAGAAATGCAAAAAACTACACCAAAAAAAAGATACAAAATGACTCCAGAATCGCACTACAAATGCAACAAAAAAACAATAATTATACAAAAAAAATGCACAAATTATGTAAAACAAAAAACTAAACAATATTTATACAGGTAGTACACAAAACAACAGAAATGCACAAAAATATACAAAAGGCTCCAAAAACACGAAATGACTCCAAAAAACATATATTACAGAAAAATACACCAGACAACAACAAAATATGAAAATGACTCAATATACACAAAACTAAATATTTATACAAAAAATACACTAAAATGACAACAAAAATGCACAAAAATACATAAAAAAAACAAAAAACACACAAAATGATTCCAGAATAACACTAGAATGGCAACAACAAACAATAATTAAAACAAAAAATATAAAAATGAGTAAAAAAAACCAACGCATGTCTCAGAAATAAACCAGGGAAATTGCACACGTTATTTTACTTTGCACCTGCAAATATACCCCTTAATAATGCTACAGAGTATGTTATTATTATGCCCGTAATTGACAACTCTCCTTAATCGCCCACTATATGAATGCATACTTCCGACGGGCACTGTACTAGTTTTGTAAATGACGTGTGAATAAAAAGTTTCTGCGCCGCTAGATAATCGTATCTCTTCTATCAAACTACAAAAATGGCCGAACAGGGTGGAGTTGAACCGAGTGCACCTCTGCAACCTGGAGAGGGGGCGGGGTATGAAGTGTGAATTTGATCATCTTAATACATGTTTAGCATTTTAAAATACTTTATTGTGTTTGTTTAATCAGCTAAATGCAAACTTACACTTGAGTGTCTTCAATTCTGGTGACATCTTTGTTCGAGCCCATGATCAGGTAGGTTTGGTTTTTTTGCAGATTTATTGCATTTCTGCAGCGTATGTAACTGATGAATAGACGCTGTTGATCGGCAGGATTGGGATCAATATTTCCTGTAAACCAAAAAAAAGATATACCACCAATAGTAGTTCTACAGTTCCACCAGCTGAAATCAAAGGTTGGTGCTATTTCATATCATCAGGTTTTGAATATAGAAATTAAAAAACCACACCCACCTCCTTTGATGACATCCATTATTCGCATTATGTTGATGTCTGTCATTTCCTTCTGATCAGTCTCTTCCAGTTTTACATTGTATGCTAAGAAACAAGATGTAGATTTCAGCTTTCACTCAAGTTCCCAAATTCCCAAATTTTTTTTTCTTACCAAACTCTATTACTGAAGTCTCACAAATTTTATCTTTGCGCTTTCTGTTGTCAATGTTTCCTTTCTTTTGCATACTGCAGTCCTCTGAGAGAAACAAACAAATACATTGTTTAGGCTCTTTTATATTTCAAAAAATACATAATAAATATATACTATATAGTACCCCAAAGTAAATTGGACTGTATGTTCTCCACATGTGTTACCAACATCTGTTTTGGCCCTGGTTTCACACCTTTGACAATAGCAGACATTTTTTTGGCACAAGGGCAATTCTATTTCCCCATATTATATATATTTACACATTTTTTTCCCTTGTTTGCTGCTGACAGGCTGGTCTTGTTGCTATTTTCTGTTACGGAACTATGAGATGCTCAATGTCATCCTCTTCTTCAAAGTCTTTTCTTCTGATCATCACATTCTAAAACCTCTTCCTCACCATCATTATTAAAAGCTTCACTCTCTCTCTCTCTCTCTCTCTCTCTCTCTCTCTCTCTCTCTCTCTCTCTCTCTCTCTCTCTCTCTCTCTCTCTCTCTCTCTCTCTCTCTCTCTCTCTCTCTCTCTCTCTCTCTCTCTCTCTCTCTCTCTCTCTCTCTCTCTCTCTCTCTCCATAAATTAAGTGCAACGCCCTTTAAGGAGAGAATATTTTGGCCATCTTGATTCACTGTGATAGCTTCATCTCCATCAAGAAGTGTATAATGTATATCTCTTTTGATATAAAAAAGTGATTATTCGAATACTGCAGTTTATTCCCACTTTGTCCCACACAATGTTATGGGCTTATACCGGGTCTTAGCTTTGTGATTTATCTTTTCCCACCCCTCCTAAACACTTGTTTACAGTCATTTCAGAGAGATAAATGTTTTTGCCTTATCCAGCTGACATTGATTTGTTTACCTTCAGCACATGTCTTTACTTTGCCTGAGTCGAGCAGCAGCAAATTTCCAGAATCTCTCATGGGATGGTAGAATTTCACACACTTTATTCCTGCAACAGAGTTCATATGAATTACAATAGATGCAAAACGTTCAGTGTAGTGGCTCTATAGTTAAAAGTGAAGCATTCTTCATTTTATTGCATTAGACTCAGTTTAGTTAAGGTTTGAGATTAGGCCTGGCTCTGGTAACCGTGCTAAAGGTTTAGATATTGATTGTGTGCCACTGTAAAGGATTGACTTTTTAATTAATGTCTGTGTTGTACTACTACACACTATAGCAAACCAATTACATAATATAACAATCAACTGAGACTCATTACGTTATATTACCATCATAGTTTATTATTTGTTGGTCTTGTCCAGTTTAAGGATTTTCACACAATTTTCACAGTTTCATCATTAATAAAATATGGGGGAATACCTATAAAACTAATATACAACCTATTTTCCGATTTCAAAAGAAAGCAATTAGAGTGATCAGCCATGCAGAATATCTTGCTCCAACAAATCCACTTTTTGTTAGATTAAATATCTTAAAATTGTATGATCTTGTCGATGTTTATACAACAGTTGTGATGTACAAGGCACACAACCTCATGCTTCCTTACTGTTTACAAGAGATGTTCCAAACAAGAGAATCTAGATACAATCTCAGAGGAACTGATACGCTACAAAAATCCATGGCGAGGACTAATACAATGAGGTGTATATCAGTCAAAGGAGTTGATTTATGGAATGGTTTACCTAATCAACTTAAAGGCTCCAAAACTATTCATGCATTTAAAAAAATCTGTAAGTCAAAAGTCATGTAAAAGTATAGTACACTCGAATGAAGATCATTAGAAAAGAAGTCAATCGCAGATGCACAACATAATTTTGATTCTTTGAGTTTAAGTTTTGATGATTATGTGTTACCATCATTGGTATCACAGTAACTGTATTATGTGAAGTCTTTGGTAATAGTGTCACAGTTGTAAATGGGGTTAGGCAGTATAAGTCTCTACTTCAGCCTAAACCCTTTCGGTCAGGAATCATTTAGCTCTTAAAATACTTAAAAATGTTTTGTTTTGTAATGTACAAGATCTCTGAAAACATGTGACATGTGTTCTAAATATTTATAATGACCGAAATAAACTACTACTAATAAAAAAAATAAAAATTAAAACTAATTTCTCCTATTTCTCCTGCTTGAGGCCCCATTAGTGCGTGAAGGATGTACAAATCGATGCTTTAAAAAAAGCTGTGGGTCTTTAAAAAAGACATCTTTAAAAAAAATGTATAAACGACCCATTCTTGACAAAAGGCCAAAGGGCTGGGTGTGTGCACACATCTACCTGTAAAAGCAAGGGACATCTGTGTGTGTATGCGTGAGTGTGTGTGGAGCGAATATCTCCCCGACGCGGTGCGAGTTGGACCTGAAACTCGGTTCCAAATACCCCGAGTGTGTGTATCTGTTATTTTGGAGTAATTTGGTCATTTCAAAATGTTTATTTTAATTTTATTTCACTTCTGGACGGCCCTGAAATTAAACCTATTCAACTTTTGACCACAGGGTGTGAGGGGGCGCAACACACACGCACACACACACACACACACACACACACACACACACACACACACACACACACACACACACACACACACACACACACTATTTATAATAAAAATATACTAAAGGAGTAAAATACAACTAAAAACTAAACAATATTTATACAAAAAGTACACAAAATAACAACAGGAATGCACAAAACTACACTAAAAAAAGATACAAAAACACACAAAAGGATTCCAGAATCACACTGCAATGGCAACAAAAAACAATAATTATACAAAAAATGCACAAAAAGACAACTGGAAGATACAAAAATACACATAATGACTCCAAAAACATACATTACAGAAAAATACATCAAACAAAAAAAATATAAAAACGAGTAACAAAAACAATAATCTTTTGACCTCAGGGTGTGAGGGAGCGCTAGCGCACTATCTGTATCTATTTCACTGCACAGCTCACTTCCGGTGTGTGCCAGAGCTTCTGTGTACTTCTCTTTTGAGGAAACATACTTTTAATTATTTGGTGATAACGTTTCAAAATGTTTATTTTCATGCTTGTTTGACAGTACGCTATTAAGACCGGACAGACCTCACCCGGAAGTTATTGACGGCAATGGCTGCTGTGTTGAAAGGTGCTCATTTCTTTTCTCAGCAGCGCGTGTGTGTGTGAGAACCAACGGAGGAGATTAGAGTCCAGGTAGAGTCTCTCACACACACACAGACACACACACACACACACACATTTATTTTTTTTATTTATTTATTCAGTTTATTTCCGACATGGTTACATTCACTTTTGTTTTTTTTTTTTTTTTTACATTTTTTGTACATGCCGAAAAGGGAGATGAGAGAAGCAGTTTGCTTATCTGGGTCCCGTCCCCTGTTTTACCATCGCAAATTTACATGGGTTTACATGTCTCTCTGGTCAAACATTCTTGAGTTGTTGAACAGTCCTTTCTTGTGTATTCTCATCTGTAGTCAGTGTTGTCTTGTTTTTATTCCTCTTCCTCTCTATCATTGTTCATGTTGGCCTTGTTCCCTGCCAGATGTTGTTAGCATTCCTCCAGTTCAAGAATAGTTCCTGTTTCGAAGTTGTTTGGAAGTTTTTTTTTTTTTTTTTTTTTCCCTTTTCATCCATAATGTCACCACTCCGGAATGTCTCTTTTGGACACACAAGTTTGCAGCTTGTTTTGTCTCTACATGAAGGTTAATTCAGCTGTTAGTTCTATTGGCAGTGTTGTATTTTCCACTGTTAGATTTAACTTGTATAAACACATTATTATATCTTAGTTCATAAGCAAGGTAGTAATTTCATTGTATTATATCTTAGTTCATAAACAAGGTAGTAATTTCATTGTATTATATCTTAGTTCATAAGCAAGGTAGTAATTTCATTGTATTATATCTTAGTTCATAAGCAAGGTAGTAATTTCATTGTATTATATCTTAGTTCATAAGCAAGGTAGTAATTTCATTGTACAGGAAAACGTGTTTCTAACTGCACATATGACAATAAACACTTTGAATTTAAATTTAATGTAATCCTTAATCACCCCACCACCTAGCAATTAAAATGAATAAATGACAGACCTTTTTTACTCTTGGTTTCCACATTTAATTCAGTCTCCTTAAAATAATCACAGTGAGTTTTGTTTCCAGTGTTTATATAGATCTGGGTCCATATCCATGATTACCATCGGTAATGTTGTTGTTTAGGTGGATCCTTCGTATTTTCCCAAGTCTTCCATCGTTTTGACGAGGATTGGTTTTCCGTCTTCTTCTCCCATTGGTGTGATGTAAATCCTGCAGTTCCTTGTCCAAGTCTTCACAATTTTTCCTCCTTTTTTTATTTGGCGTGCCTTCCATGCAATGCTTGCATTTTGTTTCGTCAGGTTTTCATTGATGTACACCTTCGTTCCCTTGAGTTTATTTCCTTGCTTCAGTAGTTGTCCTTTGAATTTCATATTCGTGAAGGTTATTTTTACAGCTCTGTCATCATTTTTCTTTGGCAGGAGATGGCAGGAGTTGATGTTGTCAGGGTTCAGGACAATGTCCTTCGACTCCAGGTAGTCAATGACCTGTTGTTCAATCGATTTTGTTTCTTCGTCACTCGCGTAGCTCCTGGGTTTTATCTTTAGCCCTGTGATGATGACATCTTCCTCTCTTTCCTTTTGTTCCAGCTGTTCAACCCTGGCGTTCAACAATTTTATCTCTTCAGCATTTCTTTCATTCTTTTCTTTCAGTACCTTTGCTTCGCTTTGTAGGTTTTCCAGTGCGTTTTCCAGCGTCTTTTCCAACGACTTTATCTCGGCAGATAGGTTTCGTAGACCCTCGCATATCATCTCCTTGACCTCTTCCAAACCCGAATTGGGTTCTGAAGGGCCTCCCTGCGGTTTTTTTCACCATTTTCCTTCAGTCTTGGGCCCAATTTTTCAGGCTGTTCAGCTGTAGCCAGCCGTAGCCAGCTGTAGCCAAGGTCGTGTTATCGGAGCGAATGAAAACACGTCTGCTCTCTCCAAAGACCAGAGACTTTCTCACATACAGACACACACACACACACACACACACACACACACACACACACACACACACACACACACACACACACATACACACACACACACACAAACACAAACACAACGATCAGGTGCACTTCACTATCGATCACCGTCTACGTGACATGCGTGCAGGTATGTGAGTGTATAACGGACCACCATTTAGTCCGGTTACAATCTGTGTCACAACACCTGTCCATAGGGTGGTAGTGACTGTAGTGTTACGCTCTGATGTTACGTAGACGGTGCTTCATAGTGAAGGTCACCTCATCATTGCAGCTTCACTCACGTCACACCTGCCACTACATCTAACTACTTAAAATAGATACGTTTAGTGAAAGTTAGGCAGGTACACGTGGATGGACTAGTACGCATGAATTTAGAATGGATTCACCCCCCCTCCCCCCAAACACACACACCAAACAACAAAATATGAAAATGACTCAAAATACACAAAACTAAATATTTATACAAAAAATACACAAAGGATAACAGAAATGCAAAAAACTAGACTAAAAAATATACAAAATGATTCCAGAATCACACTACAAATGCAACAAAACACAATAATTATACAAAAAATGCACAAATGACGTAAAACAAAAAACTAAACAATATTTATACAGGAAGTAAACAAAACAACAACAGAAATGCACACAAATATACAAAAGGCTCCAAAATCACACAGAATGGCTCCTAAAAACATATATTACAGATAAATACACCAAACAACAACAAAAATATGAAAATGACTCAATATACACAAAACTAAATATTTATACAAAAAATACACAAAATGACTCCAGAATCACACTACAATGGCAACAACAAACAATAATTAAAATAAAAAATGCCCAAAAAGACAACAGAAAGATACAAAAATACACATAATGACTCCAAAAAAACATACATTACAGAAAAATACACCAAACAAAAAAAATATAAAAATGAGTAAAAAAAAAAAACCAACACATTCATCATGCACATGTCTCATAGAATTAAACCAGGGAAATTGCACACGTTATTTTACTTTGCACTTGCAAATCTACCCCTTAATAATGCTACAGAGTATGTTATTATTATGCCCATAATTGACAACTCTCTTTAAGTGCCCACTATATGAATACATACTTCCGACGGGCACTGTACTAGTATGAATAATGTTGGGTTTTAACGGGTTCGGGCTTAGAAATAATTGGCTTCTTTCAGGTTCAAACTGGTTCAGGTTGAATTCTCTCAGTTCAAGTCTTGGTGGGTCTAACTTTTAAGACCAGATTACAGTTCTAGGCCCAATTAGTGTCTGTTAATGAAGAAGAAGACCATCTAAGCTGCATTTTAACAGATACAGGAATCGTAGTCTGAAAATATCATTGTCGCCCAGTGTGGCATGTAGTCATCTCATTAGATGGTAGAAATGTGCAGTCAGCTAATAGCATTGGTCAGTAGATGTTTTTGAGACTTACCGTTGTAGTACTCATAGACAGACACAACAGCTGGCTGTAGGAGGGCCGCTTTTATAGTCTTATGGATTCTAAAACTGATCTCATCTGCCAGAGTGTGAGAAACCTGGGGGAAGAACATGCATAGCAATGCTGTAAGTGACACAAACTAACAGAGGTAGAGGAAAAAAGCTGTGTATAACAAAGACTATGTTACCTTGTCTAGGTAGATGATAAGGGAACCTCTTTCTGACAAGAGTTTGTCCATCTTGTAATGTGCAATGGTTCGATCACGCCCTGAAGACAACTATACACACAAACACACAACTTATATATATATATATATATATACACACAGGTCCATAAGTTCATACCAATTCCAGGTCTTTGGTATCAACAGTGTAGCCTGTTAAGAGGCCAATGTCCAGGATTGTCATTTTTGAATCATGCGTCTTGTCAAGATACCTGCACAAGAAATTTATAAGAGGAAAAAATCCAACCCTTAAACTTTAAAATAAAAAGTTCTGATTGCATTAATAGAAACAGTGGGGGAGGAACTTACAAAACCTCTATTCTCAGCTTGTATACACTGTCGTCATTTTCAATTTCTGTGAGAAGAAAAAAAGCTTTTGGTGAGTATTAGAAAGTGATCGTCTAGTACAAAATAAAAATACAGACAAATACTAACAGACATGTCAATGAATACATCAGAAAAAGATCCAAAATACCTGGAATGAGCTCGATTGACATGTTAAACTTCCGACAGTCACTCTTCCTTTTACTGGGCTTAGCATAATACAATGAAACCATCTGTGAAACAAAGAGCAATTTGTTAATCCTAAAAGGCATATCCTACACCCATTTCAAATACAAACCACTCAAAATTCTGCTGATCTGAGCGATAAAGGCCACATTAGATGTGCCACGACAAAATGTGAGAACCTAACAAAACTTCTTGAGCAAACAGCTCTGAAACCATGACTGAGGCCCTGCATGTACACGACAACGTTGTGCTTCTGTTTGCGTTTTTGTTTCCAAAAAGTTCCGCATTCACACAACAACATTTTTAAAACAATCTCTGTTTCCATGAGACCGCTGAAAGCATAAAAAACAATGTAGTTTACATGCCTGGCAAATTGATGGCGGTATGATTTTGCAATGACCCAAAATAAGCAAAACAAGTAAGAGCGTTTATGTGCATCACTTTTACCCCTCTTTCCAGCCATTGTCCCTTATTAGTATTTTCCCGTAAATATCCCGTATTTTAATGTAATAACAATTAAAAGATAAAGAAAAACATTCCTCTGCCTCTTTAAACTGAATGCTAGCACTAGCCACTCAGGCCATTTCAGATGGCAGTTCTCGCGAGATTAGTCCCAACAGTCACAACAAACCCGGAAACAACTCAGGAGAGATGAATGAATGAAGAGGTTCTGGTGAAAAAAACAAAGAACTGGTGTAAATACGTTGTGAAATAGGACAGAGAGTTTACCTTCCTAAAGAGCAGCAGGACTGGACACAGTTAAAAATCCCCCAATCACAAGCGCCACAAATATACACTGCTTTCAAAAAGTGTTAAAGAATGTAAAATCTGCAACAAATCTAATAAGTCATTAGTAAATACCAGAGAACCACATAAGTGAGCATGAGAAATTATAAGAAAATATATAATGAAAATAAAATGTTAATGCCTAACTTAAAGACAAGCAACGTGAAATTAACAGTAAATATGCAACGTGTTGACTTGTATATGAACTATAAGTATATTAAATAAACAAATGTGCTTCATATACCCATTTATGTTTTCATTTAGGCTGTTTTATAATTTAGGAATTCAGGCTGGGTGATATATCGAGATGTATTGAGTTTTCTATTTTGGCGATATAGAAAACTATATTTTCCAATATATTGATATATATCGTATTTTGTAGTAAAATACTCAATTTAGGAGTCGCTGCTTTTACTTATCAGAACAACATGTAAAGCTCAGTTAAATGGATTACTGAGTGCGTCCTAACCCAGACCTTCCTCATAACAAGTCACACTACAGAACTCACTCACACATGCTGTCCCTTAGAGGTGAAAAATCTAAAAGTGACACATATTGTGCACCTATTTGTTAATAAATGTGCCTGTGTAGCATTTTGCATCAAGAAATTTAACCCAGAATTTTCTTTCTGCTCAGACTTCATTTGAAATAAATTTGTCAAGATTTATATCATATATCACCATTTTGAGAAAATATATTGAGATATGAGTTTTGGTCCATATCACCCAGCCCTAGTAGGAATGTTCACAGCATTTCAATGTTAATAAAGGTCGACCTACGAGATTCTAATCACCTAATTGGGTTTGGTAAGTGGTTGACAAGTGGCTATTTTAGATTTCCTGTACGCTTGTCTGAAAATATAAAAGATACTGGAGCTTAATTGAGGTGGACTAGACCGGACCTCCACCTCAGCTGATCGGGCTATAGATCAGGTCACCACCTCAGCTGACCAAACCACGTATTGGGTCACCAACTCAGCCGACAGCTTATAAGTCAGTACATGTTACTAAAACCCATAAAATAAATTCATAATCAAAATCCAGCTATTAAAACATTTTGATCCTTAAAATCATTTCAAACTTTAAATCAGACTAAGAGAATATGGGATCCTCGCTGTAGCAAAGGATTACTTGGAGGTCACTTAAATGTTTGGAGTCTGGCCTCCAAAAGGGAACAAATGGAATGCTTACAAATTAATTCTAATATTGATTTTACGGGTGTGACTGAAACATGGTTAACACCCTCATCTCCTGAAGCTGGCCGCATTCTTACATCTGAAATGGCCCAAGTCCAAAATTGCCTTTTACAATCATGTCTCCTACAGTATGTATGTCTGATGTTTTCCAAACAAAACGAAAAAAAAAATGCAAATTCACAAGTATTTTGCTGAGATGTGGAGCTCGAACTGGTACAAGAGTTGGAGTAGTTCTTGACTCTACTCTCACGTTCAAAAGTCACGTCAAGAAAATTTCTAAAACTATTAAATTCAGCCTTCCTAACTTCAGAGACATTCATTTATCAATGACATTTCAGGCAGCTAGGATGTTTCTGCATGCTATGATGTTCTCACGCATAGAATATTGTTTTACAAACTGGTCTCTTACAAATGAAACCACTTTTAGACAAATAGAATCTTTGTATAAAAAAGCTTTAACAATGTTTTGCCAGAAAACCTGTTTCGTGAGACGTACAATCTTCTGAACTTTTAAAATTTTAAATACCTTAAATTTGCTTGCACGGTTTAGAAAATACTCAATGGACTTGCACCACTGCCATTAAAGAAATTCATAAAACTGAAATCATCTTCTGGCAGAGCCACTCGGTCTACGGTTAGAGGAGACGGTGAAGTGACCTCCAGACGTACCACCTTTGGCCAGACTGTTCTTTCAATCAGAGGCTGTAACATTTGAAACAGCTTCCCTCTGACTATAAGAGAATGGCCCACGTTTAACACATTCAGGACTCAATTAAAAAACTGGTTAAAATAAAATCTCCTGGTGCATGAATGAAGTGTCAGGATCATCTAAACAGGTGTTGCTTTGTAAATAATAACTGTACATATTTATCCTCATAATGTCCTCTGTTTGAACTGTATGACCTGCCCTTGCACTAAAATCTCTTCTATTGTGCAACTCACAGAACAAATGTTCAGATGTTATCAATGTATGAATTGTATGAACAAATGCTATGCTATGTTATGTAAGTATGTAACCTCAACTTTTAAAACTTTGAATGTTTTTTAATTGTTGTTGGCATTTAACATCTTGCCCAGGGACAACAGTTGAAAACTAGCTTTGCAGCTAATACTGACACATTTACAAAAATGTTTATTAATGTGCACTGTCCCTGTCATAATACATTAAATAAATACTTAATTTCTATCTTTTTAACACGGACTCTTGTTGGACGCTACGCGTTGAAGGTGATGTGTTTCAATAAGTGCGAGATTAAGCACAAATGTTTGCAGTGGTGGTGAATGGAGGCTGTCTTCTGATACATTAATACATTATTTTAGAAAATGCATAAATGACTAGTTTTTGACTCGTGTTGTCGTGTGTGTCACATATGTAGGAAGCAGCTCTCTGAGCTGTGTGTGTTACAGCAGTAAAAAGCTACGTAGCGTCAAGCATCACATGAAGCTGCTTGTCATGTTTACAGTTTAATGCAGAACGAGTGACTATTAAATAAAGCTGAGTTATTAAAGAAACTCGTCTCCATGTGAAAAAAGTTCAGTTTTCAAGCACCAAAACGCCGTTGTCATGTAAATGAACTGCCAAAACGCAACAAAACTTTTGCTTTTTCACAAGAAAACGTGTAAACTCTGAAGCCTCTACCTCTAGTAGCACAATACCACACACGCACACACACAAACGCGCACGCACGCACGCACGCACGCACGCACACACACACACACACACACACTGTATTATAATGTATAAGATTTGTAAATAATGTCTATGGTCTATGGCATTTTTGCTGTTATTGTCTCTGTCTGTGTGTTGTATGTGGCAATTTTATTTTATTTTTTCAATTTAAGTGAACCCTAGATTAGCAGCAGAGTTGTACATCCTGTATGTTCAACATGAGTCAGCAGATGTTTGGGGTCACTGTCTGTGACGTCACGTGTTGACAATCTGCCCTCGCCAGCTCGCGTAATAGCTACAACAAAAGTTGGCAGAATCCTAGTTTGGATTTCTTTGAATATGTACAATGGACTGGCACCCTGTTCAGGGTGTACCCCCGCCTAGTACCCGATGACAGCTGGAGATAAGCACCAGCAGACCCCCGCAACCCTGAAAAGAAGCAAGCGAGTTGGAAAATGGACAGACAGACATACACACACACACACACACACACGTTGGCAGAGGTGTTTCTGATCAAGCAGTGTGTTTTTCTTTTACTGATGAAAGAATTCTGATTGTATTAGTAACAAGTAATAGAAATTACAAAAAAAAAAAAATTAAACACAGGAACTGTTTTCCTACTTTGACGTTTGCTTCTCCTGTCCCACTGGCTGTCACTGTAATATTATCAAATATGCTGTTAACCTGTTGGGATTTTAATACACATGCATTGATTAGTAGACGTAAAACAGAAAAAAAAGTTGCTGGCATGAGTGTCAGTATGTGTTCTCACTTTAGAAGTCCTTGTGGTGAAGTGGTTTTTCCTGTTAAAGTTGTATTTAATGGGAAGGGATTTTCCTTCTGAAAGAATCTCCACATTCAGATTGTACTCTGGTTCTTTGGCATTAGCCCAGTACTCTGCCACAGCCTGATACACCATGATTGTAGCCTGAAGAGAGAAAAGCAAGAAAGTGAGGGAAAATCTACAGGAGGTATAGTATGAAATTAAAATAAAATAATTGGATGTTTTTGTTACCTGGGTTGATCCATAGCCTCCTAACGCAGCCTGCTGTGTACTGAACCATCTTACAATTGGTCCAGCATCTTTAAAAGCCTTTATCAAACCAAAATAAAGTTTTTAAGTCTCTCACTCCATTAGGAAAAATCAAGATGAAGAAATGACGTTCTGTGTTAATCAAGAAGTTCACAAAGAATAATTCTCTAGTGTCAGCTGTTTGTACACTGTTATACAAGCTCACCTTGGCCCTGACCAGAGCAAGGAGAGCATATGCTGTAGCCTCCATTGTGTAAAGGGGTCCACGAGGTACAGGCCAGTGGGTTAACTCTGAAGGCACACAAAGGCTGTTTACCAAATATGTTATATTTGGTCAAATACTTAAAGCTTGGGTAGTAATTTGGGTTAGTGCTCCAACAAGTACGATAAATGCCTGTTTGTACAGATGATAAGTGGGTCAAACATGCATGGGTGGAATATGGACAGCTAATGTTTAGCCATCGTCATAACTCTTCTCATCTTCGGTTTATTCTGTAAAGCAGGGGTGTTAGACTCAGTTCACCTCAGGTGCCAAATATGGACCAGTTTTCTTTTAAACGGGCCAGACCCGAAAAATCTGAGCATTTTTTTCACAAGAAAACTTCAAATTCAACAATGTACCCTCGTTTTAACACCCTTGTGTCACTGAATGTAAATTCATCATTTACATTTTCAAAAGGTGTCAAACTTTTCATTTTACCTAATAAGTAGTGTTTTGCCCTGAGAGCCCTAATCACCTTGCCGTAATCACCCTAGAGATGGGCGATTATGGCAAAAATCTAAAACACCAAATCTACTGTAAAGCATGGGGGTGGTAACATCATACTTTGGGGCTGTTTCTCTGCAAAGGGACGACTGATTAGTGTAAAAGAAAGAATGAATGGGACCGTGTATCGTGAGATTTTGAGTGAAAACCTTCTATCAGCAAGGGCATTGAAGATGAAACGTGGCTGGGTCTTTCAGCACGACAATGATCCCAAACACACCGCCCGGACAATGAAGGAGTGGCTTCGTAAGAAGCATTTCAAGGTCCTTTGAGTGGCCTAGCCAGTCTCCAGATCTCAACTCCATAGAAGGAGGGAGTTTAAAGTCTGTGTTGCCAAGCGACAGCGCCAAAACATCACTGCTCTAGAGGAGATCTGCATGAAGGAATGGGCCAAAATACCAGGAACAGCGTGTGAAAACCTTATGAAGACTTACAGAAAATGTTCGTCCTCTGTCATTGCTAACAAAGGGTACATTAAAAAGTATTGAGATGAACTTTTGTTATTGACCAAATACTTATTTTCCACCATAATTTGCAAATAAATTCATTAAAAATCTTACAATGTAATTTCCTGGATTTTTTTTCTCATTTTGTCTCTCATAGTTGAGGTAAACCTATGATGAAAGTTACTAGCCTCTCATTTTTTTAAGTGGGAGTACTTGCACAATTGGTGTCTGACTAAATACTTTTTTGCCCCACTGTATATATATTGCTAAGATCATGGGTTGTGCATTTTCTGATCAGCAAAAGGATGAACTTGTTGCACTCGGATGTGCAGCCAGAGATCAAAAGTGGCTGATTGTTCCTTTAAATTACCATTTTCATCCACATTTGATGTTTTTCTTTCTATTGAACGTATAGAAATGGAGTAGAAATACATATCCAATTAGTGCAAGTACCATAAATACAGCTCGTCAAGAAAATAATTAAATCATTTGGAATTAAAGTGTTCTGCTTTGTGTTTACATGGAAATAGTAATTCCCAACTGAGGTTTCGGTTTTAGTTAATTCTCCTTTAGGTCTGGGGGTTGGGGAGGCTCACGCTGATTGGACAGGGGGAGAACGTGACGCATCACGTCTATCGGGAAAAACACACAACAAACCTTTTATTGCTGGCTGTAACACAGAAGATTGCACAAGAGAACTGTTTTCATCTGTATTTTGAATGTAGTTTTGAAGCAGCAGCTCAACAATAACACCTATTGTATTGTACCTATTGTGTGGTGACGACATAATCCAAGATGGCGGCGGCCCGGACTCCAGCCGAGACTATTTGATAAGCGCCTTAAAAGACATGGATATAATGAAAATGAAAAGAGTGGATGGATGGAGGCATAAATATGCAGACTTTCAAACAGACTTATTAAACACACACAGACGTTGGTAAACAGAACAGGCTTCACCGGACAGCTGGCACTAGGACCTGGAGGCGGAGTAAATGCGTCCCTGTTCTGCATTCACAGGCTGTAATACCACATTTTATCTGTTGTTAGAACTACTATATTTACAAGGGAGCAACTATTTATTCCTGGTGATTATTTTCCGGAGTTTTACTGGGCTTTTTACCGGTGATTAGTTCTTATCTCCCTTCCACTCCGTGGTCCAAACTGAAACCATGTGTTATTGTCGAGCTGCTGCTTCAAAACTACAATCAAAATAAAGGTGAAAACAGTTCTCATGTGGTCTTCTGTGTTATAGCCGACAATAAAAGGTTTGTTGTGTGTTTATCCTGATTGAGTGAAACGTCAAGTTCGCCCCCTGTCCAATCAGAGCCTTCCCAACCCCCAGACCTAAAGCGAAATTAACTAAAGCCGAATAAACCAGTTTTCTATATAACCCTCAGTTCGGGAATTACTATTTCTATGTAAATATGAAGCAGAACACGCAATAACTCATTCCGAATTAAAAAACATCATGTAACGTGGCCAATCAGGGTTGGTTGTTGCTTTCTATAGGTGTGCAGTCCTCGGATGCCATGGTGCATAATACCTTGTGAATCTTCCCAACCATAGAGTTACAGTTGTTCAGCAAGAATCATGGGGGTTTTTCTTATCAAGTCTCGGCTGTTATGAGCGAGGTTATGAAAATAATTTGACCATTTATAAAGAATAATAAATCAAGGGGTATAGCCTTGATTTAGGCCTAACAAGGTAACCAAACGATGAGAAACAAATTAAATGACAGATTATTGTTTTAGTGTATTTTACAGCTGATTTAAGACATGGTTAAGACATTTAGTAATTGAGAGCGTAATTGTAATTGACTTTCATGTGGAAAAAATAATCGTAATTTAATTGTTATTCAAAAAATGCTTGTCAGTGCAATCGTAATTGAATTGTAGTTGAACATGGATATTTGAAGACGTAATTGTAACTGAAAAATGTAATTGACCCCAACCCTGCCTGTCACACTGGATTGTGGAGGCCATCGCTTTGGCTTACAAGGGTTGGGGTCTGCGGCTGCCTGAGGGCCTGCACGCACACTCGACCCGAGGTCCTGCCACGTCCACGTCGGCAGCAAATATGTCCTCGCCCCTTACATTTGTCTGGTTTTACATGCTGGACTGTTCTTCTGTCCTGATGAATAGCAGACTCTGCCTTGTGAGCTGATTTATTCGCTCGATAAGCATGTCTACAATACGGGAGCTGCCATTTCCCATTGTGAGACATCTCACAAAATATTATGAAATAGAACTTTAGATTACTTTCGTAACCCCGGTTCTATGAGTGAGATGTCAGACCAGACAACCCTTCTTGCTCGAACGAGTGAGAAGAGGTGCTTATTTTTAATGAGGAACTGCACATCCGCCCTCCCTCTTATAGAGGGTGGGAATGTCCCTGGCAGGGCTTGGTGGATTGAAAAAAGTGCTTCTGAGGGCTACAGGGAATGTGTATCCCATAGTGTGACATCTCACTCATAATAATCAAGGACATTACAGGCATTAACACTGTGCATTTCTTTGACCCAAATCATCAGCGTGAAAGTGCAATGGAGATACCTGGTGAAATAAATCTAAAGAGAACCTCTCGGTTTAGTTTGTTATTATTGGCCAGAGCGTATGAAGCCAGTGCAACGGCGTAAGGGTTGGTAAGGCTTGGCAGGCGTTTCTCCAGGTAGGCCACTGATTTGTCAATACGTTCGGGAAGACTCTAGAAAAATAAAAAAACAAACAGATGGTAAACGCATGGGATCAGTGTGAACACAGAATGATTTATCCACTTTAACTGTTTCACCTTTCCCACCCACCTCCTTCTCAAGCCCTGAACAATGCTCTTAACACACTCCTTTGTTAAGACACAGGTTGAGCTGTGTCCTAAATCTGCAGATTTATCACTTCTACCCCATACATGTCAGTACCCAGTTTCATCTCTATTCTTTGTCATGATCTACCAACAGCTGAATTCTACTTATCAAGATCAGGTATGAATAAATGATTTTTTTTAATTTATTTTAGTTAATATTTTTCATTGATACAAAGTAAATACAAATTATACAGAAAAATAAAAGACCAAAAAAGGAAAAGGCAAGAAGTAAAAGCTTATTTTTAGCCTACCCACACTTGTTCTAAACACCTTTCATTAACTGTTGAACACCAGCATTCTTCACATACAGTATATACAGTATGTACATATATATATATATATATATATATATATATATACTTAAATTCATCACTAAGACCATTCGATAATGTCTTTTTCACATTTTGGATGTTCAAAATTATGAATACCTCAAAAAAATTCTCTTTTAATTTAAACAAGTCTGTAATACTATTTGGAACAATATTTATTTTTCTACTTCATACATTATCTGTAATATTTCAATATGTACAACATCCTGAAATTTTCATGTGTTTTTTTTAAGGTAGACCAGCAGCAATTAGTCTTTTTCAAAACAATTGAGTAGAACAGAGGGGTATTATTAAATAAGGAAAACTGTGTTTCCGATTCTTGAAAGGGAGGTACGTTCTACTATGAGTATGTCACCACAGTAACATTCTCTGTGAACTGAACATGCTCACTGGCAGGTTTTGTCTAAGAAACCCTGGGTTTCTACCTGGCTGTGCCCACCCGAACACCGCTTTTCAGGGAAAACTTTAATTTACCTTGACACTCTTCTCTGACCACACATTTGTAACATCACACACCGCAGACGTGTGTTCAAATCATTACAAATGTTGTGCTGCTTTATGTTTTTTTGCAAACAGTAATTTTCTTTACAACATTGGGGATGCTAAGCATTCAGGGAAAAGCACAGTATGCAGAGCAATCAGAAAGGTTGATCTGCCTTAAAACACCTACTGCCTTCTATTATAAAGTTCCCTGGATACAAACCTGTGGCAAATGTAAAGGGGGACATGTCAATTTAAAGGAATACACATCTAAGGCTCGACATTTACATTATGTCCTACTGAAATACAGCTGGATATATACTTACTGACTGTAGAGTGAGTGTTGCAATAGGAAAGGCACAATGGTAAGGAAGTGTGCTTGATAGCATAGGGTCAGGAGTACAATTCCAGCCAAGGTCATCGTTTTTATGATGTTTTCTTGGGATGTCTAGGGACGTCCAGACAACTTGATCAACGACATAACATTCAAAATCAATGTAAATGACGTGACGTCAAGCAACCGTCACTGTTTGGAGAGCTGAGGCTGCAGCCCTCTCACTGCAGCTGGAGGGCTGTACATTTCCCCAACTTACTGGGGAAAGTGGCATGCTCCTTGAATAAGCCTTTGAAATTTAAAGTATATTTTGAGTGAACTCATCCTTTTGTACCTCCGTAAGTTGATCATTTAAACTGTAAGTACAAGTGGAGCTATCTATGATAAGTGAGCAGCCCTCCCAGTGC
This sequence comes from Gouania willdenowi, assembly GCF_900634775.1. Classification (NCBI taxonomy): domain Eukaryota; kingdom Metazoa; phylum Chordata; class Actinopteri; order Blenniiformes; family Gobiesocidae; genus Gouania; species Gouania willdenowi. Next base: position 34,708,346 of record NC_041044.1, read on the forward strand.
TGCTGACTGCTCTGCAGACACATATAATTGCTCAGTCATCAATGGAGCGATGAAGCGATGAAGTGATGAAACGGCCAAAAAGCACGACAATGTTCATCACAGGCGATTGAAACGACTATAATTGTTAAAGTTGCGTTGGGTGTGAATGCACCTTTAGAATAGGCTCATATTACCCAAATACCTGCTTATTTCACCTTTCGGGGTGAAATAAATCACTATCGTCCAGCTTGTTGCTATGGTAGCTCGTGTTATCTGTGCTCCATTGGTGATGGCGCTCGTGCTCGTAAGTAGCCATAGGTTCACATACTCAGGGTTGATTAACCCACTTCATACAAGCTGTAATGGAACAGCATACTCCCATGTACTGTATGTTAACTCTGAGTTTATAGATAGACTCAGAGTTTGCTGAACCTCCTCTCTGAAATACCCCATGTCGTTACTTTGTTGTTGGTGTTGTTGTTGTTGAAACAGAAACCTTATATTATAACTTTGAACTAATTGATGTAACTTTCATGTCTTTGATGGAAACTTTGCACAGGGAATACCTTCAAGTGTAAGTATTTGTGCATGCAGGTGAGCTACTCACAGAAATAGACTGTGAGCATATTGTTTTCGATTCCTGCAAGGAAATGAGGGAGAAGGCTGTCATGGAGGCATCTGAGTCCAAGCCATGTATATCACCCTACAAATGTACACACAAATACACACAGGTCTCGACATCACTATTACTTTGACAGACATTATATTCAACAACGACTTACCAAAAGATACAAACAAAGTACGTACCACCATCTCTTTGTGGATTAGTTCCCCGATCTCTCTAAACGTGCCATCAGGAAGCTGTGACTGGAGAATCAGAAACTTGACACTGTCACAGATATTTTCTGGCTGAATTTTTACCAAATTATAGGCCATGGAAAAAACCTTCACAACATAAGCGGTCAACCTTAGAGAGGGAGAAAAGCAATATTTAATACCATTTGTGATTTTAAGTAAATGTAGAATCAGGACAGTATTTTTGGGAGACCTACCAGGAGCTTTTTTTTTTTGGTTGATTTTTCCACATACTAAATGAACCATCATTATTGCGATATTTCAATTGGCTAGTGTACCCTAAATAAAACCACAAACAAACAAGAACTCACAAAATAGCAGCCAGCTTTTATAATATTCTACTTTCTACCAATTATTACAAAGTAAAGTCACTCCTTAACTCACTCAGTGCCATTGACAATGTCGGGGCAAAAATTGTTAGTTATGTTTATTAACATATTTACTCATAGACCTTATTCTTTTTAAGGCTTTAAGTTGAGACTTTTAATTTCTGCTGTCTCACGTTTTCTGCTCTCTTCTCGAGGTCAGCTTCCCAAAACACATCTTATCCCTCAGACACAGAGGCATCACACAGTCACATGCCTACACACACTCACATAGTCACACATACACATCCAATACACATCCATTCATACACACAAACACCATACACGCACACACCTCCAACACTCACGACAATCAGGAGATACCAGAGAACTGGTTGTTTTGACCCAAAGAAGAAACTGTCTCTTTTCACCCTCTTCTATCACCTCCACCCTGTCCTCTTTATCTCCTGGGGGGAGGAGGGAGGGGGACTGAGGGGGAATATACGTGATGAGTTAGAACTGTGCCACTCGATCATCGGACGTCCGCCCGGGCGGTCACTAATTTTGTCCATCTTTGTACTCTTATTTACTTAGTTTTATAATAAACCTTTTTTATAAAATCATCAATGCCTCGCCTGGACTCCATCACTCAACCAGAGCAATAAATCATGTCTCCAAATGAGGTCAACCGCAAATTTGCCGTGACAACAAGATAACTCGTCATTTCAAATCCAAACGCTCAGTGCCACTGACGAGATAACTCGTCATTTGCGTTTTTTCACGGGGATTACTAGAAAACACCCTGGCGGAGGTCCCTCATCAATATCTAAGATGTGGGGTGTTGAGGATGGCAGCAGTACACCTTTAGATGATAGATTAGCCACTGATGCTACCCAGCAAAGGAGGAAGAAGCAGGAAAGAGTGGGATTATGGCGCTACAGAGTGATATTGTGAAGTATCCAGCAGCTCACAGCACCACATACTAACACAGAACATATATGGACATGCGTAGATTATTGATTATGTTGTAATGGTGAGATAAAACCATCAACTAACAGGGCCAAACGGGTCATCGCTGCGTGTCGGGAGGAGGGGAGGGGGGGGGTACAAAATACCCCCAGCCCGTGAGCCAGATAGCAAAATAATAGGTGACACTTAAGAGGTAGCAGCGCACCTTTGAATGAGAGATCACCCATGCTCAGCAGAGCTAAGAGGGAGAGGAGGAAAGGCATTTATGAGACAGAAAATGGCGCTACTTACAGGAGTTGATGTTCACAGCAGAGCACACTCGACCAGAGCATGTGTGGAACTCATGGATAGTGTGGCGATGGTGAGATAAAACAATAAAAAAAACAGGGAAAGCAGTGACACTCTGCATGTCCGGGAGGAAGAGGAAATTGTGTGTGTGTAGACTGATAGGAGAGAAACTTGAAGAAACACCAAAATACAGTAAAAACTCTGACCCAGATAACAAAATAATAATAGTTTTACCATCAACACTCCGTCTCAGTGTTTTGGTTTTTTATATATATATAAGGAAACAATGTTCAGAAGTTAGAGTTGTCACTAGGGATGTAACGATTCACTCAACTCCCGATACGATTCGATTAACGATACTGGGTTCACGATACGATTCTCTCACGATCTTTTCATTTACAAAATGGGACTGTAGACAAATTTTTTTTTTTTGGGAAAAAAACTAGAAAATACTGTATTATTTTCCTTTTATTTTTCATTGTCAAAAGAATTCCTTGATAAACTATTCAAAACAATGCAATTTAACTAAAAATAAATCTTGAATTAAATAAATAAAGGAATAATACAAATGAAAATGAAGCCTATTAATTTAAATTCTGGTTCTATAATAAACAATGCAAAACTGCATAATAGTTCTTTTTCTTTTAAAAGTGCAACTGAAAATGTATTTTGTGCCTTAACAATTGGACTTTAAAAAAAAAAAAAAAAACGTCATTGCACTGATTTACGTCATATTTGTTTAGACCAGCAGAGGGCACTGGTAACACAGTGGTCGGTTGGCATGCAGATATCTTACAGTGAAGAAGAGAAGCTATGCTAGCAGACAGAGCTAATAGAAAAACGTGACTTTTACAGATTTTCAAGTAATATTACAGATATTCTTTCGGTGCTAAAGGGGTAAGGAATCATTTATTAACATATTTAAGAGTAGAAGGCGGCCAGAAAGAAAGTATTAGCAGACTCCGCCCGCCGCCAACACTTCCGGATAGCGATTCAATTGTCAGAAAATTGATATCAACCGTGATACCTATGAATCGATTTTTAACTGCCTTACGATTAATCGTTACATCCCTAGTTGTCACTAAAACAAAAAAAAAACAAAAAAATAGCTTTAACACTAGAAGTCACATTGAGGGGTCATTTGATCTTTATACCTATTGAGAGTGAGGAGTCACGTGGTGAGTTGGGTTGTTTTGGGGGGGTCTGAGCCCGTCAGCCATGATGGTGGTAGACGCCCCCAGAATTTCACGCATTCGCCAGAGCTTTACTTTTTGCAAGGAAAAAGAAGAAAAGCAATGCAAAAAGAGAAGGCAAAAGAAAAGGGACCTTACAGGGACAAACTGATACCAAGTGCAAAAAAGAGGTATTTGGAGAAGCTAGTGGACATTTGCAACATCGACCCATACGAGCTATCTGCAGCGGAATGGCACAGAGACCTGGACCTTTTACCTCCGTGCACATACATGGACATCGTAAATTACCTGGTTTTTGGTGTAAGTTACTACACAATGCAGGAGTTCAAAAGCCACAAGTCTCTGGAAAGTTACGAGACTTTCTGCTGCGGCTGGGTCCAGGACTTGGTCATCTACAAGCCTCCAGCTGGTGAAAACAGCGTTGTACTGGCAAAAGTAAGTTTCTTCACACATGTTTTTTAGTGTGTCAAAGACAAAGGCACTAAAGCGTCCACAATCACATAAGGTAACCTACACTTCCTAGCTTTAAGAGACAACTACATAAAGACATTTTAAGAGAACGTTCCAGAGTGAAAATGCAGAGAACACACTCTCATCCACGGGGGTGTGCGATCGAAAGTAAGGTCCTTTCTTCTAATTGCAGCCAACCAAGCAATCTGACGTCTCCTCGTCAGGTCAGACACTTGCTCTCCTAGATGCTGTGTCCATTTCGGTAACCTAAAAAACTGTATCCAGTTGTTCCTCCGTCTTCCATGGCTATCGTGGGAGGTATTGGAGCAGTTCTTAACGCAGCAGTGACTTCCTGGCATGGTCAAACAGTGCGGAATAGCAAGTACCTCCGCTACTACCGCGTTAAAAACACATGTAAACAATCTGTTTTGCCGCGGGACTTATGCCAACATGGCAGTGGGGAGGATCGGGGGGAGGGGCTCGAGGCCGTGACGACAACTCTTCATTCTCAATAAAGCCCACAGAAGGGTCATTTGACCTGAAGGTTTTTACCTAACACCTTCTCCTAAACTGCAAACAGACGCTTTTGTTATGTAAACAAGGCACCACAGGAGGGGTGTCTGTGTGTGTGTGTGTGTGTGTGTGTGTGTGAGAGATTTCAGCACTCACTCCCTCACTCAGCATTGGTCAGAACATGCCTGGCACTGCCATGGTATGTTCTTTCTACATTTGCCACATGTGTATTTGTAGCAGTCAACACATGGTTGACCTGACACTTAGCCCTTTTCCCAAGATCAGGTGTGGGAGGTTGTTGACGAAGAAGTTGCTCCTTGCATGCCGTCTTCGCACCCACATGAGAGTTATGCAACTCTGTTGCAAGCTCCAACACGAAGTCTATCCATCTCTCCTTCCTCCCGGTGCATGTTTGATATAGCACATATGTGTTCAGTGCTGCCATGTCAATCATGTTGTAGAACACTGCGACTGGCCATCGCCGTGTTCCTGTGCACACACTGTACTCCCGTACCATCTGGTCCATCACATCTACGCCGCACTTTGTGGTGTTGTATTGGGTGATGGTGTTTGGCTTCCTTTTGGTGGTATCCTCAATCTCAACCATGCTGTGCATGCTGCTGAAAACGTAGACGGTCTTCTTCCATTTGGGCGCATACACTGTCAGCATGGCACCAGTGGTTGAAAACACCTAATAAATAAGATAAATTGTTATTTTCACAGCACACACAATGACACACAGGTGTTGATGAAAAAAAGACCTGCAACATACCTGAGTGGTGAATTGAATGCGGTCCGTTTGTCTAGTTGACAGAGGAATTTCCCTGTGAATCTTGTTAACTGTGCCAAGGATGGTGGTTTTCAGGCTAAGCAGTCATTGTGCAAGTGAGAGCGATGTGAAGAAATTGTTGGTGGTGACAGTTTGGCCCTTGTTCATGAATGGTTCCATCAGCCTCATCACCACACTCTCTGACAGTCTCTCCCCACTAGGACGACTGGGGTCCTTGCCAAGATATGGGAGGATATTGCAGATGTACTTGGATTTCAAATCGCAAGCCACCCAAAATTTGATCCAAAATTTGTCAGGTTTTGTTGCAATGTACTGCAGGAAACAGCAGCGAGTCTTTGACGGGAAAAGCTGTTCATCAATAGTGATGTGTCGACCAGGGTTGTAGGATGTGATGTAGTTGGTGACAAACAATCCCCACACATCGGAAATTGCAGCAAACTTATCGGTCACCACTGCTCTCTGCGCGTGAATATGTCATCAAAGCGTAGGTGCCGCATGATGTCTTGAAAGCGGTTTATAGAAAAGCTATAAAAACTTGTAAAGTGTTTTTGAAATGTGCTTATAAATAACATGTATTGTTACTATTGATAGTTAAGCTAGATTTTCTAGTGTGAAAAGCACAGTATGAGTTCTCACACCATTCTCTAACCAGGGCCATAATTATTTTTATTAAGATATTATTTTACAAATTTGAAGGAAGTACACAAGATGGACAGGCCGATAAGTGAAATAGCACTGTTTAGCTGATTGATTTTTTAGCTTGTGTGCAGCATTAGCTTTAGCAGCTAACTCATCACTTCTACTTTGGAGACCAAATGCTGAAGTACTGAACCAGAGCGAGAGTGTGAAAAGACTTGTAAGGTGTGAAAAATTCCTTTCCTCCCCTGCTGAGTCCTCCAACAATGTCACATTGCTTCATTTACAAATGAAAGGATGCTGATTGTTGGTGTCAGTTTGAGCTGAGGGTCTTTTGACCCATTGCTAGGACTTATAGGAGGTCTGAAAAATCCTGGGACTTCTAGTATTAAAGTCACTCACAGGGTTTTTTTTTTTTTTAAAAAGGCTTTTTTCTCAGCTTTTTGCTCTGAAACTGAAGATTTGTGTAAAACTTGCTCTATTCAACGGCTGATTACAAAAGAATGAGCCAGAAACAATTTTTTTTTTTTGATGAAAGTAGAGGTGTCAATCTTTCAGAAACTGGTGTCAGATTTCAGATAGTCATAGTAGAAAATATTCTGTGGGTCTCAGTCAAAATGCTCAAAAACGGCTGGCACTGAGGGGAGTAAAAAATCTGAAATTGGCTGGCACTGAATGAGTTAAGGGTTAATTCACCTGTTCTTTGGGTTACATGACATTTATGGTGATCTGTGTATTGTGTGTCCTAGTATTTCTGTTATCTACTCAGCTGTGTTAGCCTACCAGTTGTTATATGTTGTAGGGCTTCCTCGCGTCTCTCAAGGCCCACAGCTTCCCACTGGTTGGTGGTATCCAAGTACATGGTAGCAATGACAGGCAGAGTCATGCCGATCATGTTCTGCTCTCCGCAACCTGTTGGCTGTGTGATCAGGGTTCCCATTGATTTTCCACTGATGGCGTTTTCCACCATTTCTGAACCATCTTCTGTCCCTGCACATAGACACCAAGTTACACATGAGCCAAAGACACAGTGTAAATGTGCTGATCCATTGATAATATAATGAATATCTCTCACCTGTCACTGAAATCAGTACATTATGAGGTGAAAATTGAACCAAGTCTGTTTTTGGTATTTGACTGTTGAAAACAACAGTTTGTATGCCACCTGATGCAAAGAAGAGAAACCCAGATTAAGTTGGAGAACATGTTATTTGCCAAATTAAAATAACATCACTATTTGTTATTTTTTTAGCTTTTAAACTCACCTTGTCCTTTATTCACAGGATCCAGAGATATGATTTTTGGGTCACTAATAAATACACCTTCAGACTAGAAAACACAAGATAGCTAACTTACTTTCAGTTGCCTGGGACTGTTTTTCTCAAGCTACTTAAAGAGTAACTAAACCCCTGCTTTCACCTGGCCTACCACTAGGAGGGAAATTCAAAAAATGCCTTTATTATGAGCGGGGCTCCTGGAGCGGTTTAGATACGCCCTGTCTATACTATAAAATCTCCAATGAACAATCTATGCTATGTTAACTAGCTACTCATTACTCAATATACCTCTCTATTCAATCAATCAATCAATCAATCAATCTTTATTTGTATAGCGCCAAATCATAACCAATGGTATCTCAAGACACTTTACAGTAGAGCAGTCTTAAGGACGGACTCTTCATTTTATGGATACACACATATGCATATATACGTATATACACATACATATGTATCCCACACCCAACATGAATTCATCATGGCGGCAAGGAAAACCTTCTGTTAAGCAGCAGGAACCTTGTGTGAATCCCATTCCTATGATGAACAGCCATCCACGTTATGCTGTGTTGGGTGTGTGCAGAGGAAAGGGTGGAGACAGAGCCGCTGAGACTCTGTAACTCCACACTGAGGATCCCACGGACCTGCAAGACAAAAGCCAGAAGGAGTACAGGAGCAAACACACAAGGGAAGAAGCAGACATAGAGGGAGTGTTTGAGAGAGGAATGGGACCCTCTCCGGTCCCTCTCTAACCTAAATGACCTCTCTCTTAACGCCCTCTCCAACCTCTCTCCAACCGAGCATGCCAGACCCCCCCCCAGCAGTCTATGCCTATTGCATCCTATTCACTCTTCTCTCAATCCAACCTACTCACCACATATTCTAGAGCCCACAGGGGCTAGTTTTTATAAAAAGGGCGGAGCTAACAGTGCTTGTTTGTGAGCAAGATGGCCCCAAAACATCACATGATCTTGTTCTCAGCCAATAGCAAAAATCAATTGTAATAGCTAGGTTTCAATCCATAGAGGGCAGTCACTCTGACCTTGGAACAGGATCAATCAAAAGCACGACTTCATATACAAATACATTTGTATTCAGCAGAAACAAAAGTTTGGGGGTTTAGTTACTTTTTAAACAAAATCTTTTTAACTTTTGTTAAAAAAAAAGAATTTGACAATTTTGAACAACTATTCCAAACTCCTTTCAACACAATGTTATATTTCTATGTGTCAGAAAAGAAGAATTTTACCTACCACCACCCGCAGTACTTTTTTGACACCGTCACTAATCGAGTGTTCACTGACAGCTGCCTTGACCACAATGTCTAATTCTCCTATCTCCATTGGAATGATGACAAAAGGCACAGATACTGAGGTCCGTGCCCCGATTTCGATTTCTTCATCGTGTTTTCCACGTTTGGAGGCTAAACTGCACACTTTTGGATTCTCTACCAGTTCTACTTTCACCTGAAGTTAAAAAAAAAAAAAAAAAATGTTGATCAAGTTCAGATGTAAAAATCTAAAATAAAAAATTAAATAGTGATTGCAAAATAAAACTCTCAGCTAACTTAAACAATTTAAAAAGTCAGATACACTCAGTAAGTTGAAAAAAAAAATAAACACTGTTTTTAGGAAAAAAAATAAAACTGTCCTACCAAGACTGGATCTCGAGCATAGTTGTGAATGATTGCCCTAATTTCGAGTTGCTCGTAACGGACAGCAGAATACGGCAGCTTGAGGTCAATGAAGAATTCCTTGCGAGCGATCACCTCTAATGACTGGCTGACACAAATTCCTTTATGGTAAGGAAAGTATAAAACATACAATGAACATTCGAACAACTCGAGGTATAACAGAAAATGAACACGCACAACATTAATAATAATTATAATCGCAACAAAAATTAACGTTTACCATGCACCCTGTTTAGGTTCATCTCTTTTTCTCATTCTGGGTAAAAGCTTGTTGGCAAATCTGGTATATCATAGTAAGAAATTTGTGAATTAGTGCAAAAAAAAAGCAAAAAATGATATATTGAAATACAAACCAGTGAGGAAACGATGCATCACAGATTTTACCTGACTCACATCAGACCAAATGGAAACAAAGGCAGAAAGACTAAAACTATGACTAAAGCTAAAGCTAAAAAATTAATCATGATCACAGGATGTGATGAAACTGTCCGTTGTGCCAATAGATTGTATATGCTCATGAGGGCCTCCTTGATGTAAGAGTGTTTGGAATGCTCCTGGCAGTTCTTCCTTGTCGTTCCTTGGTGATAAAAGTGTCATAGGAGATGCAGATGTTGACAAATGTAAATTTGGGACACATAGTAGTGTGCCTTTGAGTCATTGGGTGATTCTTTTAAACACTAGACACCCTCATCAACGGGGGGCAGCTACAGGGTGATAAAGCCTGATCTTGTGTCCCATTTGGGGGTTCTGTCCTCGGTTATTGAGTGGGGAAGGAGGTGCAGTGTTAGTGAATGTGTCCTTTCGCTGTTGTTGGGTCCTTCCACTTCAGCCATATCCACTGGCTACTTGTTTCGGCTGCTTCAGACACAGATCTTATGGTCTGTGGCATAACCTGTCCATGGCGGAAGTAGCAGCAAGACCTCTACATCCCACTTAAACTGGACAGACATCTGCTTTCCATCTCCCATCACTCCTATGCCTCTTCAGCAGAGTCCTCCCATGGTACTGTGAGTTCCATGATATACACAGACTTTAGTGAAGAGCACCAGATGACCATGTCTAGTAGCTGCAATGTCAGGGGGAAAGACTAACAGTTGGCCAATGTTCACAAGAATCTTCCGATCACCTGTCATGGCTAGCTGTTTCTGGCTTGGTGGCAAGATGTTTGGGCTTTTACTGTCCCTGCCTGTTGTACCCATCTTGATCCCAAGTGCTGCCGTCATGTTCCTGAGGACCTGGCTGTGCTGCATCTCTGTGAATTCCTTTATTTAATTGGGGACCAATCCAAGCTGTACCCCTCCTCACACCCTGAATGTGTGTACACTTGTATATGGTAGACAACGGTTTCATCACATGTATTTATGTATGCAAGCATAAAAGTACATCCTTACCATTGGTGCTTGACAGACTAATGCCTGTTAACACCCAGGTTGTGATTGAATCTTGCAAATAGAATTGTCTTGTGAAGGATGTGGTTTGACTGAAACACAGTACAGTATTACTCAATACACAAATGGTTAATGGAAGATTTAGAATACAAGTTTAACAATAATTAGTGGAGTTTAGTTGAACTCACCAATGTGGAGTTTGTGAAGGGCAAGCAGGAAGTGAGTAGTCATTCCAAAGCCAACTTTCTTCAAAGTTGCTGCGAACGTCAATACGCCTGCTGTCCATGTATTTTCCTTTTGTCTCAGCTAAAGAAAAAAACATTGTTTAAATAATTTATTAACAATGAGTGTGATCATGCTAGTTTTGATATTTTTTTGTTGCTGCTTCTTACTGCGAGCCAGTTTGAAGCTATTCTGCTTTTCAGCATCCAACATGGCACGCATCTGCTCACAGCAATCCAGAAACGCATCAACACAGGCTTTACCATCCACAATGTACTTGCTGCGTCTATTGCAGTTGTATGAAAGAGGAGTTTCTCTCATTCCGTCCAGGCAGCAGTCAGTTTGTAGTGCACTATTTTCATATTTATTGACTGGAAATAAAGTAAAAAAAAAAAAAACAGATGTAAAAAAAAAAAAGACAATGATGAGAAGAATACAGTGTCAAAGATTCATAATAAAAAGGTTTGAGGAAATTACCCAGACTGGTTGTGACTTCCATAATGGTAACAGCTCGTTTACTTCTAGGTTTCTCAGAGTCTGCACATTTCAGCTCTGAAGAAAATAAAAAACAAACAAGAAAAATCCTGAGTAAAATACTGGGAACTGGAAACAAATTTTAAGTTCAAAATTATGTTTTTTTTTATTTTTTATTTTGTTGGGTTTTTTTTTTTAGAAATTGGGCTTGCATTACTTTTCCTAATGCATCAACATCCTGTCGGGTTCGGGCAAAGATCTTCAGATTTACTCCACATACCCCACAAGCCGGTAGATACTACCCTGGACCATCAAAGGGAGTTTTCCACACCCAGAACTATTCCAGAAAATTTTAATGTTTTCAGTGAACCATTAAGTTAGTTTGCCTCTATAGAGGACTGACTGCCATAATTAAAAATAAATGGATAAAAAAATAAATACATACAGATATAGGCCACGAATTAAAAACTTGAATAAATAATTCACTCAATTCCTGAATATATATCCATAAATAAATAAATCACACAATTCATAAATATGTATTGTGTCATAGATACTACTTATGCTCACCGATTAACCAATAGGTGAAAAGTGTGGACAGCCCCGCCCCCTCACCTGTGTAACATTTAATTGTGTGTGCTGATGTGCATTTATAAAAAAAAAAATTAAAAATTAAAACAATAAATATATAACATGTATGGCATATATTTAGGTATTATTTGATTTATTTATGGCATATATATTTAGGTATTGAGTGGTTTATTTATTTATTTGTCACATATATCTGGAGGTAGTTTTTTTTTTGCTCATTTTTTCATTTTATTTTTTTAATTATGACAGAGCTGGTCCTCCATATGCATCTACTTTGGTGTTATTTCATGAAACAGAAATACTAGACAGTAGGGTATGTAATTTACCTTGTCTGTAAGGAGTCCCAGGTACAGAGCTGGTCTCAAACACCAATCCAGCATCATAAAAGACCCCCATGCTGTCCTTCCCTCCACCTGGAGTGCAGCCTGTGTCGTACTTTTCTACTTCATCCCAAACCTAAAAATCAGTCAAAATAAGACTTTTATTTATTTGTTCCTGAATAAAATTGGCATTAAAAAAAGATAAATATATCATTATATAAGTGGGCCAATGCTATTTTCAAATGTTCCTAAAGTGAACTTTATTAGATGTTTAAAAATATTTGATGCCATTCTCTCTACGCTTCTGAAAATTGTCCGATTTGATACTTGGAATTGGTTGCTGGAATGTTTGTTGGTTTAAAAAAGCTGTAGGGTTGCAATTACTTTTTTCTGTGTGAGGCGAAATTTATTGTTGAGGACGTAGACGCCTTTGTCAACTGCCACTAATCCCACTTTGGCTCCTGGATCTCCTGTGACTTTCATTTCAAAGGGCTTGCCAGGCAGGAAGAATGGAGGAGGATCCACTACTTCGAGTGTCAGCTAAACATAAACAAAATAACTGTTATCATATCATCAATCTGTACAGTAACATGAACTTCAAACTCTTACTAATTACTGGCTCTTAAACACCTTAGCAATCCCATGTCAACTCTCCTACTTTTCTTACCGAGCCCATACAGGAGTCTTTGACATTCACCCACACAGAGTCTGACACTACTTCAGTGTCATCTAGATGATAGTAGGCAACGATGCGGAATGATGGCAACATTTCTTTGGTTACGCGGATGTTAACGGGTATAAGGACTTGACCTTGTAGCTTCTCCCTTCCAGATTTCACCAGCTGACCTTTGCTTAGGATCTAGGGACAAAATTTAACACTTCAGCATCGGAATCGACAAGCACCTGTTTCATCATTACAGAAAATCCAAGGCTACCCTCTCCACACTAACGTCTCACCAGGTATGTAATGTCCAGATCGAGCTGTTTGTTGAAGGACAAGGAGATTTTCAGGGTATTCCCCACTTCCAGCTTGGACGTTTCCACACCTGCAAAGGTAATAACATACCAAACGCTTAATGTGTTAATATTCCTTTCAATAAAAGCAATTCTGTTCATTAATTGTGTAAGTTATAGCAGATCATTCCATACCAATGTGAATGTAGCTGGAGGATTTGGTGGTGTAGGAGGAAGCTGTAAGTTGGGCTGAAGCTTGTTTCTCCTGTGACAAACCTGGTACCATTGTCTTGGCCTATAAATAGGAGTTCAAAAAGAAGTGAACAACAAATCATTTTTCCAATGTGGGAATTGAATCCCTACCGCCCCAACTTGGATGTGTTTCTATTCCAGCTCAGACAGACTCATGGTAAATAACGACTCTGACGAAGACCAATATGTAAATGCTTGACATGGGGAAGCATGTTTTCAAAATGCAAGATAGAGAAAACAGCAACCTCAGATTGGCCACCTCACAAACAGATGTTTTGTCTTGCAAGTTCAGTTTTAACATCAAAAGAATGGTTCATTCTGACCCCCAATTTTTACTGGATCTCTAACTGCTCCGCATCTGCTGCAGAACCACGACAGATTTGATAGGTTTCCATTAAAGTCAATGTGCCAATCAAATTTCTCCGCATGCGTATCTGCTCCAGCATAGCTGCGTAACTGCCCCAGCATGTTGTAGCCCTCTGCAGCAGATACACAGCTCTTCTATTTTTGCTGAACGGTGGAGCTGTGCTGCATAAATTCAACAAAGATAAGCCCGTGCGGAACAGAAAGTAGTGCACAGACACATAATACAATATCCAATTTATTTTCCAAACAAAACACTCCGTGTTCAAGGAGGATCGTAATTCCATCCATTTACCAACCTTTTTGCTCTTTCAGCTTTCTTCAGGTGCTAGATGGGATTGCATCGTATTTCACATATAACTATTGACCTGATCCATGATTGAATCACAATAATCTCAACAAAAGCAGAAGATCTCGGGGCAGGACTGAGTCCATTTCCTTCTGCTCCTCTTGTTGTTTGTTTATGGTTCTCTTTGTATTGACTACAACTCGCTATATTGCATGATTACACATGAATAAGCCTTTTCACACTCTCGGAAATCTTGCTCTCGTTCAGTTCTTGCGCATGAGGTCAAAGGTCAAGCGGTATAAACTCGCCATGGGTGACGGTGTAGACAACAAGTCTGACCGAGATTTAGATTATTTTTACCGTTGGAGCGTTGATTCCTCGAAAGATTTTTTGCAAAAACGTGTAATTGGTCTCCAATGCAGAAAGGCTGAGTCAGCTGCTAAAGCTAATGCTGCTTTTCAAACAGTGACCAATCAGCTGATCAGAGCGATTTCACTTATTGGCCTGTTTAGTGTTCATCTTGTGTACTTTCTTCAAATTTGTAAACTGGTAGAGTCCGAATCCTGCCCTCTGGAGACCCAGGTAGTTGGTATTTTTGTCCACTAGGGACCTGTGTATACTGCTGCTGAGCTGCTCCCATCATTTTTAAAAGTGCTTGGATGGGACTGAAAGTGGCATCAGCAGAAAACCCTGGTTCCCCCCTCGAGTCCAAATATGTGTAATATGAATGATATAAACACTATTAAAACACTAAAGATCTCTGGAATAAAATTACAAACGCTGTTAGGTTGGAAATGTCAACAGAGCGAACAAGCTTGTTGGCGTTTATATCCATCCCGACCTATGATCCCCCAGGTCGTGCATGAGCAGTTCCAGTGTGTGAAAATGATTGCTTGAGTCCTGTCCTTTTTAGCTTAAGTGCCCTTTTTGGGTTTTTTTAAATATATATATATATATATATATATATATATATATATATATATATATATATATATATATACAATAATGTCTTTTTTGCCCCTTATATATAATAAATGATTTCAAAAATAATATTTAGAAATAAATAGCGAAACATATTTTCTACTGTGGCGTCACATAACTTGAGCTTTATCCTTGATGACCAGTAAACCTGTGCCCCTCCTCAACCTCCCACCAATCTGGCTGCCCAGTGCCACCACAACCTGCTGAGGACACAATGGAGAGCCCAGGTTGCATTTGAGCTTAAATGTCACTGTAGGGAGTTGAAGAGCCGGGAAGTAAGTTATTTTACTTATAAGCTAGTCAGGCTGGGACGATTTATTGACCTAATCAATTACATGAATACGTAGCGTTAAAGATAAGGTCTCCTAGGGAGCGGCGAATATCAGTCATCATTTATCAGAGAAAAGTGCTTCTGTCTGCACTGCTGCTCATCTGAGACAGGTTCAGCCTGTCTAAAGGAGCAAATTGTTGGCTTAGACTGGAAACTATGTTTAAAAACCAACCAGATGGGAAATGCTGAATAAAATGATTTGGATCTCAAACAAGTTTTTGGTATTTACTTTGAGTAAAAAATATTTTAATCAAGTGATTAAAAATACTGTTTGAATAAACCAAAAATAATTGTTAGATGAATTGTTTAAAAAAAATTGTTAGGTGAGTAAAGAAGATCACGAAGGAGGAATAATAGAAAAGGCAGGAGAACAAGAGAAGAGGGAAAGAAGAATCTGTTTACAGGTGATGAAACACACATAACGTTAGATCATAAAATGAGGTGATCAATAGAGTGCTGATTAGGAATGTTAATATCTTTATTAGGGCAAAAAATTGAGTTAATCTCCACTGTTATTTTATGTCTGCAGTTCCATGTTCCAGTTTGCTGCTAGTGTACCAATTAAGAATGTACTACTGTCATGCACTGTAAGTCTGGCAAAGCATTTGGTATTAATGGTTTATTACACTGTACTAAAATACCAACAGTGTGCTCATGTACTTTTGTTTTTTCTTTCTTTGTCATGACGCTCCCAATCTTTCCCTCATCTCCTCCTCAGCCGAGCAGTGCCAGTAAGATCTTAAATCATAGATAATCTTCCAATCAAAGGAGCTCTCAGTTCATTTAGAATGAAAACATTTTGCTTAAAATATGTGCTACAAGTTGTTTGTTTTATATATTCTGTTACAATAAAATCTCTTTTCATTTCCACACCTACTACTTTTGTTATATACTGTATATGAAACTGTCTGATATTGACCAAGATGCATGATATGAACCGGTAATAAGTGCCCTATTTTGATTTGAGCACCTGCCACTTTGGAGGTCTCTGCACGGGCCTGCGGTACTTGGTCAAAATTCAGGAAAGTTGCAGTGATTGAGGCAAAAAACCTGCACAATTGGAGGGACTGAATTATAATTCTGACATGAAATGTTGATGAAGGAATCTAAAGCATCACACAAGTGAATGTTAGAAATCTTGAAAATATGGACTTTTAAAATACCATGTTTGCATTGACATTAAGAATAGGCATTTAAAACAAAGACTTACGGTGATGACCAAACGGTCATTACTTCCTCCTGTTTTGACAGACAGCCTTGCTATACCATTGTCATCACTTATTCCCTCCTCCTCACCAGGATTAACCACCACAGTAATTCCCGCAGCAGGAGTCTCATCTGGGTTAGTAACTTTAACCTGCCCTCAGAGGAAACAGATAGTTATTATATTCATAGGAGGCCCAAAGCTGCAATAAGAATGATGACTGGGACTCTTGTGAATCACCCACTGTGGAGGGAGCAAATAATTCCATGGCTTACAGATAACATAACAAATCCATGAATGAATTTGTTATGTGTAGAATTACCATGACATCAAAGGTCATCCCTGGTTTGAAATACTTGGGAGTCCTTGTGAATTGGATGAAGTATGGAGACTTTACAATCTTGATATCTGTTAATTCTGCCTCCACCATTTCACTGCCTATGGCCAAAAAAGACATTACAGACACACACACAGACAAGCTGAGTAACTTTCACTGTTTGTTGTGGAGTTCTTACAACTGTTTAACTGCTTAGACAATTATCCTGGACGACTACTGAGACCTAGACATCTGTTGTTTGAGACAACAAATTAAAATCGAAAATGGTTCCATTACGAAGTTGAATAAGTATTCTTATTTTGCACAGATGATGTTTATTTGTGGGAAACATCCAGTGGGGCATCCCAAATTATCATGGCCATACCCAGTGACGTGCCGTCAGGGAAGGCAAGGTAGGCAGTACCTACCCAAGGGTGAATTGATATTTTGATTATTTGTAATAATTATTTATTTTTCCATTTCCAATAGCCTACAGTACCTATAAGTTTGAAAGTGTTTCATAGCCCAAATTACTAAACAGCGCTATTTCCTGGAACAGCTGCACAGTCCTTTTTTTTTTCTCTTTCTCACTCCGCTGTAAGGCAGAGGTAGGCCACGCCCCCTCCCAAAGGCACGTTGCTCCTCTGCCTCAGTTCCCATTGCGTGTTTTTACGTGTTTGCGCATGCGCAGTCAGGTCCCAAGATGACAACCATTTACGTCCAAAGGCAGCGGAGAGAGCTGCCTTTGGACGTAACCGTGCTATGCTAAATGCTATACGTAAGTTCAAAGTACATTAGTGAATAAATACCACGTGACAGCTGCTGCTACGTTCTTTAGCTAGTAGGCAGGATAACACTACAGGCAGGATGACAGCGCTAGAGATGATAGAGAAACTTTTTTTTGAGGAAAAACGACAGCTTTTAAAAGATGGGAGACCAACACCTGAATTAACAGAGCTTCAGCAAAGGTAAGGTCAGAACATTGTTGGTGCTTTCTACAGTGAATGGTACAAAAGGAAGGATTGGCTTTGTGGATGCTCCTCACTGAGGCTGTTGTGAGTTGTTGTTTCATTTTTTTTGTGTTTCCAACACAAACAACGGATGTGTTGCCGTGTCATGAGATATATCTTGTTGGGAGAGTATGGAGGTCATATTAAATAATTGTTTATGCTTCTTTAATGGTGTTTATGATGTTGATTTTGTTAGATGGCTAAATGCTTGTTCATGTGGATCTTGTTGGTATTTTTTCTTTCTTATTATGAATTTTATATTTTGATAAGCGCATTGAGATGACTTTGTTGGAAATTGCTTTGTACAAATAAAATTGATTTGAATTGAATTAACACTTGCCAGCAGAAACATATGAAATTGTCATTGGTGATCTCGATTTGCAACGTGCCTACCCAACCTTAGTGGTCACGGCACGTCACTGGCCACACCTGCCTGTCATTGCCCAATCTCGTCAGATCTCGGAAGCGAAGCTAAGCTGGACCTGGTTAGTACTTGATGGGAGACCGCTGACATTTACAGGTGCCACAGTGGGGTGGGAGTTGCTCTAGGGTATCTGTCATTGTGTCCTTTAAGCAAGACACTTCACCCACATTGCCGAGTATGAATGTGGTGTGGTCGGAGGGGCCGATGGCGTACTATTGGAGTCTCGCTTCCGTCAATGGCTACAATAGTAGCTTCCCACCACTGTGTATCATATGAAAAAAATAATGCAATGTAAAGCGCTTTGAGTGTCTGTGAAAAGCGCAATATATAAAATCCAATGCATTATTATTTCCATGGAGATATAAGGTTAGAGGAAGGGGGCTTATGTATATATTGGTTATTATTGCAAGTCGTAAAATTTGTGTTGGACAGTATCGGCATGAATCATCTCTACTTTTTAATGTACCAGTTCAGATCCAAGAAAAAAAGTTTAGTTTTCTGTACAATTTGAATAGAAGTTCACATCCTCTCAATGCTTACCGCTCTTTGTCAACACACTGACAGACACAAATATGAAGTCCCCTACAAGCGAATCTGTGTTGTTGAAGATCTGCGTGATGTGGTCTCGTTGCAGGGTGACCTCTCCCACTCCTTTAGAGATCTAAAATAATTCAAGCAAATCATGCATTAGATAGAGATGCAGAAATTTCAGTGGTTTTATCTTAATCTTTTATCAAAGCCTGTTTGCTTTGTTACAATTCAAAAAATAAATCGATAGAATATTTGGATATTTCATTTGGGTCGTTTGTGTTCACACAGCAACAGTCTGTAGCAGTACAAAGTTGTAAACATAAGCCTTTCACAGAGCAGCTGTTCTCTCATTGGTCAGAAAAAACACTGGGTAAAATAGCAATTCAACCTTCTCCAGAGTAAGATGATGGAACATCAATGAAGCAGTTATACATGTTCGGAATGGATATTCTAGAACTGGAACTTTGTTATGGCTGACTTGATAGATGTAAAAATCATGCCGGGTGCATCATACGGGACGGTTCTGTTCAACATATCAAATTTTGCATGGTGTCTTTCAATATCGATGTGATTGAAGTGTGCAATAAAATCTAAAGGCTTGAAGCGGACATCTTTCATTGTGTTATACTGTATATATGAGAGTTGATTCAAAAACTACAGTAGAACAAGCTCTGAATCATGGACAGAAGAAGGTTGAGCCAGCTTAGATAAAACAAATTTGTTTTAATGTCGGGTTGTAAGATGCTTAGTTTCAGACTGGGCGACTTTCTGGGCATCAAGTATTCACACACACTACAGGCTGTGCATCAGGTAAGCTCAACTCTAAGCAGCTCATCTGCCCACATTTCAATGAAGCATCTGATCTCCTTCACTGTGCTGTGTCCCTTTATTGGTGGATCAACCACAGTGATGAGTCATTTGTGTCGATTTCTGGGTTGGTTATGATCTCATTGCAAATGAACTGCTACTGGTGTTAAATGGAAGCCAGCCGAGACCACCTCTTCTAGGTCAACTCAAGAGAACTTGTTTTATACCGCTACAGAGAGCAATTGCTGTGTTCACATACGTATGTCCAAACAAATTGATCTTTGAAGAAAAGGCTCTCTGAGTCAGAACAAACAGGCAGGTGTGAATATGTCCAAAGTTTAATTGGAAAAACTTACAGTCACTCTCTGCAGAGATCTTGGAAAGGTCTTTCTTTTTTTGTTAGTGATGGCTCCAAATACCACAAAAGCTGTCCCATCCACTTTTTCACCAAATAAATACCTAAAGACCACAAGACAAAATTATCTTTAAAGTGTTACTACACCCTCGAAGTGTAGGCCAACGTATAGGCTGGACTTTCAAAAAAAGCCTTGATTATGGGTGGGGCTTCTCGAGCAGTTAGGACACGCCCAGTCACTCTCTAGCTGGGTGAACAGTTGTGGTTCATGAGGAAAGCTGCCTCCAAAACATCATCAGCCTCCATCTCAGCAAAAAGCTAATTTCACTTGTAATAACCAGGACTCAATCCATTGAGGGAAGTCATTCTTCCATTTTTATAAAAAAAATAAATAAATACCTTAAATTAAAAATAATTAGGCTACAATGTCAAGAGCTGGACACAAATCAATCAACATTTACTTTTTTGGCATAGTGTTACAATTAAAATGATTTAGTTATAAAAACCAGGATGATTCACAGGTTATAATGCTAGAGGGGTTCTCAGCAATTCAACGAGCTGCTTAGTTCATTTAACAAGTGTGAACAGCCTCCACTCAATGCATAAGTCAGTCCCACTTTAACATGAAAGTTTACACATTTTTGTCAAAGAAAAATCCTGAAGCTCCTTTGTAAAATGGTTTGCTAACCACTTTTGGGTCCTGACCCATGAGTTAAGAACCAACCTCAAATTCCCTAGAAAAAAGCTCTTTACGTACCTCGCCCTGATGTTGACTGTAAATTCGGTACTATCCACTTGGAAGAACGAAACCACAGGTTCCAGTTTTACCTCCAAACTGGGAAGTACTGTATCGGTAAAATATCGAGACCGTTAAAATACACACAGTCTATGAAAAGGGTCAATTATCATAATAATAAGTTCATGTACTTACCATATTCTTTGACCTCAAAATTAGAATAAAAGCTCTGCTGTGGGTTTGTTTGAAACCTTGCCACCAACTTCCACACCCCACGACTGCACAGATAGACAGACAACACAAAACTCTCATTAAGAAGAAATTTAAAATGTAGTTTTACCACTGCAACATCAAAGATGGTTTTTATGCATGCCTTGGGTTTGTAGGGAACCAAACCACATCAAGCCTAAAGACCCTCTTCTGAACAGGAATTAACCAAGGAGCCTGTTTCTTTATCACAAACTGTTTACACAATAACTGCCCCCGCAACTTTGAGGTGCATAGCTAACCCCACTATGCAGCCTTTGAACCCAATACCGTAGCCGAAAAGACTGACCCAACTCTTTGAAATATTCAGTACGAACTCTTTTTACGACTCCACATGGGGGAAGAACATCCATCGTCTCCCTCCTTTACAAACAGATACCTTTGGGATGCTGTAAGATCACAGAACTGTCCCACTGACCCCTGACCCCCTTTGGTGAAATGTCACAGAAGGACACTTTCTTGGCCCCTTCTCTGAGGTGTGTCCCAGTGAAGAAGGGAGAACAAAGAAATTGTATTATGTTTGAAAAGTTACAAACAAAAACATTATTGGAATGGTTTCTGCAGAAATTGAATTTGCAAATATTGTGTTATGGCAATTTTTTATATTTATCATCATATCGTCAAATGTATGTTCATGTGTACAATTTGTCATGTTTTAATACATGATGACTCCATTACTCTTTGCACTTTTGAACAGCTGAATCATGTTAGATTAAACAGTACAGATCGTATTGCAACACAGAGTCTCTGTTGAAGGCCAAAACTCAAACTCACATGCAGATATACACGAACGCACACACTATCAAGGTTAGATAAGAGTGGCGCCCAATCTTCCTCATAATATACACGTCCTCATCATCCCCAAATGTTTTCCACTGTTGGGCAGCTGACTCCCCCTTCTCCTTACCTCAGGGTGGAACTTCTTGTGTTATCTGTATAAAACCTTAAGCTGTGAAACTGTTAGACAGAGCGGGTCTTGAGCGGGTTTTGCCTTTTTTGCTCTGCCACGAGCCTGAGCTTTCATTCTTTCAGGATGGAAGCTTCTTTTTTACTCCTTTTTATTTTATTTTATAATAAATCTTTTTTATAAAATCATCAATGCTCCGACTGGACTCCATCATTCAACCAGAGCAATAAATCATGTCTCCAAATGAGGTCAACCGCAAATTTGCCGTGACAATTGTCTGTCCTATTCCACTCTTTTCAGATAATTTTATACCCACAGAATGCTATTTTAAATGTTTCATCATTTAAAAAGTGCTTAAAACACCAGAAAACATCACAAAAGTTAATTTAAGGTATCTAATGCAACCATATAGTAAAGAAGAGGCATCGCATGATTTTTGACATTTATGTTTACGAGTAAAATTCATTAACCGGTTCCAAAAGTAATATTAGGCTATTTTCCAGTCGTGTCTGGTATCAAAATGTCTCATAATACATGATATATTAAGATATGTGGAATTAATTCAGGCATTTTTCTATGTTTAGGAATTCCCTCTGTTGTCTGTCATTCCACTTTACACACACACCCCAGACACACCCACAGGCAGTCAGCTGAGATGCTGGCAACTTTAAACCAATCAACGAAGCCTTTCCTCTTGGGAGGCGAGTCTCAAAGATAAGCTTTTAAAAGGAAGAAAGCCGCTCCTAACTTCAGTTTTGGGACGCTGGAGTTTCATGCTCAATGCGTTTCCCTTCCCCATCTTTTCATTTATTTTATTTTATTTTTAGTTGAAACAGTTAGATTTTTGGAATCAACAGCTGCTTGGTTCGGACGAATCCAGCATCCAGTGACGTGCGTAACAACCGAAAGAAGCCCGGCTCGCAACCCACTGTGGTAAGCCACGAGCCATTCTCTAACCCAGCTGCGAAGGCCAGAACCGCTTGGATCGGCTGGAGGGCTATACTCTGTTGAAACGCAACAGAACTGAACGGTGGCACATCCTGCTGCATTTCTACAATACAGAACCTCCAGGTCCAACCATGACATCATCTTTAAGGTACCTGAACGAACTTTCATTAGCAAACTTGATCCACAATAGTTCACACACATACTTCCATAACTACACACTTACATACGCTCACAACATGTTTCACACACAGTTCATCTCATTCATGTTTGTTCGTTCTCTCCTGTCTGTCTTCCTTCTTTGTTTTATGAGCTCTCTTTATGATTTTATTCTTTGATTTTATGATCTTATTATTTGAATATGTATCCTGCATTTTTATTCAATATTTAGTACATTAGCATTCTCCTAGAATAGTGATTTTACTTCATTACATATAATCCTCACTTTTATTAGCCTAGAAATGCATTTTATTATGATTTAATTATCCCATTTCAATTGATGTTTGACCGTGTTAATTGTTGAATTGTGAATAAAAGGTTAAACGTAATCTTTGATTCCTCTGTTTCATTAAAGCTGGGATGATGGTGTAGATTTGCTGTTAGAATAAACTTTTCCCTGATTTCACATTAATAGATTTAGTCTAAAAACTTAGACATAATTGTGCTGGCACCCCGCAAATATTGAAGTAATATTAATAATCATAATTAGTATTCTTATTTATATCACATATTATTAACTCCTCCTACAGGTTTAATAAGTGATATTAAAAGTTATAGCTATATTTCTAACATGTAATATATACAGTATTTTTATATATACATAGTATATATATATATATATATATATATATATGTCTGCTCATTCTCCTCCCACCTCTTTCCTTCTTCCTCACAATGTTTCCCTTCACTGCATCCATTAACATCCTCACTGGCCTTCATTGTCTTCTCTGGCCTTAGCATCTTTTTCCCTACATAATAATCAAATCTACTCACAATACCAAACCATCTTAGTCTCATCACTCATGCTGTTCCACTAAACTGTCTGAGAACAGTTGTCCCTTTGATGCAGTTTTTACTAACTGATCTCATTCATTCTGCTAACTCAGTAACTTAAAACCTCAACATTTGTAACTCCAGTTATAAATGTTGAAGTCCAGTTCAGCCTAGTGTCTTTTTCTTCGTGCCCTCTCTAAACCATACACTGCTGCTCTCCATACTTTCCTGTAGACCTTCTCAGTTCAATGTAGCCTGGGATCAAAGTGAAATACTTACGTTACAAGGTCAGGGAGATAATAATTTCCAGCATGAATGCCTGATTTCAAAGTTTTTGTCGTTTGTGGTAAGACGATGCCATCAGGAGTCTGAAAGTAAAAATATTTAGTTTACTGCCACATTTGATGGGTTGAGGTTTTGTGCTTTATAACATTTACTAAATTGTTTCAGTGGAGTAAAGAGTGTGAATTCTCTCTTATAAATAAACGTAGTAGTTTCAAACCTCATTTGGGTTCCTCTTTCTGCTGATTTTCATTATAAGTATTTTGTTGGTATTTAGTTAGTTTTCTAGTTTGTTTGTTTCTGTGCTTCATGGATTCTGTTTGTGTCTACAATCTTTTTTGTTAGTATATCTGTGCTGTGCCGTTTCCACTGAACTTTGCCTCATCTCTCGAGTGCCTTGCTTCACTATTTGAGGGAGTGGTTTTACACAGTGTTTGCTTTGTCATTGGTCTGTGATTTCTTCCCTACCGGATCGGTATGTGTATTTGTCAGTCACAGACATCAGAAGAACAGGAGAAAATTGTTTTGCAAGTGTACATGCAGACCTTATAATGTGCCATTTCTTTCAAATTTTTTTCAGCCGTTCTGCCTTTGCCATTATGTTCTTGCTAGAAAGATTATGACTGCATTCCTGAATGAATAAAATGTTACATATAAGAAAACCACCTCTGATTGGTCAACTGTCTGGACACACATGGCTGGTTTCGCTCTACGACCTCATTCTTTTCATGCACAAGTGTGGCACAAACACATGCACAGGCTTTCTCAGTATTCTAAGAGATGATACATAATTTATGAACATCATGGTGACACTATTAATATTGGAGGGATTCCTGGAACACCTGGGAGACTTAGGATGTCTGAGTCAGTCAGTCAGTCAGATCCTTAGCTTTTTGTTTGTACTTTTCTTTATCTTTGTTGTGTTCTTTGGTTGGTATTTGTTTTTTCTAATAAATGGTATTTATGTCTGAATTTCGGTCGTCCAACTCTTTACCTCATGACATTTACTACTGTGAGGTTTTTTATTTAGAATGTATATCTGAGACTAAATTTAAATCCTCATCAGTTTTTTACTTCAAAGGTTTTGGCAGCATGCTTTTGTCAATTTCAGTTAGACTTTGAAATCTCTAATGCAAAAAATAATGCAATCCCAAAAAGAATAGCTTTTTGTTATCAAACTGGACTCATCTGAAAAGAAAGTCACAATACCTCAATATCAATATCTATACTGGTCCCAACTCCACCATCCACTGTCCTCTCCAGAGGCGTCATTTGGGGCGTGAGTGCAAACACCCTGAAAAGAACTGACACCAAAGAGAAAACACTGGTCAATGCCTCGTGATGGATGTCAGCATGTCAATCACAAGTTAAAATAAAACAATAAATGAAAGTCTGTAAATATGTTCAGAAACTTTTTAATTTGTTTAGCCTATGGAAACAGTTACTGTTAACATTAAAAATGAATCAAATAAATCCTTTCTAGTTTGTATTTTGTCGATCACTAGAGTCAAATAATAGGTTACAAAATATAACTATATAAGAAATATATATAAGAAACTTCCGGTGTTGTGGTGAGCAACTTGGCAGCCTCGAGTCTGAGCCTCTGGGTACCAGACTTTATTTCCCCTTAATTCAATTGACAATAGACTCTGCAATAAAGTAAAAACAACTGAATTATCAGTGGGCACAAAGTTAAGAAAGAAAGACACAGATGACAATTTCCTGCTTGCTCTCAGAGTAGAAGGACGCTATTTTTCCCTCTCCCTCATTTCCCTGCTTGCTGCTCTTTTGTCTTGTTTCGTCTTGTTTAAATCTAACAGGAGCCTCTATCAACATCCTGATCCTGAATCTAATCATGGAATTGATTATCTGGTCTTTTTTCGCTTTTGGTCAAATCTCTCTACTAGAAGGATGGGCAATGAGAGAGTTTGCAAGTCCTGAGGACGTGGAAGACGTCCACCACCAAATTGGAATTTATGATATCGGGTCTTCTGCTGATTGGATCTGGCATTTTCCTGATCTATTGCAAAGTTGGATTACGTTGGCAGCACGACTGGAAGCCGCAGTTAACGACGAAAGGAGCCAAACTCTCCGAACTCTCTCAGATGGATTCCACCGTGGAAGTTTAAGAGAAGGATCGTTTGTCTCACTGGAAATGGCCACACTATTGGATTACTTATTGAACTTACCAGGAACAGAACCAGTGACGTGCCGTCAGGGTAGGCAAGGTAGGCAGTGCCTACCCAAGGGTGAATTGATATTTTGATTATTTGTTTTAGTTATAATACAATAATAAATTATTTATTTTTCCATTTCCAATAGCCTACAGTACCTAGAAGTTTGAAAGTGTCCGCATTTTGTGAGTTTCATAGCCCAAATTACTAAACAGCGCTATTTCCTGGAACGGCTGCCTTCTGAATTTGCTGTAAGGCAGGAGGAGGCCACGTCCCCTCCCAAAAGCACACAGCTGCTGTGCCTCTGTTCTTATAGTGTGTTTTTACGTGTTTGCGCATGCGCCGTCAGTTCCCCAAGATGACAACCATTTACGTCCAAAGGCAGCTCTCTAAGCTGCCTTTGGACGTAACTGCGCTATGTTAAATGCTATACGTAGGTTCACAGTACATTAGTGAATTTATCCCATGTGACCGCTGCTGCTACGTTCTCTCTCGCTCTAGCGAGTGGGCAGGATAACACTACAGGCACTAGAGGCGATAGATAAACTTTTTTTTTTTTAGGAAAAACAACAGCTTTTAAAAGATGGGAGACCAACACCTG
This sequence comes from Gouania willdenowi, assembly GCF_900634775.1. Classification (NCBI taxonomy): domain Eukaryota; kingdom Metazoa; phylum Chordata; class Actinopteri; order Blenniiformes; family Gobiesocidae; genus Gouania; species Gouania willdenowi. Next base: position 34,735,008 of record NC_041044.1, read on the forward strand.
AGTTTCCAGACCTTTAGCAAAGGTAAGGTCAGAAAATGTTTCATACTTTTCACAGTGAATGGTACAAAAGGAAGGATTTACTTTGTGGATGCGCCTCACTGAGGCTGTTCTGAGCTGTTGTTGTTGTGATTTTCTCCGTGTTTCTGTGTTTCCAACACAAACAACAGATGTGCTGCCGTGTCATGAGATATATCTTGTTGGGAGAGTATGGAGGCTATATTAAATAATTGTTTATGTTTCTTTAATGGTGTTTTACGATGTTGATTTGTTAGATGGCTAAATGCTTGTTCATGTGGGTCTTGTTGGGTTTTTTCTTTCTTATTATGAATTTTATATTTTGATAAGCGCATTGAGATGACTTTGTTGTAAATTGCTTTATACAAATAAAGTTGACTTGAATTGAATTAACACTTGCCAGCAGAAACATGACACTGTCATTGGTGGTCTCGATTTGCAAAGTGGCTACCCAACCCTAGTGGTCACGGCACGTCACTGAACAGAACAGTAGGGCTCGCAACCATGTTATGGATAGCCCGTCTCAAAACACCTTGTCTATTCTCATCCCCCCCCCCCCCCCCTTATATTGATTAGACGCTCTGACCTTACCCTCACTTTTCATGTACACCTGGACCTGGCTCTGCCAACAAACTCTCGAGGTCATCTCTATGTGAGAGTCAGCAGCAGAGTCTGAGTAAACAGGCTTATCTCAAAGAGCACTTTCACTCCTCATACATCACCACAGATCCTGTCTTTGTCACCGTCTCCTCTGGCTCCAACCCTCCTCCTTCCCAGCAGTTAGCAGTAGGAGGCGCGCCATTAGGGCAGCGCCATACTGTGGCTGACCTGCGAACTACCCATCCAAAAGATCCATTACCTGTGCTAACGTGCTGTTGTATTGAATTGTATGTTGTGTTTGTTGTGTTTTTGTTGCAATGTTTGCTGGAGAGTTTTTTCATGATCCCAAACTCCGCCCATCTCTACAAGGGCCTAGTTTGGTTTTTGCTTTTTTACCCATTGTTTCATGTTTCTCATCTAAGAAACGGAGCGCTGCTCTGGCTGGCTGCTCCCCAGTACTCCCGTACCTGTCCCCCGTGTGATATGTTATTTTCCTTCATGTTTCTTGTTTGAGATGTAACTGAAACTGAATTTCCCATCCATCCATCCCTCCATTTTCAGACCCGCTGGTTCCCGTTTATCAGGTTCGCGGGGGTCTGCCGGTGCCACTCTCCGGCTCTCATTGGGCGCTGAGTGGGGATACACCCAGGACATGGCGCCAGTCCAACTGAATTTCCCCTCGGGGAATAATAAAGTAAAATCAATCAATCAATCAAACAAGAAACTGATAAAAGAAGCTGCAGTAGGTCAGGATTGAGCTAAGGAAAATTGCGGCCGCAAAGAAATTAAAAACTTGGATTGAATTTTGAGTGAAGTGCAGGCGTGTTGTACCAACATCAGGATTAATGGCGTCCCCAGTTTAAGTCACATGACTATTTGACAACAATTCTGTCGTAGTTAATGGTGGAGTCAAACTTGGAAACACCAATTTCAACCTTTGTGAGTAAATTATTCTGTTTTTTGGAAGAAATACTTCAGATTTATTGATCTATGAGCCCGACTATAAAAAATATTGGTCATCGCCTGCCGCAGCTTTAATATTAGTCCTACGTATTGAGTAAATCTTTAAAAATTGCCTTGTTTACGTCACACATTTTTCTCGAGGAACTCTGATAATCCAGTGAGCCAATGAAATAATTCTTAAATTCATCAACTACCATATATCAATGATGCAAAGCCTAAAATAGGATTAATAAACTCTTGCTTTAAGCCTTTGATAACTGTGATAACAGTAGCGATCAGACCCACCTGTGCTGTCTGGGGTGTACAGGGGCTTGTCTGTTTGTATGAAGATGTACCCAGATTGGAAAGTGACCAGGACGACTTTCTGCAACAATCGGTCGTCAAACTGGGCCTTGAGGTAAACATACTGCTTCACTTTGGGGTCTGGATTAAAGGAGTTGGGTGGAAGCTGAAACAATGCATGAGAAACAAAGTGAATAAAGTGTCAAGGCTTTAGATATTCCTAACAAAAAGTGGAAAAACTGCAACAATGTAGACATTGGAATTATTCTTTGAAATGACACTGTGTCCGGTACCAACTTGATTCACTTCCCAAAATGTTAAGGTGAGAAAAGTTTAACATTTTTTATCTATAGTCCTGGATTCTAATGGGAGTTAGTAAAGATTGTTTTTTTCTTAAAAGGGTTTTTGATTTACCGTTATTTTTCCAAACTCCTGGTAATCGTTGCTGCTATTCAGGACTACAGATGTGGACTTCAGCTCTATGGTGTTAGTGGGATGATTCCAGATGCTGATTGTGACTGGGATGTCTCCTCCACTGCAACCTTGACATTCCACAAAGATGTTTTCTGTTGTTCCCACCCGTAACAGGTTTGGGGCAGACATGATTTTCCTTCATTGATGATCAAACATAAAAAACAAACAAATGAGTGAATACATATATATATATATATATATATATACAGTATATATATTCACTAAGATTTAGTGGTCAAACACAGTTTTGTCCAACTGTAAAAAACAAACAAACAAACAAAAAAAACACAAGTAATGCAGTGATTTACACCTTTACAGAGATTATTACAACTCTGCACAGACAGAGCACAGCTACCACAGCGTATCTACACAGAACACATTCCCTGCTGTTATTCTTCTGTGCTGGCAATGCCATTTAAAAATTGGCCAACAATTATCCTTAACTAGGTCCTCAGTGTGTTTATCTGTTTACTCAAACTAAAAAAGTTTCACAAAAATGAGTGATCTATTATGTGTCTTGGAAATGATCAATACAAAGTTATTAGTGACTCTCTAGTCTACAGTGTTTACTAATCCTGGTGAAATCCAGCATTGCACAAAGAAAGCAATATTACCTTGACGCACATAGGGTTCAAACTACCAACTGCCTGTAAACAACGAGAGGGAACGTATGGTTTTGATGAAAGAAAGCTTCTAAAAATATTCTTAGTGTTCGTCAACTACAGTGAATTTCATCAATTTTGCTTTGATACCCCATTTCTGTTCATAACACAACACCAGTTTTACCTGGTCCTCAAATATTTAGCTTCTGCATATAATGCAAATATTTAATTGTAATGGTATACTGCCATTAATGCTTCTATTTACTGTATACAAAATAATGTAATACTCCTGCAGATAAATATGTAGCTGTAGGTAGTGCAATATTTTCCAAGCAGTGTTTTAAGTTTGATGGTAACTACAGAATTCCTCAAAGCATAACTTATGCTTACAGTGCTCTACTTTGTGCTATACTAAAGTGAAGTTACAAATATTTCTTCATATAAAATGTTGTACCAAAAATGTAAATAATGATCAAATTTAATGATCAAATTCAAACCAATAACTCAAGATATTGACAGAATTCCAAACAATAATGGTATGATCAACATCAAACATGTATTTGAATTCAATGTGAAAGAGCACAGCAGGTCTGCTTACAGTGGAGCTCCGTCCCCCAGGGAGACAAGGGCCAGCGAGGCCAGCAGTAGCAGACTCCAACTCATCCTCCTTCCTGCAGTCAGAGAAACTTAATTTTCTCAGCAGCTGAGTCCTTTTATCTGCTCAACTCCCTCCTGTAATCCAAACTTGTGATTTCCTAGCATCGGTCGGGACAAAGTTCAGCTACAATAAACATTGACTTCTCTGAGGAAAAGAGTAAATATCAGGTAATCAATACTAGTTTTATTTTACCTGATTTTCAACCATGGAGCCAAAAAAACATTTTCTTAAAATCAGTTCCCACAATCCACAAACATGATTATTAGGTTGATTGGAGTCTCAAAATTGCCCATTAGGAGTGAATGTCAGAGCCTATAATTTCCACGTTAACGGAATCGTGGACGGAATCAAGGAATTGACCAATGAAAACAGAATCCACTGTTGATTCAAAATGAATCAATAAATCTGCTCGGATTTAGTAAACCTTTGACCCCTGGGGGAAAATTGGGTAACATTAATGCTGCTCTCATACATCTTTATATAAATAATTAAAAAAGGAGCAGTCAGAATAATTCACGTCACTACATATTATATCTACATTTTAATTGTAGCTTGCACATGGTTTTAAATTAAATTAAAATTTTTTAGATACATTTTCCTTTATCTAAAGAAAACATTTTTTTTTGTTTTCTCACAGGAGTTAAAAAACATTATATTTTCTGGAAACAATTATAAATATTTATATTAAAAAAAAATAAAAATAAAATAAAAAATAACCCTGAATTTAAAAAATGTATGTCAAAAAAACGGAATTTGGAAAAAATTAAATTAATTTTATAGGGCCCTGTGAATGTGAGTGTGGTTGTCTGCTGCTCTTTCAAGGGTGTACCCCCACCTAACGCCTATTGAGAGCTGGAGATAGGCACCAGAGACCCCCGCGACCCTGGAAAAAGGAGCAAGCAGGTGAGACAATGGATGGAGTGAAAATCAGTCCACAAGGGGAACCCATGCTGAACAATGGTGGGCTGAAAAAAATAGTTAGCACTAGGGCTGGGGATTATGCATAACAAAAAAAAAAAAAATCAAGTATTCGATTAAGTTTTCAATTTTTTTTTGCTGTGATTGTCCTCAAGAGTTAAAATGCATAGAACAATCCCAAAAAAAAAGTAAATGAGGCTCTGTCATTCAACTATTTCAAGCTTTAACCCAGGTTTAAGCAGAAGTGCAACAGCAACTTCACAGTTGCTTAAATTTTCTGATTAAGAAATCAGATTACTACATATTTTATAACATATAACATAATAATTAACAAAAGTAATAAACTCTTCCCTTAGCGTCTCATCATAATGAAAATAAAACATTAAACATGCCTGTGGCAAAGGGTAAACAAATGTAAACAAAGAGGGGGCTGGCTCACATCGCACTACTGTAACCTATGGGATAAAACTTGAATTGAATTTAATTTGAATCGATGGTTTGAATAATTGCTTTTGAAATTTGAATTGGTCTAATTTGAATTTTAATCTATTGGTTTGAATGTGTATCAAAATTGAAACTGTATTTCGTTGAATTGAAAAATTCAGCTCCTTAATTTATTCTCAGTTTTCAGTTTCTGTCCACTTGTTGTATCTGGTGGTGTAAATGGTGATGACAAAAAAGGTGGTATGGAAGAAATCTTGGGGACAACTGAATTGCAAATATTATGACATTTATTGTACACTCAGAGTCCAAAAACAGGGTGTCACAACCTGCTGAGAGCTGCTGGCCAGATCATTGCTAATTCTGCAATCTCTGCAAACTCTAAAACATTTCCCAGCAAGCTAGTGCCTATATAGACAAGAGTAAAGTCATCCTACAGGGTCATATCTCTAACCTTAGCTCATCACCATATATGGAATCACCCCCCAATTCATTTTTTCAATTCAATTATATCTGAAAGTATGGGATTCCAGCTTTTGCAAGATGTCCCGGAAATCAGTCTTGGGAGGAAAGTGTAGTGGGTACAAAAGAGATGAAGATTATCTGAGATGTTGAGGGATCCATCTTCTTCCAGGATGAATATAGAATAGAATGAGTCACACCAGTCCAAACATCCCTTCATAGGCGTTTGATCCTGCAATTCAACAAATACATAAATTACAAATATCCATCCATCCATTTTCAGACCCGCTAATTCCCATTTATCAGGGTCGCGGGGATCTGCCGGTGCCAATCTCCAGCTTTCATTGGGTGCTGGGCAGGGGTACAACCTGGACAGTCGCAGGGTGACATAGACAGACAAACACGCACTCTCTCATTCACTCCTATGGGCAATTTTAGAGACTCCAATCAACCTTACAGTTATGTTTTTTTGGATTGTGGGAGGAAGCCGGAGTACCCGGAAACCCACACATTAAATTATCTATAAATATTTTCAAATGTCTAAATATATCTAAATATATCTCATTTACATAAATTGACCAGTCTTTCCTTAAATCTGGATAGGCATTTTTGAACAAAAATATTCTCCAAATACTATTTTTTAATTAAGCAATTAGTAAGATTACCATACATCTCTGAGTCACAAAATCTTATTATTATTATTATTAATAATGATAATAATAATAATAATAACAATCAAATATTAAGTGAGGTTCTCCCAATTCTCCCCAATGCATGATACACATGCACTGGCTATCATTTTGTATGCAAACATGACGCTTCCTCTTATACATGTTCTGATTTCTTATATTCATTTATTTTACAAACCAGACTGTTGGGCCGGGCAGGTAAAGTATACACGGCAGGTAAAACGAACGTAAAGCGCCTTGCTGTAGTAAAATTCTTCCCATCTGCGTTCGACTAGTTTTGCCTGAGGCCAGGTCCCGGATGTGTGGCACAAAAAATTCAATTGAAAAACTGAATTGGAGTGGACAGAAACTGAAAACTGAGAATAAATTATTATAGTTTCAATTTTATCATGATACACATTCAAACCAATAGATTCAATTTTAAATTAGACCAATTCAGATTCAGATTTTAAAAGCAATCATTCAAACCATCAATTCAAATTAAATTCTGACTGGCACAAGTTTCATCCCATAGTAACCATTCCTTTTGTATAGAATAAACAAAGTCAGAAAGCAGGAGTAGAGAGCAAGGAGTTACACAGGGTCAGTCAGAGAGGACACACTTTAATTTGGTTATTTTATATGGAATTTAATAATACATTTTAGGTGGACATCTGTTGATTTATCTTCTTATTGGTAAATAATCCTTGAAACTGTTAATGGTAGTAACAGCATTTATGACATTTTCTGTATTCCTCCACTAACTGTTTAAAAGTGTCATTTAAAAGATAAAGGTTATATTGATGTAGATATTCAGCTGTTGTGTTTTTATAATATTAAAACAAATGAAATTAATTCCTGAGGTTTCTATCTGTATTTCCAACAGTTCTAATACTGTGAATTATCAGTTTTTCCACAGCCAGCCCACAACCACAGAAGAAAAAGACAACCCACTTCATTCAGTCAGACATCAGTCATTGAGACTTGACCAGATCCAAAGCTTCTCTCCACTTATATTCATTTATCTCCAGCATCTGCTTCTTCAGCCTCCGACACCACAAACATGCGTGAGATCGTTCACCTACAGGCTGGACAGTGTGGCAACCAAATCGGAGCCAAGGTAAGAAAACCAGGCACCACAAACATATGCTAATATGATAAATGAAGTGGGTGTGTAGTGTTGTGTAAGGCTGTGTGGCTTTGGATCATCCTCTGGGATAGGCAGCGACAGGCTGAGACGTCCCCGACTCTCCCCACTGTCACATCTGCTCTCCATAAACAGATGGAGTATTTATTCTCTATCCTTGATATCAAGGATGTCAAAAACACACACTAGTTCACTAGTGAGCTGCAGAAACTGACATATTAACTTGTCAATGTCAATCATGAATTAAAGTCTTTAGTTAACTAGTTATGTTACTAATTCACTAGTGAAGGATGAAATGCTCAGTCATTAACTGGTTCAAGCTTTTTTTTGCCCTTACAAGTAAACCAGATTGATAAAAGTAAAATATCTACTAGTTGACGAGCGAACTAGTGCAAATAAAGCAGGCAGAATATTAAAATAATTTGTTGTTAATTTGGGACTGAGGAGTCAATAGGAAGCTTCAGTGCATACTCTCCCCATCTAAAAATTGCTGGGGATTCAACTTGATGGGATAGCTTAGCTTGCTTTTTTAACATCACCACAAATTTAAGGTTGGACCAGCTGCTTAGCGCTGGTCCAAATAGTGTATTTAGAATATTTTGCCTGCAAAAGAAAATTTGTTAACACTTTACTTGAAGTTTTCTACATAAAGGCTGACAATACCCTGTCAGTATTATGACATGACACCTGTCATTAGCATGAATAAGGTGTCATGAAGGTGTCATTAACTTTCATTCGTTACCCGAACCTTAACCCTACCTAACTCAATTAGATCCCTTCACCTAATCCAAAAAATGCCAACCAAGCTCCAAAGGTGTCATAATTTAGCAAACAACAGTTAATGACACCTTATTCATGCTAATGACAGCGTTATGTCAGCCGTATGTATAAAACTTCAAATAAATTGTTGCCAGTATTTAACTATCAGTGTCCATCTAAAAGCAGTCAGCTATTTGTTTCTACCGGGACAAAACATGACTTAAATAAGAATGTCATTGTTGGTGTTTGTGTTGTGTCCTTTTTGTAACGCAAAATTTTAATTATAACTCAAAGCGACATACAACATGAACAGTTAGGGTTAAGTAACTTGCTCAACATCCCACAGTGATGGCCTGGGTTGGATGGCACCCATGATGGTATGTAAAGCAATAATATATGGCGGGATAAGTCACTGTAGGTCCTTTACTCCTCATAGTAAGCTGGGATAAGCTTTATCATTCTGTGACAATGATTTTAATAAGTGAGTGAAGAAGATGAATAAATGACCTCACTCTGGGGATGCAACGATTCACTCAACTCCCGATACGATTCAATTCACGATACTGGGTTCACGATACGATTCTCTCACGATTTATTTTACAAAATGGGACTGTAGACAAATTTTTTTTTTGGGAAAAAAACTAGAAAATGCTGTACTATTTTCCTTTTATTTTTCATTGTCAAAAGAATTCCTTGATAAACTATTCAAAACAATGCAACTTCACTAAAAATAAATCTTGAATGAAATAAATAAAGGAATAATACAAATGAAAATTAAGCCTATTAATTTAAATTCTGGTTCTATAATAAACAATGCAAAACTGCATAATAGTTCTTTTTCTTTTAAAAGTGCAACTGAAAATGTATTTTGTGCCTTAACAATTGGACTTTAAAAAATAAAAAAACGTGATTGCACTGATTTACGTCATATTTGTTTGGACTAGCAGAGGGCGCTGGAAACACAGTGGTCGGTTGGCATGCAGATATCTTGCAGTGAAGAAGAGAAGCTATGCTAGCAGACAGAACTAATAGAAAAACGTGACTTTTACAGATATTCAAGTAATATTACAGATATTCTTTCGGTGCTAATGGGGTAATGAATCATTTATTAACATATTCAAGAGTAGAAGGCAGCCAGAAAGAAAGTATTAGCAGACTCCGAACGCTGCCTACACTTGTGGTTAAAAAAAGTACTGCGATTCAATTTTCAGAAAATCGATATCAACCGTGATACCTATGAATCGATTTTTAACTGCCTTACGATTAATCGTTACATCCCTACCTCACTCTGTCCCTGTGTCCCATCATCCTGCCTGTAGTTCTGGGAGGTGATTAGCGATGAGCATGACATCGACCCAACAGGGACGTATCATGGAGACAGCAGCCTACAGCTGGAACGCATCAATGTTTATTACAATGAGGCTTCAGGTCAGCAATACTCACTCTTATTAAAAAGTTAGTGTACAGCATTCTTGGTGTATAATCTGAAAATTTTGAGTTCCAGGTGGAAAGTAAGTGCCCAGGGCGATCTTAGTGGATCTGGAACCTTGAGTCTCTCCTTCCTGCTCCCTTTCCCCTCCCCCTCCCCCTCCACCTAGGTGTAACACTGCTCTCCCTTTTTATATCCTACCTATAATAAAAGATTTCTTACCCTTCCTTAGGGATGGCTGGTGATGGTCAAAATTAATCAATAAATTAAATCATATTATTTTATTGCAATAACAAAATATGCATTGCTGTCTCATAATGATTGCACTTCTTGTAGTGTTGACCTTTGACAGCATGTGCAAACAAGTGAAAAAAAAAAAAAACTAAGAGTGCAGAAAAGAGCAGCGAAAGAGGAAAAGAATGCCTTCTTGTTGAAGCACGTAAAAGTGCTGCAACAAGAAGAGCTTTAAAGTAATTAAATAAAACATGTACAGTAGGTGGCGATATGCACCTATTCAAGTTGGTTGCAACATGCTAATCACTAAGAAAGAAAAGAAGAAGAGAGCAAAGAGCAGCTAAAGAGAACCCAGAAAGAAGAGATCATAGGGCACAGACCGAGAGTGAAGTGGCCCAAAGCTGCACATAGGAGAGAGTGGGAAACAGGTATGGGACGCAAGCTCAGGCTTGATCACCCTGTAGCTGGCCACCTTTGATGAGGATGTTTAGTGTTAAAAAGGCCGAAACACCCCCTGATTCAAAGGAACACTACTGATGATGCGTCCCAAATTTACATCCTTCCCATATCTGAGACACAGCTCCCACGCCACTCTCAAATGGTAAACCTTAAGTGACTACCATCTTTTGGCACAAAGTACACGGTGGCACGTTGCAAAGTGGCACGGTTTAACATCATGTCTCGTGTTTAATGATTCTTAAATAGCATAAAAAGATCACCATAATCAAGCTAGCAGGTCACCAAATATTAAGTACTTTTATTCGTACCATATATTTTGGCTCACAAGTTAACTAATCCACTTTCAAAGTTACAGCTAAGTATTTGTAAATTAAAAATTATCTTTGGTTTAGACTAATGAACCTTTCCTTCCAGGTCAGAGTGGAACTGGAAACAACTGGGCAAAGGGTCACTACACCGAGGGAGCCGAGTTGGTGGATTCTGTTCTGGATGTAGTGAGGAAAGAGTCAGAGAGCTGCGACTGCCTGCAGAGTTTCCAGCTCACTCACTCCCTGGGTGGTGGTACCGGGTATCTGGTAAGGGGACTCTGCTCATCAGCAAGATTCGTGAGGAGTACCCCGATCATATCATGAACACCTTCAGTGTTGTTCCCTCACCTAAGGTACGAGGAATGGTTTACACTGGTTAATGATGTTAATTTACACCCATCTTTTGTGTAATCTTTTGCTTTATAAACCACTCAACACCTTTTTAGAACTTTTTAACGGTCTGTGGTGATGCTTCTTTAAAATATTTGTATTAGAAGAGATATAAGAATAAGTTGGTTAAGAATGCTTAATAATTGATTCTCAATTAGCATTTTTAAATCCCGAGCGTAGCACATTTTTTATCTAGGTGTCAGACACAGTTGTGGAGCCGTACAACGCCACACTGTCTGTCCATCAGCTGGTTGAGAACACAGATGAAACCTACTGCATTGACAACGAAGCTTTGTATGACATCTGCTTCCGCACGCTCAAACTCACCACGCCCACTTATGGAGATCTCAACCATCTGGTGTCTGTACCAGCAGTACCAGGAAGCCATCACAGAGGAGGGCGAGTTTGAAGGGGAGGAGAAAGAAGAGGAGGTGGCGTGAGGCTGAGATCGCTCATCATTACTTCCATGTCCTATTAGAAATAAATTGATCGCCTCATTTATTCCTGTTTATCCTCCTGTTCTTCCAAGTCCTAATTCAGATACTGGTTACTTGTTAGAGTAAAGCTTAACAATATTTGTCCTGTCTGTTCTAATTTGGAAGACCAGATTATTAACTACTGAGGATCACACACTGCTTGAACCAACTGAGGTCAACCTATCAAATCAAACTCTCAACCCTTGATCGTGTGTCACTCTCAATGCAGGTGTTACTTGATGATTTTGCTTGTTTTAATGAACATTTTATACAATCCATAAACAGATTTGGGTCAAATATTTTTGAAAATGTAAAACTGCTTCATCACAATATAGTATGTGAAATGAAACACCCAAAAGAGCTTTTGTGAGAGCCCCAGACACATTTGGCAACAATAGAAAAAACATATAGATTAAATTCAGTCATTAAATTGACAGTAAAAAAACCCCCAAACAATTAAAACATTTAAAGATACGATGTTAAAAAATTAAATAAAAAATAGGTCTTACGAAGTCACAATTTGCATCAGAAAGAAATGTAGTTTAGCAAAGTGTTTTTATTTATTTATTTTTCTTAATTCCCTGTTATGTGGTTGATGATTTTTTTCCTGACTCACTTATCAGGGTCCAGGTTGCTGAAGAAACTGTATCCCTAGAAACTTCATCCAGCTCTTGAAGGAAAAATTCCCTGGCATTTTGAAAATAGTGGAGAGACATAATCTCCCCCAAGGCTTGATCAAAGTTAGGACAAATCCTTCGACCAACGGCTTAGTCGAGATCAAGTATGAATTAAACATGGGCTTGTCTCCAATTTGGCTAACTCACCAACAGGGGGAGCCAAAAGTGGTGTTGTGGTTTGAGCAGATTTAGAAGGGTAGAGCTGTTGTCTAATACCTTGGGAAGTATAAACTGCAAATAATAAATTACTCTGTAAAAAACCATTATTGGATGATGGTAAAAGTCTATCACAGGTGCACACAGATTAACCTTTGCAGGAAATGATTCCTGTAGAAATAACAATCAGGATTGTTGTAGAAACTCCAAATCAAACCAACTCTGCAGACCTCATGGCATCCATTCACAATATGCAATCCTACATTTTATCATTACATCAAGATCTACTAGAAACTGAGCTAAATTCCATAGTGAACGGTAAGAACTAATGATTTTTACACAGCTAGGATTTTTTTGATACTACTTTACTTTCTTCAAGGTGATCTACTGTGTTTGAAAACCCAAATGTCTAAAGAAAGGCTAAGACATGGATTTAAATTCCCAGCTATTTAATACATAGGGGAAAGACAACAGACTGAAAGTCTACAATTTTTGAAAAAAAGTTTAGTTTTTTTTTGTTTTTTTTACATATTCTTGAAAACCCAACCTTTAAGAAAAGCAAACTAGAATGACTAGAATATTTGTGTGTGACCCTGGGGAACATGTTTTTGCTGTATTAGAGTAAAGTGTAAATGCACATCCACTGTAAGGGGCAGTGGCACTTGTGTGTGAGTGTGCACTCCATTAGAGAACATAGAGCAGGGTTTCCCAAACTTCCCAAACTTCCCAAACTTTTCAGCCCACGACACACACAATATATATTCTCTTTGCCCTCATGAACCCGCCTTCCTGCTGGATACCTGGGGGAGGCATCAGACGGGGTGACGGCCAGAGCGAGACCGCCAGCGCAGAGTGGGGTTTTGTTTCCAAGCAATGGATGACGAACCGAGCCGCAGCCTGGCAAACCGGACCGTGGTGCATCGCCCACGAGCACGCCCGTGGTGAGCCCGTCTCTTGACGAAGGAGGCCGAGTGCCCAAGGTGTGCGGAGTGGCCGAAGCCGTCTGCGGGCGGGAGAGGGTGAGACCCGAACCCTACCAGAGGAAGCGGGGTGTCAAATATGTTACAACCCAATCACGCTGATAAAGCCAGCGAAAACATGCCAAATATTGCCAACAATCATTCCGCTTTGTGAATGCTATTAAACCAGCGAGCACTGTTAATATCATATGACATAAGGTAGCATAGGAGCTGATACTGACTGCAGCATTAGACATGGTCTCTGTCATGCTGGATGAAGCAAGTGCTGCAAAAACACAATTCGATGAAACAACTGACAGCAACACAGACCATTTATTTACTGCTTAGGTACGTTTTGACATGACAAACTACCTGTGTTAAAATCAAATTTTTTGGGAGCATAAGGGGGTATAATTGCGGGTGCAAAATGTGGGTGCAATTTTCCTGGTTTAATTCTATTTGACATGTGCATGATAAATGTGTTTGTTGTTTTTTTTTTTTACTCACATTGATATTTTTTTTGTTAGGTGTATTTTTCTGTAATGAATGTTTTTTGGAGTCATGTATATTTTTGTATCTTTCTGTTGTGTTTTTGTGCATTTTTTGTATAATTATTGTTTTTGTTGCCATAGTAGTGTGATTCAGGAGTAATTTTTTGTATAATTATTGTTTAGTTTTTTGTTTTATTTTACTCATTTAGTATATTTTTATTATAAATACTGTGTGTGTGTGTTTCTACATCCATCTAGTACAGTTGCCAATTATGGCCAAATGACAATATATTTGAAGGTTGGATGTACAAAGAGGTGTACATACTCTGTTATAAAGGGGTAGTGCAAAGTAAAATAGCATGTGCGATTTCCCTGGTTTAATTTTATGGGACATGTGCATGATAAATGTGTTTGTTGTTTTTTTATACTAATTTGTATTTATTTTTTTGTTTGATGCATTTTTCTGTAATGTATGTTTTTAGAGTCATTATGTGTATTTTTGTATCTTTCTGTTGTCTTTTTGTGCATTTTGTGTATAATTATTTATTTTTGTTGCCATTGTAGTGTGACTCTGGAATCATTTTGTGTATTTTTGTATCTTTTTTAGTGTATTTTGTACATTTCTATTGTTATTTTGTGTATTTTTGTATAAATATTTAGTTTTGTGTATTTTGAGTCATTTTCATATGTTTGTTGATGTTTGGTGTATTTTTCTGTAATGTATGTTTTTTGGAGTAATTTTGTGTGTTTTTGAAATGACCAAATTACTCCAAAATAACAGATACACACACTCGGGGTATTTGGAACCCATTGACTAAGTTTCAGGTCGAACTCGGACCGCGTCGGGGAGATATTCGCTCCGCACACACACACACACACACACACACACACACACACACACACACACACACACACACACACACACACACACACACACACACACACACACACACACACACACACACACACACACACACACACACACGTCCCTTGCTTTTATAGATAGATGCTTGTGTGGCATTTTTCACCATCAAATTTAACCCAGAATTGTCTTTCTGGTAAGACTTTATTTGAAATAAAAATATCGATATTAATATCATGTCACGATTTTGAGAAAAAAATTGAGATTTGAGTTTTTGCTCATATCGCCCAGCTCTACTGGTAATATTGTGGAGGGCATGTGTTGGCACTGTTGTGGAAAGACAATGGCTCAGAGGTAGGGCTGGGCAATAAATCCATATTCAAGATATATCAACTTTTCTATTTTGGCAATATAGAAAAGTACTCGTGGTGTGCCAAAATATCAATACTACGATATATTTTTCGATATTTCGTCTTGCCGTACGTTATTGATATTTAATTTTTTTTGTCTTTTTACACAAGTGTAGTAGTAGTTTAAAAATATTAAATTGATATTAGTATTAGCACTGAAATGTATGTGCAGTCTGCAGTGCAGGTTTAAGGTGAATTTTACACATGGTTAAAATGTGTGCCCAGGGTTTCATAAACCACCCAGTTGTTTATATTATAATGCACTGACTGAAATGTTTATTTTTCATATGCAGTGAAATTTTCCAGTTTTCATAAAACAAGTTCATTCTGCTTGTTTAGCAGCACTGTATTAAGGGTGTCCCGATCCGATATTGATATCAGATATTGGTCCGATATCAGCCAGAAAACGAATATCGTAATTTATCAGACGGCATCTAAAATTTTCCAATATACAGTATATTATATTATATTTATTCAACTGTAGAATACTGTAGATATTATGTTAAAGGTTAAAATGTATGTAACCAATTGGTTAATAATACATGGGTCAGTTTTTCTCATACCTACTGTTGCTGACTATTGTTCTTTGTTAATATTTTGGTGAAGCATTATTTTGTATCAGTTTTCCTTTAAAGACTTAAACATAACACAACACTGGACTAGTTGTGGTCAGAAGAGCCACTGTGCAGCACTTTGTTTTTCTTGGCCATCATTCATGTGAAATTGATTAACAATGTTTTGTAATTCCTGTGAAATGCGGTCAATAAATTCTGAATTTCTTCAGTGAGGGTTAGGGTTAAAATAAAAGGGCTAGCGGGGTAACTAAAAATAAATGAGCTAAAATATAACTGTGCACCTATCACGTGACCTAAACTGGCCAATGAGGGGCACTGCGTATGCATAGAGTGGCAGGTAAAAAGACTAAATATATATATATATATATATATATATATATATATATATATATATATTGATATAGGCAGTGCCAAAATTATAATATTGCCTATATTTATATATATATATATTTTAGAGCTCTTTTTGCATTAAAATAATTGTTTTTAGGAGTTGCTGCTTTTGTTACTTTTCAGAACAGCATGAAAAGCACATGCAGATGGTTTGACCCAGAGCTTTCCCATAAACAAGCCACACTATAGAACTCACTCACACGTGCTGTCCCTTAGAGGAGAAAAAGACTAAAGTGGCACTGATTGTTAATAACTGTGGTCCATATCGCCCAGCCTGAGGCTCAGAGGTAGTGAGGATGAAGAGGGGAAAGTTAGTGTGAAGCCAACAGCAGACAGTCCACTGAAGTTATCCAGCATGCAACAGGCAGCAGCAGCACTAGGGCGGAGGTGGTGGAGGAGACGGAGCTCTTACCAGATGAAGTCGGTGCAGTGGCTGCAGAAGGTCGGCTGCTTGAAGAAGCGCGCTATGAATTTGTGGTTCTTGATTTCGTGGACGTTCTTTTGCCTCAGCGCTCCTTTCCGAGCGAACCTATTCGCCACGTCCGCGGTGGACGACTCGTTTAAACTGGCATCAGCCATGTCCGCCCGCACTAATCAAATGTAGTCGTGCTTCCTCTGAGGTTGCTGGTTAGAATCCGCGTGGAAGTGCAGCCCGCAGTGTGGGTCGTCACCAGTGGAGACACTGTACTTACTGTCTCTCAGGGCTTTCCCTGCCTGCCCCGAACACTGGGCTGCTCCACTGACAGCTCCCAGCGGTGTCAGGCCACCCACAGGAACACCTGCTGCATCCCGTTCGCACCTTCACAATAAATATATATATATATATATATATATATATAAAATAACAGCAATAAATTTGAAAAACTAAAATGTACATTTATGAACTCTAAAACAGAGGAAAATAACCTCCATTCAATGCTAATTTTTTTTTTCTTTTTCATTTTTTATTTATTTATTTTTATTTTTTTAATTGTTATTGGTCATTTCATTATTTGTAGTTTCACAATGTCCGTTGATCAAAAAAATGAATTTACTCAGTTACGGTTGGGTGTAGAAATGTAATGAATTCTTTTACTTCTTTTAAAACTGATTCAGAAATATACAAAAAAAAAAAAAAGTATACATACAGTTAAAAGCAACTAAAACACGTTACCTTGAGTACTTGTAATCCATTACTTTCACCTCTACCTTTGAATGTTGAAGACAAAACACAGAGACGAAGTGTCAATAATTCAAAATACAAGTATGAATTCTGCACATCAAAACAGTAGGTTAAAGAGCGTAAACGTGAGGTTGATGCTTTTATTTTGAAGGTAAACTTCCTACCTTTGGTACCTTGTGACTTCGTGTAACTTTGCTACCGCTGAGCACCGTTTCCTCCTTTGCTCTACGGCTGATGTCACTCAATGGGATCCTTTAGAAGAGGGAGAGGCCACGGTCCTGGAGCTGCACTTTAGGGTTGGGGCGCCATCGTGTGGAGAAAAACAGCAATGCACGAATACTCAATTATATGAACTGTAAAGTGTAGTTTGTGTTAAGTCATGAGTCGTATTGTCAGGGTGCAGGTTGTGAGAGAAGAAAAAAACAGAGGGGGCTATAATTTTGAGAAACATTTTTATACAGAAAAAGTACAACACAACAGTGAGACAACATTACAGGCCTGTACTACGAAGCTGGATATGTATCTCTCCGTTAGCGGGCTTCACCTAATCAAACATTCTCTGTCAGCGAACCCCTGTACTACAAAGCAGGATTTAAACACTTTACTTAAGAGAAGCGATTTAAGCCTGGCTACGTGTGCGCTCCTGTGACAGGAGTAGAGATTGCAGCATCAGACTAATCACAAACAAGGCCTGCCTTGGCCTTGGGCCTTGGGCCTGACTCCCAGTGGCCTATTCAATACATTTATATCATATATCACCATTTTGAACAAAAAATATCAAGATATGAGTTTTGGTTCATATCGCCCAGCCCTAATTAGCATAGCACTAGTTCAGCATTAGTCTAGCATTAGCATTAGCCTAGCATTATGATTGTCCTTGTATCAACCTAGCTTTAGGTTCGGCAAGGTAGGCAGTGCCTACCCAAGGGTGAATTAATATTTTGATTATTTGTTTTAATTATAATATAATTATAAATTATTTATTTTTCCATTTCCAAATTACTAAACAGCGCTATTTCCTGGAACAGATGCACAGTCTTTTTTTTTTCACTCCGCTGTAAGGCTGTCGGAGGCCACGCCCCCTCCCAAAGGCACGTTGCTCCTCTGCCTCAGTTCCCATTGCGTGGTTTTATGTGTTTGCGCATGCGCAGTCAGGTCCCCAAGATGACAACCATTTACGTCCAAAGGCAGCGTAGAGAGCTGCCTTTGGACGTAACCGCGCTATGCTAAATGCTATACGTAAGTTCACAGTACATTAGTGAATAGATGCCATGTGACAGCTGCTGCTACGTTCTCTAGCGAGTGGGCGGGATAACACTACAGGCAGGATGACAGAGAAACTTTTTTTTGAAGAAAAACGACAGCTTTTAAAAGATGGGAGACCAACACCTGAGTTACCAGACCTTCAGCAAAGGTAAGGTCAGAAAATGTTTCATATTTTCTACAGTGAATGATACAAAAGGTAGGATTGGCTTTGTGGATGCTCCTCACTGAGGCTGTTCTGAGCTGTTGTTGTCATTTTTTCTGTGTTTCCAACACAAACAACAGATGTGCTGCCGTGTCATGAGATATATCTTGTTGGGAGAGTATGGAGGCTATATTAAATAATTGTTTATGATTCTTTAATGGTGTTTTATGATATTGATTTTGTTAGATGGCTAAATGCTTGTTCATGTGGATCTTTTGTTGGGTTTTTTATTTCTTATTATGAATTTTATATTTTGATAAGCGCATTGAGATGACTTTGTTGGAAATTGATTTATACAAATAAAATTGATTTGAATTGAATTAACACTTGACAGCAGAAACATATGAAATTGTCATTGGTGGTCTCGATTTGCAACGTGCCTACCCAACCTTAGTGGTCACGGCCGTCACTGATAGGCTGGTGTTTTGTTTTCATTTCAGTGATTTGGCACAACCTGTGGGTCCCTACCTCGTACCTCCCCCGCATCTTTATTGTTAAGTGCTCCGCCTATAAATGAAAGGTCTTATTTGTTGTGGTCAATCAGTTATGTGTGTGTTTGTTTGTTTGTTTGTTTAGTTACCGTCTACCTTTTTGTCGCGGTAACACCAAGCATTCAGGTTGATGCTAAACACAAGAACATAATGCGTCCACAAAATATTTTCCATTGTCCTTTTTAACTTAAATTGAAATTTCAAACCTAAAAGCTGATGCTTGGCAGAAGTGAAAATTACGTTTAATTAAAGAATACAGACAAGCCTAGCGTCATTTAGAACTTATATTACTGGATATTAGCATGATTTATTTATTTATTTTCATTTTTATTTTTTAAAGAAATGGCGTCATATACTATAATTTTAGTTTTGTTAGTCATGCGAGTCAGCATAGTCGAGTCCTGTGTTATTCTAGGATCTATGAGGAGCCAAAGGAAGTGATTTCCAGTTCAAAATAGCCATAAGGAGACTTATTACTGGATGTTTTCCAATTTAGAACAATAATAATAACCATGCACACAAAGAAAACTGTAATGGCAGTAATTTATTACCACATATAACAGTGACACATTTTACAATCTCTCACGTCACTGAAGATACAATCATTGAAGTTTTTTTAATAGTGGACTTCAATGACTTTGACTAGAGATCACATGGAAAGTCCTCAGTTACGCTGATCAATTTCCTCAGACCCAGACAAGTCGGTCGATATTTTCGGTCTAGACACTCTTCATCTGTCGGCCAGTACTCGATCCAGGTTCTTTCACCAAGAACGTACTGATATCTAAAGGAAACAAATTCAATATGTCAAAGGAGCAACTGTGATTAATAACAAAAATAGTATGTAATATACTATACTGTACATAGCAGGTGCTTAGACAAGATTTTAACCCTTTACCAGGACAATAGCTTGCAAGTGTTTTCAGACATACTCTTTAGAACAGTGGCTCCTAAACTTTTCACAGTCCCATTTACCCTTCAGACATTTACCCTGAAGCCATGTACCTCCAGCACACTTAAAAATCACTATAATGTAATGTCGTATACAATGTAGCCTTACAGTGAAATGTGTCTCATAATTTTACCAATCCTGTTTAGAAATGGTATGGCATAAAAAAAAAAAAAAAAAAATATATATATATATATATATATATATAAAATCAGAATTATCACTTAATTTATTAAATTAATTAGCCTACTGGCATCTTCATTGAGAAACAATCTATTTTCTTTTGTAAAAAGAATTCACCAAATATTTGTTGATTGAAGACACAGCAGTAATACAACATATTCATCACCCTGAAACTGTGAAATACAACTCGCTACAATTTTAATGAGAAGGGTGAGATTGAAAGAATGAACAACACTCTGCAATGTTTGGCTGAATTTCAGAGAGTCTGAGTCTTAAATCTTTAAGTCTTGTTCTACATTTCGTTTTCATGTTTTTCAAAGCTGAAAATCCACTTTCACACAAGTACGTAGTGGCAATATTCCTGCCATATTTGTGCTTTTTGGATTATTTTATGGCCAATGTGTAATTTGTGGCAATGCATGGAGGCTCCTGACTGCTGGTTTGTTTACAGTTTCAACACACCGTATTTAATTTCTGTTTACGTACCCTCTATGACAATTTGAAGACCCCTGGGGGTACCCGTACATCATTTTGAGAACCTAGGCTTTAGATATTATGATAAAAGAATAGATGGACATCCAGGCGATTTTTTAGAATAGCCAGGTAGTCTTCTTATATAGACTTCTTAGAACCACGTAGTAGATGGACCTCATTATCATCAAATCACTACACTGTTTTCCTCTGAGTCAAAGAATAGTCTTTCTTCTATTTTACAAATCCTTGAATGCCTTTGAACCAAAACACATTGTGTTTGTTTAATCAGCTAAATACAAACTCACCCTTGAGTCTCTTCATTTCTGGTGACATCTTTGTTCGAGCCCATGATCAGGTAGGTATGTTTTTTTTGCAGATTTATTGCATTTCTGCAGCGTATGTAACTGATGAATGGACGCTGTTGATCGGCAGGATTGGGATCAATATTTCCTGTAAACCAAAAAAAAAAAACATATACCACCAATAGTAGTTCTACAGTTCCACCAGCTGAAATCAAAGGTTGGTGCTATTTCATATCATCAGGTTTTAAATATAGAAATTAAAAAACCACACCCACCTCCTTTGATGACGTGCATTATTCGCATTATGTTGATGTCTGTCATTTCCTTCTGATCAATGTCTTCCAGTCTTACTTTGTATGCTAAGAAACAAGATGTAGATTTCAGCTTTGTTCACTCAAGTTCCCAAAATTTACAAATCAATTTATATAGAAAAAAAAAACATTTTCAAATTTTCTTACCAAACTCTATTACTGAAGTCTCACAAATTTTATCATTGCGGTCTCTATTGTCAATGTTTCCTTTCTTTTGCATACTGCAGTCCTCTGAGGAAAAACAAACACATCGTTTAAAAAAATAATACATATTTAGTATCCCAAAGTAAGTTGGTGTGTTGCAAACAATTAATGGGGGTGTGAGTACTTGAACTGCATTCTGGGTAATCGTCATTTAACAACTACAATAAGAAATAAAGGAAAGGCAAAGATGATAACAAAGTGATAACCACGTTATCATCCATTGGGCTGGAAGGAGATTTTGTTTCTTTCTTGGGCAAAATGGTTGATAGAAACTTAACAAACAAACCTTTGCGGTTCTGTTAATAATCTGCAGTTTAATGGAGGTTTTTTTTCTGACTTTTATTACAACCCAGGCTCACTCCAAAGCATAGAATGATCACACTTGTCCACTGCATAAGGCATAGAAATCCCACACATATGGATCTGAGGGTGTAGATACCTTATGCATCATCTGCCTATTGTTTTTTATGATGGGGCATGACATCGCACGTGTAAATAATAAAGTAAAAAATAAAAAAGTAAAATGAATACATTTAAATAACAAAATAAATAAAATTATATATATATATATATATATATAAAAAAAAACTTAAATAAAATAATACTGTTGAATAAGTAAATTCTGTAATTTAACTGCCCAACCGGCAGCAGCAGCTTGACACAACAGTGTGAGTTAATGTTTATACACATGTTGAGTTAGTGTTTGCACACTAATTTGTACTGAGTGGTCTTTATGATAACTAGGGATGCACCGAAATGATTTTTTTTTTGCCAAAACCCAAAATGAGAAAACCAAGGCCTAAAACTGGACAAATGATTATGGCATTTATTAATACCGTTGCATTTATGGCTCTGAATGTTACTAACCTCACTAAAATTAAAGCATTACATTTGGATAAATAAATATTAGTGCTTCAAAATATAACGAAAATATTTATTTAGCAGTGACAATCCAACAATGCACAATATAATATAGAATAAAATACAAAATATGTTTAACTCTACCCATTCATGTATACATTCAATAATAATGTACAGGCCTATAACTGAGTGCGAAGCTGTAAGAGTCAAATGAAATCAGAGGATCTCTGTGAAACGTGCCTTGACCGACTAAAGAAGCATTCACAACGAATACGGCTTACGCGACTCTGGCGACTAGACCTCCCTTCAAGCGACGCGACTGAAGTAATTCCTGCCACTATAGGTTGCGCGACCTCGTCGCTCAAAGTTGATCAACCTTATCCAGCTGACATTGATTTGTTTACCTTCAGCACATGTCTTTACTTTGCCGGAGTCGAGCAGCAGCAAATGTCCAGACTCTCTCTCGGGATGGTAGAATTTCACACACTTGGTTTCTGCAACAGAATTAATATGAATTACAATAAGTACAATAGATGCATAACATTCAGTCTAGTGACTCCATTGTGAAAGTGAAGCATTCTCTATTTTATTGCATTAGACTCAGTTAAGTTAAATTCTGAGATTAGGCCTGGCTCTGGTAACCGTGCTAAAATTTTAGAATGTTATATAACATTTTTGGAGTATTTATTGGCTCACTTGATTGTGTGTGCCACTGTAAAGGATTGATTTTCTGACTGATGGCTGTGTTGTACTACTACACACTATAGCAAACCAAATACATAATATAATAACCAACTGATACTGCGGGGCGGATTCACTAAAGGTTGAGGGGTATTAAAACATGTGCAAACGTCACTCTACGTGCTAATAAGCCGTACAAACCGTAGGGAATCAGGAGTGCGCAGCTGCTGCATGTCGCAATATGCACTCAACCCATGTAGCACATTTCCCTCTAATGAATATGTATAGTAGGCGGAGCTCACAAGACAAGCAAAAAAATGGGAGAAGGACATGCAAATAAATTAATGCAGGGGACACAACGCAATTCATCAAACCTGGACTTCATTGCTGCCTCTGTTTTTCTGTATAAATTTAGCACGTCCCACAACCAGGTAGTAACTGTCAAAGCTTTTTCCGCAGTGATGACAGCAGTGATATTTATGAGGAGGCGGGGCATGGGAGAGGAAAGGGCATTTTCAGACCTTGAGTTAATATATTTGGAATGAATGAATTCACAATTTTAAGAACATGTTTAAATCTTTCCTGTTTTGTCTCCCAACCGTGACGGAGATCCGCACTCTTCATGGCCGGAGGCTGGCTGCTTCTCCTCTGGGGATTACTCCCGTACGCTTGTTAAATATGGTATGGCGTGGGAAGAGCAGGCTGTTTTGTTGTTGTAGAGCTGTACTTTATTATCTGGCTGCACTATAAACATAAGCTCGCTACCTGTCCCGGTCGCCTGTCGGACTCTACCCATAGGCACGCACGCACATCTCTCCTCCACGGTTCACTCTCTCACACACGCATGCGCATCAGCCGCACGCATGCACCCCTATCACTCACATCCATGCACACTGCGGGATAAATAAAAAATCTATCGATCTAAAATGTATAAACGACCCATTCTTGACAAAATGCCAAAGGGCTGGGTGTGTGCACACATATAAATAATAATGTTGGGTTGTAACGGGTTTGGGCTTAGAAATAATTGACTTCTTTCAAGTTCAAACTGGTTCAGGTTGAATTCTCTCAGTTCAAGTCTTGGTGGGTCTAACTTTTAAGACCACATTACAGTTCTAGGTCCAATTACAGTAGTGTCTGTTAATGAAGAAGAAGACCATCTAAGCTGTATTTTAACTGATCAAGTTAATCGTAGTCTGAAAATATCATTGTCGCCCAGTGTGGCATGTAGTCATCTCATTAGATGGTAGAAATGTGCAGTCAGCTAATAGCATTGGTCAGTAGATGTTTTTGAGACATACCGTTGTAGTACTCATAGACAGACACAGCAGCTGGCTGTAGGAGGGCCGTTTTTATAGTCTTATGGATTCTAAAACTGATCTCATCTGCCAGAGTGTGAGAAACCTGGGGGAAGAACATGCATAGCAATGCTGTAAGTGACACAAACTAACACAGGTAGAGGAAAAAAGCTGTGTATGACAAAGACTACGTTACCTTGTCTAGGTAGATGATAAGGGAACCTCTTTCTGACAAGAGTTTGTCCATCTCGTAACGTGCAATGGTTCGATCACGCCCTGAAGACAACTATACACACAAACACACACAACTTATAAATATATATATATATTTGTGTGTATATATATATATATATATATATACACACAGGTCCATAAGTTCATACCGATTCCAGGTCTTTGGTATCAACAGTGTAGCCTGTTAAGAGGCCAATGTCCAGGATTGTCATTGTTGAATCGTGCGTCTTGTCAAGATACCTGCACAAGAAATTTATAAGAGGGAAAAATCCAACCCTTAAACTTTAAAATAAAACGTTCTGATTGCATTAATAGAAACAGTGGGGGAGGAACTTACAAAACCTCTATTCTCAGCTTGTATACACTGTCATCATTTTCAATTTCTGTGAGAAGAAAAAAAGTTTTTGGTGAGTATTAGAAAGTGATGGTCAAATACTAACAGACAATGCTAGTATTGTTAATAATGAATTAATACATCAGAAAAAGATCCAAAATACCTGGAATGAGCTCGATTGACATGTTAAACTTCCGACAGTCACTCTTCCCTTTACTGGGCTTAGCATAATACAATGAAACCATCTGTGAAACAAAGAGCAATTTGTTAATCCTAAAAGGCATATCCTACACCCATTTCAAATACAAACCACTCAAAATTCTGCTGATCTGAGCGATAAAGGCCACATTAGATGTGCCACGACAAAATGTGAGAACCTAACAAAACTTCTTGAGCAAACAGCTCTGAAACCATGACTGAGGCCCTGCATGTACACGACAACGTTGTGCTTCTGTTTGCGTTTTTGTTTCCAAAAAGTTCCGCATTCACACAACATTTTCAAAACGATCTCTGTTTCCATGAGACCGCTGAAAGCATAAAAAACAATGTAGTTTATATTTCTGGCAAATTGATGGCGGTATGATTTTGCAATGACCCAAAATAAGCAAAACAAGTAAGAGCGTTTATGTGCATCACTTTTACCCCTCTTTCCAGCCATTGTCCCTTATTAGTATTTTCCCGTAAATATCCCATATTTTAATGTAATAACAATGAAAAGATAAAGAAAAACATTCCTCTGCCTCTTTAAACTGAATGCTAGCACTAGCCACTCAGGCCATTTCAGATGGCAGTTCTCGCGAGATTAGTCCCAACAGTCACAACAAACCCGGAAACAACTCAGGAGAGATGAATGAATGAAGAGGTTCTGGTGAAAAAAACAAAGAACTGGTGTAAATACGTTGTGAAATAGGACAGAGAGTTTACCTTCCTAAAGAGCAGCAGGACTGGACACAGTTAAAAATCCCCCAATCACAAGCGCCACAAATATACACTGCTTTCAAAAAGTGTTAAAGAATGTAAAATCTGCAACAAATCTAATAAGTCATTAGTAAATACCAGAGAACCACATAAGTGAGCATGAGAAATTATAAGAAAATATGTAATGAAAATAAAATGTTAATGTCTAACTTACAGACAAGCAACGTGAAATTAACAGTAAATATGCAACGTGTTGACTTGTATATGAACTATAAGTATATTAAATAAACATGTGCTTCATATACCCATTTATGTTTTCATTTAGGCTGTTTTATAATTTAGGAATGAAGATGTTCTGGGTGATATATCAAGATGTATTGAGTTTTCTATTTTGGCGATATAGAAAACTATATTTTCCAATATATTGATATATATCGTATTTTGTAGTAAAATACTCAATTTAGGAGTCGCTGCTTTTGCTTATCAGAACAACATGTAAAGCTCAGTTAAATGGATTAAATGGACCTTCCTCATAACAAGTCACACTACAGAACTCACTCACACATGCTGTCCCTTAGAGGTGAAAAAGCTAAAAATGGCACATATTGTGCACCTATTTGTTAATAAATGTGCCTGTGTAGCATTTTGCATCAAGAAATTTAACCCAGAATTTTCTTTCTGCTCAGACTTCATTTGAAATAAAATGATCAAGATTTATATCATATATCACCATTTTAAGAAAATATATTGAGATATGAGTTTTGGTCCATATCACCCAGCCCTAGTAGGAATGTTCTCAGCTTTTCAATGTTAATAAAGGTTGACCTACGAGATTCTAATCACCTAATTGGGTTTAGTAAGTGGTTGAGAAGTGGCTATTTTAGATTTCCTGTACGCTTGTCTTAAAATATAAAAGATACTGGAGCTTAATTGAGGTGGTGGCGCGGACCTCCACCTCAGCTGACCGGGCTATGAACCAGGTCACCACCTCAGCCGACCAGACCACAGACCAGACCTCCACCTCAGCTGACCGGACTAAGGACCGGACCACCACCTCAGCTGACCGGGATATGGACCAGGTCACCACCTCAGTTGACTGGACCACGGACCGGACCTCCACCTCAGCTGACCGGGCTAAGGATCGGAACACCACCTCAGCTGACCGGGCTAAGGACCGGACCACCACCTCAGCTGACCGGGCTAAGGACCGGACCACCACCTCAGCTGACCGGGCTATGGACCAGACCACCACCTCAGCTGACTGGACCACGGACCGGGCCTCCACCTCAGCTGATCGGGCTATGGATCAGGTCACCACCTCAGCTGACCAAACCACGGATCGGGTCACCAACTCAGCTGACATCTTATAAGTCAGTACATGTTACTACAACCCATAAAATAAATTCATAATCGAAATCCAGCTATTCAAAAATTTCAATCCTTAAAATCATTTCAAATGTTAAATCAGGTTAACAGAATATGGGATTGGGATTGAGAAATTGGCTTTATTCTGGTTCATCCCGTATTCTGACGGCTACAGGCTGGGTCAATTCTAACTTTGTACGTCTGATTAAAGCTAACATCTGAGACTCTGCAGCTGCAGTGTGCATGCCAGTAATACAGAAGGTATCGTTTCTTTGTTTCCACGGACACAGAGGGGGCAGCGTTTTCAAAAACTTCCACTATGGAGCCTGTTTTAAAAAAGTTCAGTTTTCAAGCACCAAAACGCCGTTGTCGTGTAAATGAACCGCCAAAACGCAACAAAACTTTTGCGTTTTCACAAGAAAACGTGTAAACAAGTCGTGAAACTCTGAAGGTGAAACCTCCCCTCTGCCTCTCATAGCGCAATACCATTATTATAACGCACGCACGCACGCACACGCACACACACACACTTACTGTATTATAATGTATAGGATTTGTAAAAAATATCTATAGTCTATGGCATTTTTGCTGTTATTGTCTGTGTGTTGTATGTGGCAATTTTTTTTTTTTTAATTTAAGTGAACCCTAGATTAGCAGCAGAGTTGTAAATCCTGTATGTTTAACATGTGTCAGCAGATGTTTGGGGTCACTGTCTGTGACGTCACGTCTTGACAATCTGTCCTTGCCAGCTCATGTAATAGCTACGCCAAACGTTGGGAAAAAGCGGCAGATGGAGATAAGCACCAGCAGACCCCCGCAACCCTGAAAAGAAGCAAGCGGGTTGGAAAATGGACACACACACACACACGCACACACACACACACACACACACCCCACACACACACCCCACCACACGCACACACACACACCCACACACACACACACACACACACACACACACACACACACACACACACACACACGTTGGCAGAGGTGTTTCTGATCAAGCAGTGTGTTTCCCTTTTACTAATGAAACACTTCTGCTTGTATTAGTAACAAGTAATAGAAATCACACACACACAAAAAAAAATGAAAATACAGGAACTGTTTTCCTACTTTGACGTTTGCTTCTCCTGTCCCACTGGCCGTCACTGTAATATTATCAAATATGCTGTTAACCTGTTGGGATTTTAATACACATGCATTGATTAGTAGACGTAAAACATAAAAAAAAGTTGCTAGCATGAGTGTCAGTATGTGTTCTCACTTTAGAAGTCCTTGTGGTGAAGTGGTTTTTCCTGTTAAAGTTGTATTTAATGGGAAGGGATTTTCCTTCTGAAAGAATCTCCACATTCAGATTGTACTCTGGTTCTTTGGCATTAGCCCAGTACTCTGCCACAGCCTGATACACCATGATTGTAGCCTGAAGAGAGAAAAGCAAGAAAGTGAGGGAAAATCTACAGGAGGTATAGTATGAAATGAAAATAAAATAATTGGATGTTTTTGTTACCTGGGTTGATCCATAGCCTCCAAACGCAGCCTGCTGTGTACTGAACCATCTTACAATTGGTCGAGCATCTTCAAAAGCCTTTATCAAACCAAAAGAAAGTTTTTAAGTCTCTCACTCCATTAGGAAAAATCAAGATGAAGAAATGACGTTCTGTGTTAATCAAGAAGTTCATAAAGAATAATTCTCTAGTGTCAGCTGTTTGTACACTGTTATACAAGCTCACCTTGGCCCTGACCAGAGCAAGGAGAGCATATGCTGTAGCCTCCATTGTGTAAAGGTGTCCACGAGGTACAGGCCAGTGGGTTAACGCTGAAAGGCACACAAAGGCTGTTTACCAAATATGTTATATTTGGTCAAATACTTAAAGCTTGGATAGTAATTTGGGTTAGTGCTCCAACAAGTACGATAAATGCCTGTTTGTACAGATGATAAGTGGGTCAAACATGCATGGGTGGAATATGGACAGCTAATGTTTAGCCATCGTCATAACCCTTCTGATCTTCTGTTTATTCTGTAAAGCAGGGGTGTTAGACTCAGTTCACCTCAGGTGCCAAAAATATGGACCAGTTTTCTTTGAAATGGGCCAGACCCAAAAAATCTGAGCATTTTTTTTCACAAAAAAACTTGTAAAACATTTAATTTTACCTAATAAGTAGTGTTTAGCCCTGAGAGCCCTAATCACCTTGCCATAATCACCCTAGAGATGGGCGATTATGGCAAAAATCTAAATTAGGATTATTTTAACCCTCTACCTTGATTTTGGTTCATGCATGATTATCTCACTCTCAACTAAGTTGATTCTTTAAATCTCAAAAACAAAACAAAAACATACAGTGGGGCAAAAAAGTATTTAATCAGCCACCAACTGTGCAAGTACACCCACTTAAAAAGATGTGAGAGGCCTGTAATTTTCATCATACGTATACCTCAACTATGAGAGACAAAAAGAGAAAATAAAAAATCCAGAAAATCACATTGTAGGATTTTAATGAATTAATTGGTAAATCCCTCGGTAAAATAAGTATTTGGTCACCTACAAAGATTTCTGGCTCTCTCAGACCTGTAACTACTTCTTTAAAATGCTTCTTTGTCCTCTACTGGTTACCTGTATTAATGGCACCTGTTTGAACTTGTTATCAGTACAAAAGACACCTGTGCAAAACCTCAAACTGTCACACTCCAAACTCTAGTATGGCCAAGACCAAAGAGCTGTCAAAGGACGCCAGAAACAAAATTGTAGACCTTCACCAGGCTGGTAAGACTGAATCTGTAATAGGTAAGCAGCTTGGTGTGAAGAAATCAACTGTGGGAGCAATTATTGCAATGAAAATGGAAGACATACAAGACCATTGATAATCTCCCTCCGTCTGGGGCTCCACGCAAAATCTCACCCCGTGGGGTCATAATGATCACAAGAACGGTGAGCAAAAATCCAAGAACCACACTAGGGGACCTAGCGAATGACCTGCAGAGAGCTGGAACCAAAGTGGAACCATTTAGTCTGGTTACAGTCTGTGTCACGACACCCATCCATAGGGTGGTAGTGACTGTAGTGTTACGCTCTGAGTCAGATCTAAGTGTTTACATGTTGTGTAGACAATGCTACATAGTGAAGGTCACCTGATTACTGCAGCTTCACTCACGTCACACCTGCCACTACACCTAACTACTCAAAATAGATTAGTGTTAAAATGTAATTGACCCCAACCCTGCCTGTCACACTGGATTGTGGAAGCCATCGCTTTGGCTTACAAGGGTTGGGGTCTGTGGCTGCCTGAGGGCCTGCACGCACACTCAACCCGAAGTCCTGCCACGTCCTGGGCCTTGTTCAGGGGAGTGTCTGTTCAGGATATTTGTGCAGCAGTGAGTATGCTCTCGCTCTTGCTGGACGGTTCTTCTGTCCTGATGTATAGCGAGCCTCGCGAGCTGATTTATTTGCTCGATAAGCATGTCTACAATACGGTAGCTGCCATCTCACAAAATATTATGAAATAGAACTTTTGATTACTTTCGTAACCACGGTTCTATGAGTAATATGAGTGAGATGTCACCCCAGACAACCCTTCTTGCTCGAACGAGTGAGAAGAGGTGCTTATTTTGAATGAGGAACTGCACATCCGCCCTCCCTCTTATAGAGGGTGGGAATGTCCGTGACAGGGCTTGGTGGATTGAAAAAAGTGCTTCTGAGGGCTACAAGGAATGTGAATCCCATAGTGTGACATCTCACTCATAATAATCAAGGACATTACAGGCATTAACACTGTGCATTTCTTTGACCCAAATCATCAGAGTGAAAGTGCAATGGAGATACCTGGTGAAATAAATCTAAAGAGAACCTCTCGGTTTAGTTTGTTATTATTGGCCAGGGCGTATGAAGCCAGTGCAACGGCGTAAGGGTTGGTAAGGGTTGGCAGGCGTTTCTCCAGGTAGGCCACTGATTTGTCAATACGTTCGGGAAGACTCTGGGAAAAGAAAGAAACAGATGGTAAACGCATGGGATCAGTGTGAACACAGAATGATTTATCCACTTTAACTGTTTCACCTTTCCCACCCCCCTCCTTCTCAAGCCCTGAACAATGCTCCTAACACACTCCTTTGTTAAGACACAGGTTGAGCTGTGTCCTAAATCTGCTGATTTATCACTTCTACCCCATACATGTCAGTACCCAGTTTCATCTATATCATCATCTCTATTATTTTTCTATTTCATACATTATCTGTAATATTTTAATATATACAACATCCTGCAATTTTCATGTGTTTTTTTTAAGGTAGACCAGCAGCAATTAGTCTTTTTCAAAACAATTGAGTAGAACAGAGGGGTATTAATAAATGAGGAAAACTCTGTGTTTCCGATTCTTGAAAGGGAGGTACGTTCTACTATGAGTATGTCACCACAGTAACATTCTCTGTGAACTGAACATGCTCACTGGCAGGTTTTGTCTAAGAAACCCTGGGTTTCTACCTGGCTGTGCCCACCCGAACACCGCTTTTCAGGGAAAACTTTAATTTACCTTGACATTCTTCTCTGACCACACATTTGTAACATCACACACCGCAGACGTGTGTTCAAATCATGACAAATGTTGTGCTGCTTTATGTTTTTTTGCAAACAGTAATTTTCTTTACAACATTGGGGATGCTGAGCATTCAGGGAAAAGCACAGTATGCAGAGCAATCAGAAAGGTTGATCTGCCTTAAAACACCTACTGCCTTCTATTATAAAGTTCCCTGGATACAAACCTGTGGCAAATGTAAAGGGGGACATGTCAATTTAAAGGAATACACATCTAAGGCTCGACATTTACATTATGTCCTACTGAAATACAGCTGGATATATACTTACTGACTGTAGAGTGAGTGTTGCAATAGGAAAGGCACAATGGTAAGGAAGTGTGCTTGATAGCATAGGGTCAGGAGTACAATTCCAGCCAAGGTCATCGTTTTTATGATGTTTTCTTGGGATGTCTGGGTACGTCCAGACAACTCTAGCAACAACATTACATTCAAAATCAATGTAAATGACGTGACGTCAAGCGACCGTGACTGTTTGTAGAGCTGAGGCTGTAGCCCTCTCACTGTAGCTGGAGGGCTGTACATTTCCCCAACTTACTGGGGCCAAATGAAAGTGGCATACTCCTTGAATAAGCCTTTGAAATTCAAAGTATATTTTGAGTGAACTCATCCTTTCGTACCGTAAGTTGATCATTTAAACTATAAGTACAAGTGGAGCTATCTATGATAAGTGTTGTCAACGTATGGCTGAAGGAGAGCAGCCCTCCCAGTGCTGCTGATGGCTCTGCAGACAAATACTATTGCTCAGTCATCAATGCAGCGATGAAGTGATGAAACAACCAAAAAGCATGACAATGTTCATCACAGGTGATTGAAACGACTATAGTTGCTAAAGTTGCGTTGGGTGTGAATGCACCTTTAGAATAGGCTCAAATTACCCAAATACCTGCTTATTTCACCTTTCGGGGTGAAATAAATCACTATCTTCCGGCTCGTTGCTATGGTAGCTCGTGTTATTTGTGCTCCATTGGTGATGGCTTTTTATTGCGCTCGTGCTCGTAAGTAACCAGAGCTTCGCATACTCAGGGTTGGTTAACCCATTTCATACAAGCTGTAATGGAACAGCATACTCCCATTTACTGTATGATAACTCTGCGTTTATGGATAGACTCAGAGTTTGTTGAACCTCCCCTCTGAAATACCCCAAGTTGTTACTTTGTTGTTGTTGTTGTTGAAACAGAAACCTTATATTATAACTTTGAACTAATTGATGTAACTTTCATGTCTTTGATGGAAACTTTGTACAGTGAATACCTTCAAGAGTAAGTATTTGTGCATGCAGGTGAGCTACTCACAGAAATAGACTGTGAGCATATTGTTTTTGATTCCTGCAAGGCAATGAGGGAGAAGGCTGTCATGGAGGCATCTGAATCCAAGCCATGTACATCACCCTACAAATGTACACACAAATACACGCAGGTCTCGACATCACTATTACTTTGACAGACATTATATTCAACAACGACTTACCAAAAGGTACAAACAAAGTACGTACCACCATCTCTTTGTGGATTAGTTTCCCGATCTCTCTAAACATGCCATCAGGAAGCTGTGACTGGAGAATCAGAAACTTGACACTGTCACAGATATTTTCTGGCTGAATTTTTACCAAATTATAGGCCATGGAAAAAACCTTCACAACATAAGCGGTCAACCTTAGAGAGGGAGAAAAGCAATTATTAATACCATTTGTGATTTTAAGTAAATGTAGAATCAGGACAGTATTT